>NC_060153.1:19654496-19673766 GCF_021292245.1 Micropterus dolomieu
GTTATGTGTTTGCCCTTTGACATGTTGTTTGAAGTTAAAAGAAGTGGCCATATTTAAAAAGTCAGTTGCATTAACATGGTTGGGGTCATCAACATGAATATTAAAATCGCCACAAAGAACAATTCTGTCATAATTTAAAACCAGAGTAGATAAAAATTCAGGAAGTTCTGATAAAAATCCTCCAGGCGGTTTTGGGGGGCGATAAATTATAACAAATATGATAGGTTGCAGCCCTCCAACTTTAAGAGTGAGAACTTCAAAGGAGCTAAATTCATCACAGCGTACTTGATGACATTTAAAATTTTTCCTATACACGCTCACTAGCCCACCACCACGACCACTGACCCTCGGTTGACTAAAGCAATCATATTGAGGCGGACACAGTTCAGCTAGCTGGCTATAGTCATTCATTTGCAACCAGGATTCAGTTAAAAACATAAAATCTAGATTTGCAGACAAGATAAAATCATTTAAGATAAAAGTCTTACTTGAAAGTGATCTCACATTGAAGAGAGCCATTTTAAATGAGTTTGTTCTGGGTGCTGGAGTTGGTGCAGTTTTCCTAATCCTTAAGAGATTACTAATATTTCTGTGTGGGATGTGCACATTTCGGTTTACTGGTCTATGCGTGATGATGACAGGAATAGAAGTTCTTTACTGCCTCAGCGACCTCTTCCAGGGAAATGGGTAAGGGTTCCCCCAAGTCTTAAGTGTCTACCTCCTCCAAAGAGGATGTCTTGCTTGGGTTCAGGAGCTCCTCAAAGTGCTTTCCACCGCTCGACATTATCCCTAGTCTGAGTCAGCCGTTCTCCCCCTCAGCTGACCACAGCCTGATCCAGGCCTTGCTTTCCCTTCCTAAGTCGTCAAATGGTTTGCCAGAACTTCCTTGAGACCAAGCGAAAGTCCTTCTCCATAGTCTCCCGAAACTCTGCCTACACCAGAGTTTTTGCTTCAGCAACTGCAGAAGCTGCAGCCCTTTCGGCCTTCCGGTAGCTGCCTGAAAGGCCAGCATGACAGCTTCCTACAATGCTGGTGACGTCGACTGTGGTGTATATAGCTAGCTATAGGTGAAGATTCCCAGGAGAAAGTAGCTCATTATCTGACTGTCCTTGATAGACCTTCATTTCAGGACAGTTGGTTCCTACTCCCTTCCTCCCTAAGACAGCTGCGTAATACCCTTACAGCAGGGGTATTCAATTAGAATTCAAAGAGGTCCAGTTAGAGAACATTTTCCAGAAGCAAAGGACAAACTTGCGTTATCATTCAGTACCATAACGTATAGTTGTATCAACATATGTTTTTAGTCAACAACGGACTGTCAAATCAAATAATATTTCAGTCAGTTTTCACATCAAACTGGAGGGATAATAAAGAATAACTACTCTAATAATAAATTCTAAATTTAAGTAAACTAAATAAAGTGCATAATTTTTAGAAAAAAATGAAATATGTGTGTAAAGTGTAGTCTTAACCAATTTTATAATAAACATTCAACACATAATAACAAATGAACAGCTGTAATGCCTCCTCTTCTCTTTCATTCCCTCTTACAGAGCTACCACTCCTACTTTCTCTTGTTCAGTGAGAAACGGGAGCTCTAGTTTGTCCTGCCAGCTAGCATTGGAGTTCTATGAGATATTCTGGTTTTGAGCTGACTGGGAGGAATGTACATGTAAAAATCTGTACATTCTTGATTAAAAACCATGTTAAATCCCTTTTCCCTTTCGTCTCCACAATTCGTGTGTGTTTCCAAAACTCGACTCACAACCATCAGAATGCACAGATTTGATTGCCTGAGCAGCGTCACATGAGACGATTGGAGCACATGCGATTGGTCTGTGAGTTTCCTGGTCCGCTAAACCAGTACAGTAAATGCTAGAAAAGCTGTGCGGGTTAAAATAGAAACTCGCCTTCACGAGGTAGTAAGTCTCAACAATAAATCGGCTGTAGGTTGGCGGTCCGGAGAGGACAGCAACTGGGACTGGATCCGGACCGCGGTCCGCCTATTAGTGACCTCTGCCTTACAGTATAAAGTCACCTGTTTCTTCACCGGCTCTTTGTCTTACACTGTGCAGACTGTTTCCACTCTGTATGTCTGTCTGACCCTTTTCAGAGAATAAAACTCTTAGAAGATGTCGGGATTAAACTCTTTATTTCAGAAGACACACTAAAGGTTTAATTTCCATTTCACCAGTGTCCACCAGCAGGTTCTTAGTTTGCCACCATGACAGGAGGTGGTGGGAGTTAAAGATCCCACGCACAGAGGCTTCCACCAAACATTCCCAACTCACCCTAACTATACATTTGGGTTCACCAGGTCTGGCCAGCAGCCTCTACCACCATCTGATCCAGCTTGCCACCAGATAGTGATCAATAAGGCCTCAGGATGATAAAACTACAAAGTCAATCATTGTTCTTTGGCTGAATGGTTTCTGGTACCAAGTACACTTATGAACAATGTTATGCTCAAACATGTTGTTTGTTATGACAAATCCATGACTTGCTAGCACAACCTGGTCTCACTCCCAAGTCGTCACATATGGAAGCTTGGTCAAGAGCCATAATCGTCAGTTTGTGACGCACTAGGGATCCCTTTGACGTCATAGTTCGACGTATTGAGGGAAGCCCTGTTGTGTCAGTTTTTGATGGTAAAGGCAAGTATGATATTTAAGAGAAAAGACGAAGTAAGGAGGTGATTGGGGTGGATAGAGGGCCAGAACCCGAACCTTGAAGCAGGAGAACAGGGTTTGTGTCCCGTGCGAAACAAAACATTAAATGTTTTTATTTAGGCGAGTGAGGTAAATTGACATTAACGTTAGTTAACTTAAGTCTTAATTGACATACATAGCTATTTTAACCCAAACCATGATCTTTTCCTAACCTTAACCAAGTAGTTTTGTTGCCTAAACCCAACCAAGTACTTTCTGTGCCTAAACCTAACGAAACTGCAACGTTTCACGACTTTGATTATGCGCGTTTCAACATGGCAATATATCGAAACGTTACGTTTTATCTTGAAAGTGTAACCGGATATTGCATATTTATTGTTGCTAAGCGTTGCTAACTTGACTGTGGATCCCTAAACGTCAATAATTGATGCAAAAGGGCTACCCAAGTCTTTAAAAAGCGACGCCAAAGGGCCTTGACCATGCGTCAGACATTTGACGAGTAGTTGACTGTGTTGGCTAGCAGGGCTTGACATTGACTGTTTTGTTGTCGGGAAATTATGTTTCATATGATTAAAGATGACTATGGCGTGCTAAAAGTGATGTGTAAAAATTTACTACCACTATCATTAGCTCTTATAAGGTTGTGTGTAAATCTCCTTTTTTATGAAAACATGTAGGCCTAGTCTATTCAGATAAACCAGACCGTTCTCATCTCAGGGTGTCCAATACCAACGCTTTCAGAAAAAGTGACAAAGCGTAGTTATTTGATGCTAAAAGGACCTTTCGACACTCCCAGATGCACCTGTAAGAGACGCTCTGGGGTGTCTTGTACAGACCAGTCCGCTAGCTAGCTAGCAACCTTTGTGTTAAAAGGTGTTGACAGCCCCCCAAAGCCCCCTACCCTTACTATAACCATCAGAAATGTTAGTGCCTAATCCTAAGTCACTGACTTTATGCGTGTCGACCAGCTAACCCTACCTGCTAGCACATCGGCTGTCGCGGCGATGTAGCAAACGGTGGCATTTCTTACGGACGCTGAAGGGTATCTTTAGCATCAAATAATTACGTCAAATTGTCATGCTGTCTGAAAGTGTTGGTAATGAAGCACTGATATGAGAACGCGTTAACACACGATAAACACATAAAAAGAGTAGCTTCTAATATTATATAATAAAAGTGCTGTATGGGTGTAGAAGATTCAAAAGATAACACACTAAACAAAAAAAAACCCTATTTAATCAGAAACACTGTTTAACTATTTATTAACATCAGTAAATACTGAAATACAAAGTAGAAAAAGTATCTGCATTAGAAACAAAGAGCAAAGAAGATCAAACTCTTTTTGTTTAAGAAAAAATCCACAATTAAGGCAACCGGATTTAAACTTTATCTAGGCCTATATCATTTATGGGGACTTTGGAGGTGTTTGTTTTGCATCTCCATTTCCTCAGAGCTTTGATTGGAATTATGTTTATCCTCATGAAGCTCTGGTAGCTCTGAGTAACTGGAGATATGTCCACCTGAAACAAGTATGATCTTTAATTTCCAGATTATTCCCATACAAACGCATCTTCGCTTTCCAACATGGCATGACTTATAGTCTACAGGCCTAAGAGACTGTGGCTGCCCTGTGACAGATTCAACTTTTAAAATCTCGTTTGACAAATGACTTGATGTCATATTTTGCGTGCTCACTCTCGCATGGCAACACTGCTGGAGAGAGTGCAACGCACCTGTTGTGTGGATTCTCCTGCTATTAAAAAAGCTTGCTTTGTCATCACTGCCGCTGGACAAGTTGATAATTAACAGCAGGCCAAAAAAGCCAAAAAATGTCACAATTTGTTTTGTTATTTCAGATGCTAGTTGACAAAACTACAACTTTGCAACACACCAAAGTAGCTAGTGGGAGTTACTGCGTAACCCGCCACAGCTGAAAACCACCCGCATTTGGCGGGTGTTGATGTCAAGCCTATTTCAAAACACACTGTTCAGATCAGGCGGAGTGTTCCTTCCAATCACCCCCATCCAGGTTTCTTCATTGCCTACATGAGTCTCACAGCAGAGCTATGGAGTCCCTAGATGGAATCCTTTCCAGGACGCCACCCAGAGACTCCAAGAAGGCCAGGTACTCTAGGCTACTGTTTGGCGCATATGCACACACAACAGTTTAAACCTTTCCCCCAGCCACTCTTAGTTGCATAGAGGTGCCTCTCTCACTCTCCAGGGAGAACTCCAACACAGCGGCGCTCGGCTGGGCGCTTGTGAGTATCCCCACACCTGTCCAGTGCCTCTCACCCAGTGCAACTAAAGAAGGAGAGACCCCACCCCATTTCCAGGTGCTATGCTTACAGGTGAGCCCAGTTATATCTAGTTGGTACCGCTCTAGCTCTAGCTCCCGCACCACCAGTTCAAGATTGTGAACGGAATTATTTGGAAAATTATGTGGTAACAAATTATTTTCCCTCACAAGCATGACAGTGAGGGCAGCTGAGGGAGTCCAAAGGTCCATTTGCCATGGAAAGAGGAATGCACTGAGCTGAACAGCTCAGATGTGCCAAATGTTGTTATTAATAAAATGCATACAGTGGGTACAGAAAGTATTCAGACCCCTTTAAATTTTTCACTCTTTGTTTCATTGCAGCCATTTTCCAAAAATCAAAAAAGTTGATTTTATTTCTCAGTAATGTACATTCAGCACCCCATCTTGACAGAAAAAAACAGAAATGTAGAAATTTTTGCAAATTTATTAAAAAAGAAAAACTGAAATATCACATGGTCATAAGTATTCAGACCCTTTGCCGTGACACTCATATTTAACTCAGGTGCTGTCTATTTCTTCTGATCATCCTTGAGATGGTTCTACACCTTCATTTGAGTCCAGCTGTGTTTGATTATACTGATTGGACTTGATTAGGAAAGCCACACACCTGTCTATATAAGACCTTACAGCTCACAGTGCATGTCAGAGCAAATGAGAATCATGAGGTCAAAGGAACTGCCTGAAGAGCTCAGAGACAGAATTGTTACGCAGTAACTCCCACTAGCTACTTTGGTGTACTTTAGTGTTTTGATATGTTTATTGGAACAGGACTTCTGCTATTTGCAATGAGAGGGGCTGGCTAGGAAAGGGCCGGCTTGGAAGGATTTCTGCGTGTCAATGAAATACGGTTGTCACGACTCTGTGACTCCTGCCAGGGACACCTTTTATGGGAGTGATTGTGTTTTTGATTATTTGTTGCCTTTTGGGTGGATGTGGGGTGCATAATGTATTTTGGTTCACTCACTCACTCACTCACTCACTCACTCACTCACTCAGTCTGTGGCTGCTGTGGGCGGTTCCTTCTGGCTCTCCTATCTTGGCACTTTCCTCACACCTGTCTGCCATTAGCGCAGCTGGGGCCTCATGTATAAACACTGCCTACGCACAAAAAGGTTACGTATGCTGGTTTTCATGCGCACGTGTGATGTACAAAAATGAACGTGACATGAAAATGTGGGAGCTGTGGTGCAAACTCTTAAGCTTCTGAGAATGTGTGCAACCTCCGCAAACTTTTATCTGGCTCTGTCAGTAAACTCCAAAGTACCAAAACTCACCAAATGCTTTAAAATAACGTTTCTACTCCAGTTTCTGTGCATGTGTCAATGAAGTAGTCAACGAAAAAACCTAATTATGTCCGTTGATACACAATAAAAGTTTGATAATGTATGTGGATGTTTAAGATCAAAATAAAATTGAATGTGAGTGGAATAGATAATGATACTACTTAATTACTTAATATCACATGTTATCACTTGATCATTTAAACATTCAAACCAGCAGTATTATTTGTGCTCGTACTAGTGAGCCATAACTATTCCATGCTGCACCTTTCAATTATAAAAAATATATATAAGCCAAGTGCAAAGTCAAATCTCAAATCAATCTCCTAAATCAATCCGCTAAATATTTCATCAGCCCATCCACTGCAGACGGCTGGAGTGTATGCCACTCATGGTCAGTTGTGGAACTGCCAGCATAAGGCCAGGTTAATGTCAGGTGACAGGATTCATTGCCTTTCCCCGATATTAGATGTGAATTTAGCTACTGAGTCCTTTTCAGACTTTAACTTGGCTAACGGATGGAATTGTCATCATTGTAAAATATCTGAGATAACATAAAACAGCATTAAAGAATTGCAGAAGAGAGCAGCACCGTTGCTGTGGCTACTATCTATAGAGCGCCTTCCGTTTACTCGCAGAGCGCTTGTCTCTGTGTCTGTTCACATGAGAAGTGCAGAGCTACCCCGCGGGGCCAGGCGACTATGCAGGCGGAGGTGGAGTCATACTCTTGGATCTGTGTGCTAAACTGGGTCCAGCATTAGAGAGACCAACCTGACGGAACTGTGCCATCCCGGTACAAATAGCCTACAAGTAGGCTATAACCACTGTTACCAGCGGGAGCTGACAGGTGTGTGTTTGATGTGATGTTATACCAAAACGTATGAGTGAGTGTCACTGCCATTGTGACACTCACACGTCGGCCATTATTAGTATTTGGACTTAAGGAGGTGACGTTGGCATATTTGCGTGATGTTCAGGTAATCTGCCTAATGCAGACTGTGACTAGATCCAGCACAGCACGGATGCAATTTCCTCTTCTGGCCTGTAGGCCTCACTTTCTGATATTGCCAACAGCAACAAACCAAACAGAATTGTGTCTCCAGTGCCAATGCATATGGAACAAGTACATAGATTTTACTGGAGTATTGCCTCATTTCTTTGTTAAATTTTTTTTTAAGCATTGTAAGCCTTTATTAGATAGCAATAGTGGAACAATGACTGGAAATGAGGGAGAGAGGGATGCAACAAAGGTCCACAGATGGACTTGAATCATGGTCGGTATTTTAACCCCTACGCCACAGGGGAGTAAATGAGTAAAATATAATAATACACTGTTTATGTGAAGTATAGTTGTGATTGAAACTGTTCAGTCAAATGCATGGTGAGACAGATGACTGAAAAACACAAGTGAATTTATTGTAGACATCCTGCCTCCATCCTACAGCCAATATAAAGTAAGACTGGTGGGTAGGTCCTGATTGGCTATAAAATTTTCAATTCAATTTTATTTATATAGCACCAGATCACAACAATAGTTATCTCACAGCGCTTTTCATAAAAGAGCAGGTTTAGACCATACTGTGATGTTATTTACAGAAGCCCAAAAATTCTCACCAAGAGCAAGCACTAGGCGACAGAGGCAAGGAAAAACTTCCTTTTAAAAGGCAGAAACCTCGAGCAGAACCATGGCTCAGGGTGGGCGGCCATCTGCCTCGACCGGTTGGAGGTGAGAGAGACAGAGAGAGAGGGAGGCAGCCTACACAATATACACACAGAGGTACAGAAACTGAAGGTAATGTTGGTATAGACTGAATTAACAATGGTACAGATATTTATAGTAGTGTTAATGATAATAAACATAATGTTAAAGATAATAATAATAATAACAATAGGACTAGTAACAATAGTTGTAGCAGAGGGTGTCGAGCAGGAACACGGGGGCAGCAGGTGACCTGCAGCCACAGATCCAGACTCCACTGCTCCAGAGCCAGAAACACCCGCAGGAAGTGATAGGAGGAGAGAGGAGAGGGACGAGAAAGCACAAGACTACCGGAAAGGGGAGACGTTGTGTTAGTAACATGCAATAATGGGATGAGGTTGCATACAAAGGGAGAGAAAGAAGAGGAGAGAGGAGCTCAGTGCATCATGGGAAATCCCCCAGCAGTCTAGGCCTATAGCAGCATAACTAAGGGATGGTTCAGGACTCACCTGAGCCAGCCCTAACTATAAGCTTTATCAAAGAGGAAAGTCTTAAGCCTACTCTTAAATGTGGAGATGGTGTCTGCCTCCTGAACCCAAACTGGAACCTGGTTCCACAGGAGAGGAGCTTGATGGCTGAACGCTCTGGCTCCCATTCTACTTTTGGAGACTCTAGGACCCACAAGTAACCCTGCATTCTGGGAGCGCAGTGCTCTGGTGGGGTAGTAAGATACTATGAGCTTTTTAAGATAAGATGGTGCTTGACCATTAAGAGTTTTGTATGTGAGAAGAAGGATTTTAAATTCTATTCTGGTTTTTACAGGAAGTCAATGCAGAGAAGCTAAGACAGGAGAAATATGATTCCTGGTTCCTGTCAGAACACGTGCTGCAGCATTCTGGATCAGCTGAAGAGTCTTAATGGACTTTTTCGAGCAGCCAGATAATAAGGAATTGCAGTAATCCAGCCTAGAAGTAACAAATGCATGGACTAGTTTTTCTGCATAATTTATAGACAGGATGTTCCTGATTTTTGCAATATTACGTAGGTGAAAAAAGGCGGTCCTTGAAATTTGTTTAATTGTGAGACTTAAACGACATATCCTGATCAAAGATAACTCCAAGGCTAAACAATTAGTTTATGCATTATTTAGAGCTGATCTATAGTCCAGAGTGGGCAAGTGTCTATTAGAAGGTGTAGCTTATGTGAAATAGTACTTAGAATTACAAAGTCGAGAAAATAGAGTGGCAGTTGCATGTTGCATGACTCTCTCTTTGGAGCAAAAGCTTTGGGAGAAGCCAGTCTGGAGATAATTTTCTTCAAAGCTAGACCCAGATATCACACACACACACACACACACACACACACACACACACACACACACACACACACACACACACACACACACACACACACTCACTCAACATGCTAGCTCATACGCAGTAACAGACATTTATGCACAGACCTGAGCACAGGCTCACTCTCTATCTAATTGTCTTTGAGATGACTCTGCCACTCTGTGCACAAATCTCTGGGAGGATAAATGATGATTATGGGGCTGCAGAGCATCACTTTTGAAAAGGGACACTCACACATGAGTGCAGTTATACACATATATTCACCAGCAATTACCCGCAAATGCCCTTGCACACCCACCTACACCCACACACAAACCCACTCTCATAAAGCATTCAAGCCCACTCACAAAAACATTTCATACTTTTTTTTGACAAAATGTGAATCAATGCTATTTGTATGTGACAGAATGTTAAAATTTGTAAATTTACATTACAGAGGACCAAATGGCTTTTTTCTGGCAAGAAGGGCCGTGCAAAAAAAAAGCAAAGCAGCATTTCCTTTGAATCCATGCAGTTGATTTTAGGGTGTGGCTGCTTTTCCCTTTACCCATACAGCATACGTATGTGAGATTTCATTGTTCAAAAAAGCCTGTTGCCATGTTTAAAAACTTGACAATTTATTACTTCAGTAAACATTTTTACTTTAGAAAAGCCTCTATCACAGATCAGGGACACAGACTATTGCAAAATTGAGCGTGACCCTTCTAATGACATTTCATGGATGACAACAATTTAAGGAATTTGAGTGTGAAACTTCATTCTTGACAACGTGACAAAATAATAAAAAAGTTAAATAGAAATTAAAGAAATACTTAGGTAACATGATGACAACAAAGTAAACCTAACCCGCTGATAAAGGTATAGGTGACAGCTCTGGGAAAGGCAAGGACCTTGAGTTAAAATAGTTTTTTTTCTTTTTTGTCAGGTGTTACCGACTGTATCATCACCGGTGAATGTCACTGATTGTAATAACTGTCTCATATTTAATAAAAAACAAATGGCCTGATATCACTCCAGTATTTCTTAGTTCAAAAGATAATGATTATTTTAGTGATTCAGAATGATCATATTGAATGTGCAAAAACGTTGATCAATGCAGAAGAGAAATTAAAGTACCAGTATTATTAAAGTATAAAGTACTAAAAGTACCAAGAAAACAAAACTTGATTGTTTCACCCAAAGTGGCAGATTATGTTCAACATAGCTTGAACACAAATGAGAAGTTCAACCAATTAACAGTTAAAAAATACTGATAAAAATACTGATACTCAACAGAGTGAAGGGGAGCAGCAAGCATATGATACAACATTTTAGAGAGAGAGACTAAGCAAAAAGAAGTGGGGAATCAATGGAGAAAATGTCATATGGGAGAGAATGGGGGAGAGGGGAGGGGGAGAGAGATAAAGAGCTGGGGATGAAGTAGCTATTCATGGGATAAGTGCAACAGAGACAGCGCTATAGTGATGACCAACATCAAATATGAGTCTCATTAATAGTCAGACTCTGTGTGCGTGTGTGTGTGTGTGTGTGTGTAACCTAATATAAATGTGTTTATTGTGCCTGTTCATTTCAGATAAGTATGTGCCACCAAAAAGTGCGATATTACAATATCAATCCATATGATGGTCACATATATATGGAAAAGAAATGTTTGCATGCGTGTGTGTGCTCTGTGCTGCCTGTCTCTCTTTTTTGCACACTAATATGCATGCAAACACATACACACACAAACACGCAGTGAAGCTCATCTGTCCTGATGAATGTTATTACCTGCTGCATAATCATCTCCCCTTCTAGAAAACCTTGTATCATGCCTGATATACAGGTTTCACACACACACACACACACACACACACACACACACACACACACACACACACACACACACACACACACACACACAATATGAAATATGGCAGTCCTCCTCCTGCTGACAACGCACTGTTATGAAGTTTTCTCCCGTTTTTGCTCTCCCTCAGTGCTTCTTACTATTTCTTTTAGTCTGTCTTCCTCTGTTCCTGCTAAGTTTAATGCATTTTCACACTCTGTGAGGTTCAAAAGTGCAGGCAATTCATAATACATTTTTATCACCTTGCTTATAAGAATTGCATTAATTTATAGGTTCAAACACTGCAAGAAAAGAGGAGAAATTGAGGAGGAAGAAGAAGTTAGGGTATACCTGATGCAGAGCAAAACAGCACCCTATCAACAGCAATTTCAAAATGGCCTTTTCATTAATTAAAGAAGTAAGTCTTACATTTTCCAAAATTACAAATTATGAATTGAGACCCATGGCTTTTAAGTGCCAGTCCAATATTTTAAATTACAAAGCAATCTGAATAGAATATGACTTGAATAAATTCTTTTTCCTATCAAGGATAAAGTCAGTGATTTTGCTTTGAATGTTCTTTGGTCCTTGATCATTTCATTTCATATGCATTACATTTTCTCTGTCAAGTATTCATCAAATTGATACCGATTTTGAAAATCTCTCAAGCAGTTAGGGCTCTTAAATTATATTAGCCTTGCATTCATTTTCCAAAAGTTTTTAATCTACACTGGAATAATGGTTGAAAGGTTTCCCTGACATGCAGCCAGATTTGGGACCAAAGGATTATCAACAAATTTAAAGAAACAGGGTTCAAGATGAAGTTAAGTCTCAGTTAGTCATGCCAATCATGCAGTTATTTAACGTTCTTTTTACAATTCCTTGTGATCACTATGGCTCAAAGGACTTATTAAATTACCTTCTAAAAATATATTTGACTTTGGTAGTAGTGTTATTGTCTCTAAACTGAACTGGATTTTATTAGTCTTACATAGGCCATCACCTACTTTAAAATTACACAAACGTTTCTGAGGATCTCATCAAAGCAAATATGTACCTGGAGTTACTGGAGCAAATAGCTTTGAATAAAACAATTTGACTGCCTCATATGTGGAAAATAAGTCAGTTGCATTCTTTAGATAGTTAGACAAGATCAAATAGGCAATCAAAATTCTATACAGTGAGAATACAGAGAAAACTGAGTGATATTTAGATCCATTTCATTTACACCATAGTTGAAAGAAAATAGGATTCCTTATTAAAGCTTCTTAGCTACATAAAACCGGCTCATAAAGAGCAATATTTGAATTATGAGTCACACAACTTGCTACATAAACACTACAATTATTACAAGACTCTCTGATTGTAACAGGCTTGCCAGTGAAAAACAAGCAAATATCATCAGAGCCACTATTTCAAGATGTAGTAATTCCAAGTGGAACTCAGATTTAAAACAAAGCATTCCAGTACAAAGGGGGAAAAAAGAAAAACAGATAAAGAGATCTGGATGTGATTCAGAAGACATGTTATCCTATCATCATAGGAGGCCAAATATAGGTCAACTCTCCTGCTTTCGGGATTGTTCACACGACTGTAGGCCTCTGTGCTTTAAGGACAGTAGAATTGTCAGGTTAGTTACTGTGTGCTAAATTATGTGATTCATGCGTCTAATGCAAATACCAAATTGCTAATACTAGCATGTGTATGCTAATATCTTTATGTTTATACTCTAGTGCAGGGGTCGGCAACCTATGGCACGCATGCCATTAAGTTAGTCAAAAAACAGATAATCAACCACCATGTTTTTTGAATGATTTTTATGACTTTATGATCCGCGACCGGATGCAGGAACGCTGTCTGTGTCTGAGACTTGCCCAAACTAAAACATACAATTTCGACAGGGGGATACAGGAGGCCCTCCCAACTTGGACTGATCCTCATTTTTGCTGTATTCTGATTGGCTCAACGGCGCTGATCAAAGGAGTTTACATTCCATCCGGTTTGTGTGACAAGTGCAGCAGAGACGGTAAATATGGCAAAGAAATTTGAATTTAGAAGAAAAAATTTTGGCACAAGAGGCCTTTGTAACTATGTTAGCCTTTTGACTGACTGTACACATGACATGTTAGTAGTTAATAGTATACTGTGACTTAAAGGGGTACTTTGCGATTCTTATCCAATACACCTTTTGTTAAATTCGGCAAATATTTCCTCATGGGTAAGTAGCTCTCTGTTTTTCGTGTGCTCTGAAAAAAATCCAGTTTTCCTACACAGCCCCTGGGTCTGTGAATTGAGCACATACAAAGCTGCTCAGAGCGAGCAGCAGGTGGCAATGGCGCGCTGGAAGCAGTGGGAGAGAGAATGTAAACAAACAGCGGTACGTTCGAACATGCTGGACTTCTTATGGGACTTTAGCTATGAAGATGACTGAGAAACAGTCACCGAGGGAAAGGTCTAAGGAATTGTGAAACAAGTTATATGTCCAGGCAAGCGGAAGACACATGTTAACATCTGTGAGGGTTTCAATGCTGGATAAATCTACGAGATTTGACAGGAATGAAAACCGATGCTGAGGTTGCTCTGTTTCTGCTGGACAAGTGAGTAACATTAGCTTTGCTGTTCCACATCTTGTCTGTCTGTTGTCATGTTTGTGATGATCCCAACTGGTTAGCTTTGTTAGCTTAGCCACAGCAGTCAGTATGTGTGCGGTAGAGGAGAAATGCATTTGAACCGGTGTGAAATGTGTGTGAACCGGTGTGAACGGAGCCCCAGTTAATAGAGAGAAACGGGTCAGCAGTAAGGCTAGTTGTTCAGCAGTAAATGTACAGTAGAAGTTACAGTGGCTGGTGAATAAAGACTGCAGCTTCTCAGGACGAAAGAGGAGATCCTGTGTGCGGCTGCTGTAGTATCAGGTTAACTACTGAGGTAGGAACCTTATGCAGGTGGTTGGTTGCAGGGGGGGGAGAATAAAGCCGGGGTTCAACCGACACGCTGCTGTGGTCCTTGTGTAGAGCCTCCTATAAAGGTTACAGTGTACCTATAAACCACGTAACATGGTGTCAGAAGCGAAAACTTGATCTTAACGGATGTAACAAGTAAGAGATATCATAGGATGCCGGCAAGTTCTTTTCTCTCTCTCTCTCCGCCGATCACCAACGTTTTGGGGCTACCGCTAACGCTAGCAAGCTCACAGGCAGATACAGGGCTCTGCATGACGAAATGGTGAGAGATAGACTTGTTGTGGTTCTGAGAGATAAACGCTTGTCAGAACAGCTACAACTCGATCCTGAACTGACTCTAGAGAAAGCAATTAACAGCAGAAGATGTGCTGATTCAAGATGGCATAGCCTACAACAATGTCCAGCTAGGGAGGTAATGTGCAATAACTGCAGAAAAAAGGGACATTACGCCAGAATGTGCAAAACCAAAAGAATGTATGAAATGCAGTAGCTACAGTGATTGAGGACACTGATGAGGAAGTTGCATTTCTGGGCTCACTGTCAGCGGACGCAAATGGCAGCCCATGGATGACAGACATACATGTGGAGAATCTCAATGCACGCTTTAAATTCAACACTGGCGCAGATGTCACCGCAATACCTGAAACGCTGTACAACCAGGGCCAGTTTAGCAGGCTGGAGAGGCCAACAAGGGTTCTGCTGGGGCCAGGAGGGACTTGTCTGAATGTGAAGGGCAGGGTCTCAGAAAGAACAGTAGAAATACTAAAGAGAAAATATATGTTGTGGAGGGGCTGAGCACACCACTGCTAGGCGGGCTTGCTGCAGTGGCACTGCAGTTGGTCGCCAGATTAAATAACATTAGCCTGGACTCCAAAGAGACAGTAAAAAGGGAGTTCCCAAAGATTTTTTGTGGGCTTTTTTTTGGATTAGGCAAAATGGAGGGCGAGTACAACATAGTACTGAAACCAGGCGCACAGACTTTCTCCCTCTCAACTCCCAGGTGCATCTCCCTCCCACTCCTGCCAAAGGTCAGAGAGGAGCTGAACCGTATGGAGCAGCAGGGAGTTATCTCAAAGGTGGGGGGGTCCACAGAATGGTGTGCGCCTATGGTGGTGGTGCCGAAACACACGGGCAAGGTGAGAATATGCACCAATCTCACAGAGCTGAACAAATCAGTTATGAGAGAGAAGCACCCCCTCCCCTCAGTTGAACACACCTTAGGACAACTTGCTGGGGCCAAAGTGTTTTCAAAGCTAGACGCCAATGCAGGCTTTTGGCAGATTCCACTGTCCAAGGAGTCATCTCTGCTAACCACTTTCATAACTTTGTTCGGGCGGTATTGTTACAATCGCCTGTGCTTTGGAATCTTGTCAGCACCAGAACACTTCCAGAAGCGCATCCTGGAGGGTGTTCTGTGTCAGATGGATGATGTGCTCATTTGGGGAACCACACAGACGGAGCATGATGAGTGACTGTGGAGAGTACTGTCACGACTGCAGGAGGCGGGAGTGACGCTCAACGACAAGTGAGAGTTTTCCAAGAACAGGATAAAGTTCCTGGGGCAGTTCATTGAGGCATCAGGGGTCAGCGCTGACCCTGATAAAGAGAGCACGGTAAAAGCCATGCCAGCACCCAGTAACGTCAGTGAGGTGAGACGCTTCCTGGGGATGACAAACCACCTGGGGAAGTTCCTGCCTCACTTGGCTGAGAGACGCGACCTCTCAGAGACCTGCTGAGAAACTCCAGTATGTGGGCCTGGGGGCCGCAACAACAGCAGGCCTTCGATAGCATCAAAGAAGACGTTTGGTGGTGTGCTGCTGCTGTGGTCCTTGTGTAGAGCCTCCTATAAAGGTTATGGTGTACCTATAAACCACGTAATAGCTGCCAACTGTTGAATAAAGTGATAGAGTATAGCCCCAAAGTTAGCTTTGACTTTGGCTCTGGTGATAAACAGTACGTTGCTCCTGTGCTTCCAAACTCTTATCAGTGACTGTATTTTTGTACAAACTATTTCAAATAACTCTCTAGTTTTTTACTCTGTTGTGTTTTGGATGCTGCGTCTGTGAGCTTACACATATTGATTGTTTGATGATGTTTGTTCACTAATTATGACTATTGAAGTTCCTCTCGATAATCCTACCGATAAATAAACTAGACTCTTAGATTTAGACTTAGAAAAGTATTTTACTTCAATACATATTTAAATATTGTCAGGCTTGTTGTCTATAGTGCTGCTAAAACATGCCCTCTTATTGAGGCTAATATGCTCTCGGACAGCAGACGCTGTGGATTCTGCTATATTTCATATTTCCATGGCAATGCACGTTCATGAGTTTGTTTATCAACAAATTCTCTGTAGAATTGCATAGTATCCCTTTAAGTGTTCCAGCTCCGGTTTGACCTGGTCTTGTTCAGTGCAGCAGTAACTTGCTTACAAACCAAGGAGGCAGGTGTCATCCTAAAGTTTCTTGAAGGTCTTCACTACCACAAAAACACTATTAGTATATTTAATTTAAAAAATTGTGGCATTATTATTGCAGATGAACAGTGAAAAAAAGGTTATGAATGTGTGGGAAATAAAGATGTTTAGCTAAATGAGTTTGTTTATTATCATTGATGCACTCATCTACCAAACTCTATTTTAATTAGAATTTTTTAAATGCTTATTAAAGCAAATATCGATATGATTAATTTACTACAGACAACTTACAAAACTTGTAATTAATTAGATAAATTTTTTTAATCGCTTGACAGCCTTATTTATTATATGTCTATTATTATTATTAACAAGGTCAAACATCAATTAAAATATGACTATCAGTGTAAAAATTAAAACAAATGACATTTGCATTAACAAACGCTGCTGGGACACTGGATGTCTTCATCTTTGTATATTGACACTCATCACAGAAAAGGTTGCTGACCCCTTTAATAATTCAATATGACCATAACAGTGTAAGTGAAAATGTTCAAACTGTGCCCAAAGTGTCAATCTTTTGTGTGGTCACCATTATTTTCCAGCACTGCCTTAACCCTCTTGGGCATGGAGTTCACCAGAGCTTCACAGGTTGCCACTGGAGTCCTCTTCCACTCCTCCGTGACGACATCACGGAACTGGTGGATGTTAGAGACCTTGCGCTCCTCCACCTTCCATTTGAGGATACCCCACAGATGCTCAATAGGGTTTAGGTCTGGAGACATGCTTGGCCAGTCCATCACCTTTACCCTCAGCTTCTTCAGCAAGGCAGTGGTCGTCTTGGAGGTGTGTTTGGGGTTGTTATCATGCTGGAATACTGCCCTGTGGTCCAGTCTCAGAAGTGAGGGGATCTCAGCATCAGTATATCACAGTACATGTTGGCATTCATGGTTCCCTCAATAAACTGTAGCTCCCCAGTGCCGCCAGCACTCATGCAGCCCCAGACCATGACACTCCCACCACCATGCTTGACTGTAGGCAAGACACAGTCTTTGTACTCCTCACCTGGTTGCCGCCACACATGCTTGACACCATCTGAACCAAATCAGTTTATCTTGGTCTCATCAGACCACAGGACATGGTTCCAGTAATCCATGTCCATAGTCTCCTTGTCTTCAGCAGACTGTTAAGGGTCTTTCTTGTGCATCATCTTTTGAAGAGGCTTCCTTCTCAACCATGCAGACCAATTTGATGCAGTGTGCGGTGTATGGTCTGAGCACTGACAGGCTGACCCTCCATTCCTTCAACCTCTGCAGCAATGCTGGCAGCCCTCATTCATCTATTTCCCAAAGACAACCTCTGGATATGACGCTAAGAACATGCACTCAACTTCTTTGGTTGACCATGGCGAGGCCTATTCTGAGTGGAACCGGTCCTGTTGAACTGCTGTATGGTCTTGGCCACCGTGCTGCAGCTCAGTTTCAAGGTTTTGGCAATCTTCTTATAACCTAGGCCATCTTTATGTAGAGTAACCATTCTTTTTTTCAGATCCTTAGAGAGTTCTTTGCCATGAGGTGCCATGTTGAACTTCCAGTGACCAGTGGGAAGCTTCCGGTCTGAAACGTGAATCCAACGCAGAACTCCCTTAAGCCTGCATTCTTCTGGTTGCAAAAGAAGTACAATTCCATTAGAAACAATGGCAAAATTACCCTACTTCTCAGCTGATTTATTACCTCAGTAAACACTTTCATAATGAGTTTATGGTCTCAATCGCTAGTTTCATGTCTTCTTCAATACAACATGATGTTCATTTAGTAAAGTGTGGTCCCATTTAGAGGAAAATAGACCACAAAGCAGAGTATGCTTCAGGCCGGGATTATCTATGATTGACAAGTCGTTATCATGGCGACCTGTCAGTCAGGCTAGAGTGACTCTTACCCACGGCACAGTGTAACTTTAACCAGCGCCGTTGAAAAAGCGTATTAGGAGTTGGCTGTGCACTTTGATAGAATTGGTGGGAAAATGTTTTTAAATGTTTCACTTTGACAGAAAATATAGCAAGAGAAATAATTTTTTGATTATAATTCTTTTTATTTCTTTATTTTTACCCTTTCAGGACTCATATTATACTATTGTTTGTAGTAAAATTGTTGAATACACTGCTGAAGTCATCGTAATAAACTTATGTTGCCATGTGGTTGCTAAAACGCATTTGTTAATCACCATTATAATAATGCTCTCTAAACATAATGTTTTGTGAGAGATAGCTTCAGGACAGACAGAATGAATGTATTTTTACTTTGGCTCTTATTCTTTCCTTACTATCCAACGAAGGTTAAAATCAAGGGCAACTGGACTTGGTTGAAGATACTGGAAGACGTTTCGTCCCGCATCCAAAGGACTTCTTCAGTTCTGACTGACTGGCAGGGAAACTCAGCTATTTAACCTCAGTGGGGTCGTTGGCCCGGGTCATCAATACCGCTGGTTCGTTAGTGTTCCTTGTTGCTGTGACGACAGTCGTTACAGTCGTTAAGACTACCTGTGGCCAAGACTGAACGACCATCGTTGGTATCTTCACCTGAGGCCAATAGGTTACGTTTGTTGAGTTTCCTGGGAAGTGATGAAAGGACAGCATTGTAAGTGGGGGATAAGTGGTGGCGTAGACCCCCTCCTCTGTTCAATGACGGCTTCTCGACCCTGGTGTAGATGGCTTCCTTGACACCTCTTTCAAACCATCCATCTT
>NC_060153.1:19673866-19686341 GCF_021292245.1 Micropterus dolomieu
TCGTTACAGTCGTTAAGACTACCTGTGGCCAAGACTGAACGACCATCGTTGGTATCTTCACCTGAGGCCAATAGGTTACGTTTGTTGAGTTTCCTGGGAAGTGATGAAAGGACAGCATTGTAAGTGGGGGATAAGTGGTGGCGTAGACCCCCTCCTCTGTTCAATGACGGCTTCTCGACCCTGGTGTAGATGGCTTCCTTGACACCTCTTTCAAACCATCCATCTTCTCTGTCTAAAATGTGCACCTGGTGGTCCTCAAACGAGTGTCCTCTGTCCTTCAGATGTAAGTAGACTGCAGAGTCTTGACCTGAGGAGTTGGCCCTTCTGTTTTGAGCCATGCGTTTGTGTAGTGGTTGTTTAGTCTCCCCAATATACAGGTCTGTGCATTCCTCACTGCATTGGACCGCATACACTAGATTGCTTTTCTTGTGTTTGGGTGTGCGGTCTGTGGCCAAGGTCAAGACTCTGCAGTCTACTTACATCTGAAGGACAGAGGACACTCGTTTGAGGACCACCAGGTGCATCACTTCCCAGGAAACTCAACAAACGTAACCTATTGGCCTCAGGTGAAGATACCAACGATGGTTGTTCAGTCTTGGCCACAGGTAGTCTTAACGACTGTAACGACTGTCGTCACAGCAACAAGGAACACTAACGAACCAGCGGTATCGATGACCCGGGCCAACGACCCCACTGAGGTTAAATAGCTGAGTTTCCCTGCCAGTCAGTCAGAACTGAAGAAGTCCTTTGGATGAGGGACGAAACGTCTTCCAGTATCTTCAACCAAGTCCAGTTGCCCTTGATTTTAACCTTCGTTGGATAACTATGACCTGGATGACTGAGAATCTTCATAGACATCTTTCCTTACTCTTAACTCTGGCAAGACGTATATAGCTAGGCAGTCAGTATATAACAAAGTCTATTTGTATAAATACATTGCTAAGCCAATCAAAGTATTGCTTAAGTGTATATTGTGATCATTATTTTAAATGTACTCAAAATGACTGAAAATTTGAAAATGTTCAAAAATTTTGGAAATGAAAAAGTGTCACCGTACAGGCAGAAAAACCTAAAGCAAAGAAGCTCAAAATGGCTTGTAAGAGCAGATTATATAATACCAGAACCAGAAAGAAATCAAAAAAGACATGCCAACTTCCAGTGTGGAGCCCGTGAAACTAACCCATGCCCCACTCTCTCCGACGGACTCTGGTCAGGGTGCTAGTGGCACCTTTGGGACTGAGCCTGCCCAAGTACCTTGGGGTGTTCTGATCCGCACACAGGACCAGAGCCCATGGTGATCAGCGAAGACGCACATCAAGTGGAAGTTAAAGTCCACTCTTGCTGGCAACTCGACCCTTTAGATGGATACAACAGATGTGTGTATCTCACGCACATGAGTGGAGGTGTGAAAATAAGAAGAGGGTTTTCATTTTTTAAATCTATATTATTTGAGTTTATAATATTCATTAATACATTTTAAAACTTGTTCTTTGAGATAACATATTTTTTATGTATCCCCTGATGATGAATAATTGGTTTGATCATCAAAGAAGGCAGTATTTGCTAATGCGACATCAACAGTTGTTAAAAGACAAGCACCTTCTTTTTGTGACTATAGGAGCAGGGGAGGCCTTTCTCTCCTTTTGAAGTCAGAAAGAGAATAGAATGAGTGATGACATGAATTGATTTAATGTATTCTGCATTTGGAGTGATGCATTTAAAACAGTTTTTTTATTTGTGCATGCATTTAAGATGAGGTTGTTTGAGAAGTGTGGCCTACTATATTTGTCCTTTATGCGTTAAACATTTAAAGGATTATACTAACATGAGTTATAGAGACCTGCATGATATATTTTATTACTTTATTTGGAAAATTGTTTGTGAACTGAGGCAAAGGGGTGTTGCAACTGCCGAACAGAAGGACCATCTACCCATAAAAGGAAAAGTAATGTAAAAACCAATCAATGTGATGATCAAGTCCTGATCAAATGATTGTTTGAGAAAAGGGCCGGGTCCTCCCTGTCTATTTCTTTATTTAAGTTGCTGACCCCAGAGCTCTGAGTGAATTTTTTGGGGCTTGTTGAAATTAAATAAGTTTCTCTTTGGGTGGACGCCTTAATAAAAGTAGGAAGAGTTTTTTGTCTCATTTTTTGTCTTTGTTTTCTTCCCCCTCTTCTGGAATGGTAAGTTAGTATTTACTTACTTTAACATCCACACTGTCTACAGTAACACACCTCATTACAGATAAACCAGCAAACTGGCCCTTTAAGGAGCTTATGTGTTCAGTATCCTACTCTCTGGAATCGAAAGTGAGAGGGGTTGACTAGGGAACTTTTGAATCTGGAGTTAGAAATTCAATAGAGACGGTCAGGCCAGTACCTAGTGTTGAAACTAGCTTGTTATCAGAGGTCGCCCTTTTTCCTAAGTGGTATCTGAATTCATAAAGCGCGCCCGGTGATGATGACCCGAGAGAGCAGGGTTCCTTGCGGTGGGCCACTTGTCGCCACAGGGTGTATTCACTTTTATTGCCAGCGCTTTAGACATTAATGGCTGTGTTATCTGTTATTTTGAGGGGACACCAAATTTACACTGTTATACTAGCTGTACATTCACTACTTTACATTGTAACAAAGTGTAATTTCTTCAGTGTTTATTTACAAATACGTGAGTGGTGTACTCACGTGATAGAAATACCAGGCTATACAGATGAAGTCACAAGCATATAGGATCTTTTTCACAGCGTACCTTCTCAATTAATTCTATGATGTTCTTGCTGCAGTAGTCAAAGCATGAATTAGTAATTCTACCACATGCGCACCTGCTCTGGTCTCCTCCTTGTTTTTATCCAAGCATCATCATTTTCAAAGAAGTCACATTTCATTACAGCTCTAGCTTTTTTCCCCTCTCACTCATCTTCTACGCCTTTCAGGCTCTAAGAAGCGCGATAAGCTTCTTCCTCAGGAGAGTCTCCGCACAGCTCTGCCAAGGCACTTCTGTCTTTCCAACTCATCTCGATGAAAGGCCTTCAAGGTCCTCAATTCGCAATGAACTGACTGATCTTGTTCACTTTGCTATACTTCACATTGGGTTGTTTGTTTTGCTAATTCAAACTGTTACCTATAATAATTGCAATCACTGTCTCGTATATGGATCTATAATGGCTGATATTCTAATAAGTAATTGTAATCTCAGAACAGGTCATTATAACCCAGTTGGGCCTAATCATAATATCTGTATGGGGTTTAATTGCAACATATATGATGCACTGTTACAGAGATAAAATAGATAATTTTAAACCTCAAAAAATTATTGTAATTCAGTAGGAGGCAATTACAATCTGAGACAACCACAGCAAATTACTTGTATTAATGGAAATGCGACATACTGGTATTTATGATCATAATCATACCATGAGTATTCACCACTGGGAAGCTTTACTAAAATGTGTATATCCAAAAAGAATGGCTTAATGAATACAATTAGTTATTATTTTTAGCTCTTATTGATTGCTTTAAATCAGCACTTTAATTTATTCACCTATTGCCATTGGCTATTGCCAAGTCCTTTGGATGAGGGACGAAACGTCTTCCAGTATCTTCAACCAAGTCCAGTTGCCCTTGATTTTAACCTTCGTTGGATAACTATGACCTGGATGACTGAGAATCTTCATAGACATCTGCCATTTCATTTGCACACAAGAGTATGTTTTGATGGTCATAAACATTTTACCATGGCCACAAATGGAAACAAATAAACAAAGTGAACCTGATCATAGGGAGTGATTGTAACTGGAATACTAGTGTGGATGTAAACATTACATTTAAATTGTATAATGTTAGAGAACTGGTTATGGTAGTGAAATTCAAAACTCTAGTGAGGTGATTCCCTGATGCATGAGCTCCCTAGTGTGCAGCGCACTTGTAGAAGCTAATTTGACGTTTCCACAACACACACACACACACACACACACACACACACACACACACACACACACTCTAATTTTCCATCCGCCTCTTCCTTGCTCTCAACCACACACACACAATAATAATGTAATATGTCATTATTTAACCCCTTGACGCCGATTGTTGCGATCACACCTCTTCCTTTCAGACTGCAGCCAAGATAGCACACGTATTCCCCGATGCCTGTTTGTGCATATTCAATACGTACCTAGGAACCTTTTGCAAGCCCTAGATTCTTGTTTATGCCTGTTTTCACTAATTTGCATCATACCTGAATTTATATAGATATAGATGGCCCCCATCTTCACTCAGGTCTTCAACAGATCACTGGAGCTGTGTGAAGTTCCCTCCTGCTTCAAACGCTCCACGGTCATCCCAGTCCCAAAAAACCCCTCCATCTCTGGTCTGATTAACTACAGGCCTGTCGCCCTGACATCTATAGCCATGAAGTCCTTTGAAAGACTGGTGTTGGCCGACCTGAAGGACATTACAGGCCCACTGCTGGAACCCTTGCAGTTTGCCTACAGGGCTAACAGGTCTGTGGATGATGCTGTCAACTTGGGTCTGCATTACATCCTGCAACACCTCGACTCTCCAGGGACATGTGCGAGGATCCTGCTCGTGGACTTCAGCTCGGCGTTCAACACCATCATCCCAGACATCCTCAGCACCAAACTCACCCAGCTCACTGTACCAGCCTCCACCTGTCAGTGGATCACAAACTTCCTGACTGACAGGAGTCAGCAGATGAGGCTGGAGAACATCACATCCAGCACCCGGACTATCAGCACTGGCGCCCCCCAGGGGTGTGTGCTCTCCCCACTGCTCTTCTCCCTCTACACCAACGACTGCACCTCAGGAGACCCATCTGTCAAACTCCTGAAGTTTGCTGACGACACAACGGTCATCGGCTTCATCCGGGACGGTGACAAGTCGGCCTACAGACGGGAGATTGATCAGCAGGCTCTCTGGTGCGGTCAGAACAACCTGGAGCTTAACACGCTCGAAACTGTGGAGATGACCGTGGACTTCAGGAGGAGCCCCCCCACTCTGCCCTCCATCACCATACTCAACAGTCCTGTGTCTGCTGTGGAATCCTTCAGGTTCCTGGGTTCCACTATATCCCAGGAAATAAAGTGGGAGCCCAACACAGACACCATCATCAAGAAGGCCCAGCAGAGGACGTACTTCCTGCGCCAGCTCAACCTGCCTAAGGACCTGCTGATCCAGTACAACACAGCCATCATCCAGTCTGTTCTCTGCACCTCCATCACTGTCTGGTTTGGATCTGCCACCAAAAAGGACAGGATATAGACTACAACGAACAGTCAGGACTGCGGAAAAAATCATCGGTGCCAACCTGCCCTCCATTCAGGACTTATACATTTCCAGAGTCAGGAAACGGTCAGGAAACATCACTGCAGATCCATTTCACCCCGGACACAACCTGTTCCAGCTCCTCCCCTCTGGTAGACGCTACAGAGCACTGCACGCCAAAACCAACAGACACAGAAGCAGTTTCCTCCCACAAGCCATCACTCTGATGAACAGCTGATTTCTGACTCCCAGTGTCAGGAACAATTCCTGTACAATAACCCAGTAACCCTGTCTCTAATCAGCCACCTGTTTACTGGTTACCACTTATTATTTATTCACCATTCTCTATTTCAGTGCTGTCATTGTATATACTGTATACCAATACACCTACCTCAGGTCATAAGGTCATAGGTCTTATTTATTTTTTCCAGCATCCTTTGCACTATGCTCCATCACACTGTGTACATGTGTACATGTATGCATGTATGTGTATGTGTACCTGTATATCATATCCATCTTCTACATGTACATAATGAGAATAATAGTTTACTCTTGCATCCTTTGCACTCTGATCACTGCACTATTTGTCAATATGTCTATATTGTTTTGTTAATAGTGTGTATATTAGTGTTGTCTATACTGTAGTTTGTGTCTGATTTTATTTTATTATTATTTTATTATTGTGTTATGGTATTTTTGTATGAGTAAGCACATCATGACCAATGTACAATCCTAAATTAAATTCCAGGTTATGTCCCTAAGGTTCCGGCCAGACTGGCTGCTGCAGGCGTTTCATCCCCCACCTCATGTGATGGTAGAGGATGGGAGACTTCATCTGCTCTGCCCTGTCTGTTTTAGTATTTTAGTATTTTCACTCTGAGGTCTTCCCGGTGGAGGAAAGCAGACCAGTTGCTGGTGTGTTTCGGGTCCCCCAAGGCTGGGCTCCCCGCTTCTAAACACACCATCAGCAACTGGATCGTTCAGACTATTTCCCTGGCCTATCAGGTGTGCGGTTTGCCTTCACCTATGGCCGTAAGGGGACACTCTACTCGAGGCATGGCGGCTTCTAGGGCCCTCCTCGCAGGGGCGTCACTCCAGGATTTGTGTGACGCGGCTGGCTGGGCCAACCCTCACACTTTCATCTGGTTTTACAGTCTGGACCTTCCTTCTGCACCCGGCACCCGTGCGCTCTCCTCCTAGTCATGCCATCAGGTTCTGCACGCTGGGGGCAGGCGGGGTTTCGGCGCGGCCTAAGTGGGTATCTCGTTCCCATAGTGTCGTCACCGACGCAGTTTGAGTTCCCTCGAAGGGGAACATCTCGGGTTACGTATGTAACGCCTGGAGTGCCTTGCTTCATAGAAAGGGCTAATGTGTCCTGTGTGCCGGCGTGCTTATATACCCCTCCGGTTACGCCGTCACACACTACCGTTCTAGTAACACCAATAGGATTGGAGTAGTTTCATTCATAGTTCAGCCCTGCCACGCCCAGAGGCGTTCCCATAGTGTCGTCACCGACGCAGGGTCTCGTTCCCCTTCTCGGGGAACAAGGGTTACATACGTAACCCGAGACGTTCCCTTCACCTCCTTTCTCCACTTCTTGTTGTCCAAAGAGGACGAAGTATGTGAAAACGCTGAAGATGATATTCAACAGAGAGAAATTTAGATGGATTATAGCTCAAGCAATGCTGAAGTGACATTTACAACAATTTTAATTTTGCGTATATTAACTGTGACAACTAGCTTATTTAGAATACAGGTGATCACACAGTAGGAATGAATAACAGTTCAGGGCTATTGCCTCTGATTAATACTCAAGGTAAATGTGACTGCAGGCATACAAAATACAGCTTTGCACTTGTGCAGCATATTTTAACAATGACTTTGGCAGTCGGGGTGTTTTACCTTGAAAGCTGTGCCATTATTCAAAAGTTTACTTAAAACGGCGAACAAGAACTCTTTGCCTTCTGTGTATTACTGTACAATCAATACAATATTTCTACTTCAAATTTATTTATTTATTTTTATAATAATTGTAATTTAATTAATTATTTTCATTAGATTACTAAATTGTAATTTATGATATTGGGCCACATCAGGGGTCAGCAACTTATATGCTAGTGTGGGCATGCAGAGACATTTTAAGTGGCATGTGAGAAAGCAAACTCAATCCTACAGTACTGACATTTGTTGCTATACGTTGTTTAATATGCCATTAAGTTAGTGAAAAAACCACCAGAGACGGTAAATATGGTGAAAAAATTTTAATTTAGAAGAAGAATTTTGGCACAAGAGGCATTTATTACCATTTTAGCCTTCTGACTGACTGTACACCTGGCATGTAAGTAGTTAACAGTATACTGTGACTTGTGTTCCAGCTCCGGTTTGACCTGGTTTTGTTCAGTGCAGCGGTGACTTGCTTACAAACCAAGGAGGCAGGTGTCATCCTACAGTTTCTGAAGGTCTTCAATACCACAAAAACACTAATTTTTAATTAAAAAAATTGTGGCATTATTATTGCATATAATACAGCGAATGTTTAGTTAAATGAGTTTGTTTATTTTCATTGATGCATATCATTTCGATTCATTCTATTAATTAATTACAAACCTACAAACAAGTTACAAAACTTGTAATTAGATAAATTACATCCCTATTTATTATGTCTTATTATTATTATTATTATTATTATTATTAACAAGGTCAAACAAAAATATAAATAAAAAATTTAAATCTGACTATCAGTGCATAAATTAAAAATAAATTACATGTGCATTAACAAACGCTGCTGGCGCACTGGATGTACTCATCTTTGTATATTGGCACTCATCACAGAAAGGTTGCCGACCCCTGGGCTATATAATTAAAATTGGCTTGACTAGAAAGTGGACCTTTTACTGAGAAGCCTGATGGCAACAACAGTGTGTTCCACAAAATATCTGCAGCATTGCTTTATGTTACAAAACAGAAAAACCTTCTTGTCATTGCTGTTCTCTCCTCTTTTCTGCTTCTGTCCTTTTGCTCTGCCAACCACTGGTTAAATAAAAATTTATATAAATTGCTGTTTTTTGACAGCACAATGCGATTGGTTTTCCTAAATGAACATCGAATAAGAAATGCTATTTCGTGCTATTTTCTTATCATGACTATCCACAACCTTTTTCAGCATGAAAAACCATGACTGGAGAGGATGAACTGAAACTAAAATTAAACCCTCGAAATAAAAGCTATAATTTAAAAGCTAAAATAACTTTACTTTCACAAGAAAGAGGCACTTTGCGAATGAACTGGTTGCCTGTAGCTTCAGATTAAGCTAAAGTTAGCTAGTTAGTGATATATTGTAGTGTATGTTGGACAGAGAGGACCCAAAAGCAACCCTCAGGTGAAAGAGGATTTATTGAGGGAAAAAGGGTTTGAGGAAGTGGAGGTGAGGGAGAGGTGGATGCCGGGGGAACACGGGCACGGGGGACTGAGGAGCACTGGGGGCCGAGGAGCAGGTGGGACCAAGGAGGCTGGGACAAGGGAACTGGGAGGTACCGGGGGCCAAGGAAGAAAGGAGGCACGGGAGAACTAACTACACTGTTGGTGGAGGAGTGTGGTGGCAGGCTAACTGTCACGAGGCACGAGGGGGAGCCGAGAGGGTGCTGTGGAAGATGCCCGAGAGGAGAGGGCAGGTAGGCAAGCCCAGCTGACTCAGAGGACGGCGGTAAGTGAACCTGGGGAAAGGCAGACAGGGTTAGTAACAGGGAAAACCGAAAACGGGGAACAGAGATGTGGCAAGCTCAAAAGGCTTGAGGCAAGCAATGGCACCAGGTCAGGAGCAACAACGATAAAGCGGAGATTGTGTGGAGGGATACTGTGGATACTGGCAGGGATGGAGTTCATTGCTGGCAGGTGTGGCAGGCAGAGGAGGTGGCTGGCAAGGTGCAGGTGTGGATCGTCAGCTGGGCTCAGGAGCAGAGAGAGAGGGAGAGCACACGCAGGGGGAGCAGAAGAGACACAGAGAGGCAGGCAAAATGCAGAGGAAAACAGAATGCAAGAAAAAAGGAGAAATAAACAGGATACTCACCGTAAGCCGGGTTGCCACCACAACATATATAGTGATTTTACATTAGTTGAGAGCACAAATTAATATAAACTGTCACTATTTTATTTTCCCAACCCAAATAAAGAGCCTCTATAAAGTCACTAGCAGAAGTCCCTGTCACCCATGGTTTTAAATACTGTAATAATAATAATTAAAAATATCCATTCATCTATCATTACATGTTGTGTTATTCACTAATATTACTCCTAATACCTGGTAGTAAAATAGCTACTACCATATTAACCGTTTTTTGATCAAAGGGATCAGAATCTTTTATTGTTTTATTGCAAATCTGCAATACATTTAAGTGACATGATGAACGGCTTAACTCCCATTATACATTTGAATGTGATGAGTAACTTTTTGGCCACATTGCAAATCCTTATATTTAGGGCATGAGCAGCGACTGCTGTGAGGTCCCTATTGTGTTTTTTAGAGTTATTATTATTCCTATGCTTCCCCTTTGGACGCATTTTTGGGGGGGTTAACGTGCATGAAAAGTTGTTTAACGTGGCACACACATCCAGACTGGTGAAAATAGCGATCTGATATGGGTCCGGTGCATGGATGCACAAAAATGGCTCAATAGCGCCCCCTAAAAATTTTCAAAACCAAAACCCCCTCCTTTCTCTTTGGCCTACATTCACCAAACTTGGTAGGTATATGTATCGTGTTCAGACTTAAAAATAAGCCTCTTGGAGCCATAACCTAAACCCAACAGGAAGTCAGCCATATTGGACTGAATGTGCAAGGATTTTCCATTTACACCCTCCATATTTTAACAAACTCCTCCTATAGGGATATGATCACATCAACTTCAAATGCAGGCTGTGCCATCCCAACACCCTTGCGATGTTAAATTGCGAAGATTTTTTTGATTGATCAAACGACGTGTCCATAGCGTGAATGTTCAATTTTGATGATTCGCCATGAAATAGGATATAGTGTAAATCGGCTGAACATGGTCATATCTGCCCCAAACTTCACATGAAGACATCTACATGCCAATATCCACTCGTAGTGAAAGCGCCACCTACTGGCAACAGGAAGTGACATTTTTTATTTGTTGCATTACTCCTCCTAGCAGGACAATCCAGTTTGGCTCAAAACGGTCTGAAAGAATGTCTTAAGACCTAGATGATGTAAGGTTGTCAAGCTTGTGACTTAATGTCAAATGGCATTGCCATGGCAACGCATTATTTGCCATTGAAACAGGAAGCTGTATTTTGAGAGGCTCAGGATGCTTGAAATCTCACAAAATATTGCACTGACATCAGAATGGGTGTGTTCTGTTGTCTGATACTGTTCAAGGGCATGTTTTTTGAGAGCTGTACTGTTGTGGTGGCAGCCCGGCTGATGGTGAGTGTCCTGGTTATTTCTCCCTTCTTTTGTCTGTGATTCTGTTTTCCCTGTTTTTTTTCCCTGTACTCTGCCGGCCTCCCTGTGTCTCCTCCCCTGTGTGTGCTCTCACTCGCTCCCTCCGCTCCTGAGCCCAGCCAACGACCCGCACCTGCACCTCGTCAGCCACCTCCTCTGCCTTGGGTCCACTCTGTCCCCACACCACACCTTAACATGTACCTTTAAACCCAATGATAGTCAGCCACTTTGAATTGAAGTAGTAACTGTCAACCACACATTGTCAGATATTTTGACACATCACCTGTGTGTAATGTGCAGTGTTAACTTCAACTCCAGGCCTGTAGACATCTACATGCCAAGCTTACACTATATCACTTCAATTACTTGCAGCCTTAATTCACATTATAATCAATAGCCTACTCAGTAATACTAAAACAGTGTTCACACATTATATAGTATAGTGGTAAATTATTCTTTAAACCAAACAGCCCACACTGTAAACCCGAATAAGTTCAGAATATTCATAATATTTGTGGAAACTGATTACCTCAACATTTTTAAGTAGTGGTAATAATATTTTTGAGTAAACTTTAACTTAAATATAATACTTAATTTTTTTTTAAACCTTTAATTTCTGTATACTAAATTACATTGATTCACTGATGCTTATTCAAATTTTATTCCACTGACTAATTCTTTACTCAATAAATGTAATTGTGCACAACTTATACTCTGGGGGAATTAATTGTACTAGACTCGAATACTAATGGAAACTCTCTCAACAAAATTACTACTAGTCAACTTAAAATGCACATTTTCTGATAGTGGTCATCAAAAATACGAATACAACTCCATCATTACAATTCACGTTCTCTTTATTAAACAATCAGTATCGAAACTTTAAACATCTCGTGTCATTTCTACATTTCACAGAAATAAAACATGTCACAGTGAAACTTGTTTCCATCAGACAGGAAAAAATTCTCTTTCTGGTAAGGCACATCTTGACTATTTAAGTAATTGACTGCTTGAACCAGCAACAATTTTGATAATCGATTTGTTTTCATTCTTTTATGCAATAATGTTGAACAGTCCCTATTTACAGATTCTTGATGAGATTTTGGTGTCAAGTGATAAGTGATAACTTGAATCTCTTGAACAAAGTCCTTTGAGCTACACAAAGTCTCCTTTTACTACCTGCAGTGTGTTTTGTGTAAAAAGTAACTATGTATAATTTATAATTATTTTATTCCATCAGCAGCACTTTTACTTAAATAATATAAAAGGGAGCTTTAAATACGGAGTAAGAAATAAATTACCAATAAATTTAAATAAAAAAATAAAAGAAATTCAACTTTTAGGGAATCAAAAGCAAATTAAAGCTGCAAGCAGCGTTGGGCGGGCCCTCGCACTTGTAAGCGCGTCCGCACGTGAGCCGGCCGAGTTGCACATTCTGGAGCTCTGCCGGTGCGGCTGTGAATTTCCTACGCGGTTCCGACGCCGCATGAATGTGCTATATGTCACTTCCTGTGTCCCCTATGTGGAGCTACATAGCACTTGCCGCTATGAATATAAATCGGTATTGACGTGTAGATGTCTGCGGGGTGGGAGAGTTATCAAGCACGTAAAGTTTGTTTCAGATGTGAACATGTACACTGAACAATAATGTACCCAAAAAATAAAATAAATTCCTTTTATATTTCCCTGCCTTGTTGTTTATGTGTACATACAGAGGAAGAATGTGAGAACAGCA
>NC_060153.1:19686441-19688839 GCF_021292245.1 Micropterus dolomieu
GACGTCGATCCGACTAAATCCCTAGGAGGAGTTCGTTAAAGTACGAAGTGTGTAAATCATCCAAAAATGGCCATAAAATTCAAAATGGCCGACTTCCTGTTGACTTTAGGCTATGGGTTCTTGAGGCTTTTTTGTGCGTCTTGACATGATACATGTCCCCAGAAAATTTCGTAGATGTAGGTTGAACGTGAACGAGGGGCTAATTTTTTCCAATTTTCTAGGTGGCGCTAGCGAGTCATTTTGCAACGCCCATGTGCGAAACTTGTAGAATACGAAATTTTTCACCGGTTCTGACATGTTTGCAAATTTTGGTGAGTTTTCGAGAATGTTTAGGCCATGTCAGTTGAGCCTACTTTGCAGAAAAAAGAAAAAAAAAAAAAAATAATCCGAGCAAATTCAATAGGGACCTCACACGGTCGTGCTCGGGCCCTAATTAAAGCTGCAAGCAACGCTGGATGGGCCCTCGCACATGTAACGCGTCGGGGTGTGAGGAGGCCGTGTTGCAGATTCTGGAGCTCTGCTGGTGTAGCTGTGAATTTGCTACACGCTTCAGGCGCTGCATGGAGGTGTAATACGTCACTTCCTGTGTCCCCTTTGTGGCGCTCTAGAGCACTTGGCGATACGACTATAAATGAATGTGTAGATATGTTTGGGGCGGGACAGTTATCAAGCACATAAAATTTTGGGCAGATGTGAGCACATACTGTTGAGTTTAGGGCATCACTCCTAGAGGCTTTTTGGTACGTCTGGACATTATACGTGTGTCCTATGTGCCACAGAAATTTCATACATGTAGGTGAAACGTGCCACGGGGGCTGCTTTGTTAAAGATCATTTCCTGTTGCCAGCAGGTGGTGCTATGACTTTGAGTAAATATTGGCATATGGATGTTTTCAGGGCAGGACTGTTGTACTTTATTCCAAATTTGGTGCTGATGTGAGCATGTAGACTGAAGTTACGACAACTTCCGTGTCATGGCGAATTCAAAATTGCCGTTTCCCTGTTGGGTTTAGGGCATCCCTCCAAGAGGCTTTTTGGTACGTCTGGACATGATACACGTGCCACAGACATTTCATACTTGAAGATGAAACGTGCCACGGGGGCTGTTTCGTTAAAAGTCCTTTCCTGTTGCCAGCAAGTGGCGCTATGACCATGGGTGAATGTTAGCATGTAGATGTGTTCAGGGCGGGACTCTTATTAAACGTGTAAAATTTCGTAAAGATCTGAGCAGTAAAGTTACAACAAATTCCTGTGTCATGGCGAAGCATGGCTGTCAAGTGTTCTTCTAACTGCGAGGTGTCCACACTTGACAAGGACCAGACTTCGGATTTCACTCAGAATAATTTATTTGAATAATTGAACAGGAGTTGAACAGTATAGGTGAAAAACCTTTAAACACAGAAATAAAAAGCATTTTGAATAAACAGGTATTTCCACAGTAAACACAAGTCAAGGTAAATATTTCAAAACGGTAAGTATATTTAAATTCTATATTATTCTTCACATTTCACCAAACTAATTATGCATTTTAATTAATCTTTAACAAAACAATTTTGGCTTACTATTTAAGCATTCTTTTACACAAATTAGGTAAAAAACCCACACATTTTAACCATATATATCCATGCATTTGAACATAGTTTCTCCCTCTCTTCAACCATGCAGCGACAACTTTAACTCACCCATATTAACACCTAAACAGAAAAAGATTTAAACAACATTCAAGTGAGCTTACCGATAGCCCGTCAAATCAAAAGTCTCATTCCCCGCAGTGGATGTGTGCTGCCCATTCCGTCGTGTCAGTCCCTTTCCACCAGCCAAATGACTGCGTTATATGCTCTCGCTGATTGAAGTGTGTGCGAGCTTCTGATTGCTCAATCTAATTCACCTGGTCGAGGGTGCGCCAGGGCGCGCACGCACGGTCACACGCGGCTGCCGATGCAGAGCGGGGCGGCACGCAGGTGAGACGGCATGCAGGAGGAGGCAGGCACACGGGAGACAGGCGCACCTCTGCCAGATCAGCGCGACACCTCCCACTCGATCTTTACGTGGCGGCGCCCGGAAAGATCGTACTCTCAGGTGGGCTGGTCTCTGACTTGATCCTCCCATGGTATGAGGACCACAAGGCGCCGGACGTCCCGATGCAGTATGGTACTTGATCCAGGATCTGCGGCACCAGGTCTTGAGCTTCTCACAGAGATGCTGGAACTTGGGGAGACTCTCACATGAACATCTCGAACGACACCTCTGAAATCAGGATTTGCTCCGATGACTCTTGCAAGCCTGAACTGCCCTCTCAGTGCATTTTGGTCGCAGAGCCAAACTATGTCTCCACTGGTAACGTTCCTTTCAGCAGTATGCCACTTACTGCGAATGAACAGGTTCGGGCCAGCAAGTTG
>NC_060153.1:19688939-19692041 GCF_021292245.1 Micropterus dolomieu
CGAGGTGTCCACACTTGACAAGGACCAGACTTCGGATTTCACTCAGAATAATTTATTTGAATAATTGAACAGGAGTTGAACAGTATAGGTGAAAAACCTTTAAACACAGAAATAAAAAGCATTTTGAATAAACAGGTATTTCCACAGTAAACACAAGTCAAGGTAAATATTTCAAAACGGTAAGTATATTTAAGTTCAATATTATTCTTCACATTTCACCAAACTAATTATGCATTTTAATTAATCTTTAACAAAACAATTTTGGCTTACTATTTAAGCATTCTTTTACACAAATTAGGTAAAAAACCCACACATTTTAACCATATATATCCATGCATTTGAACATAGTTTCTCCCTCTCTTCAACCATGCAGCGACAACTTTAACTCACCCATATTAACACCTAAACAGAAAAAGATTTAAACAACATTCAAGTGAGCTTACCGATAGCCCGTCAAATCAAAAGTCTCATTCCCCGCAGTGGATGTGTGCTGCCCATTCCGTCGTGTCAGTCCCTTTCCACCAGCCAAATGACTGCGTTATATGCTCCCGCTGATTGAAGTGTGTGCGAGCTTCTGATTGCTCAATCTAATTCACCTGGTCGAGGGTGCGCCAGGGCGCGCACGCACGGTCACACGCGGCTGCCGATGCAGAGCGGGGCGGCACGCAGGTGAGACGGCATGCTGGAGGAGGCGGGCACACGGGAGACAGGCGCACCTCTGCCAGATCAGCGCGACAATGGCACTTCGCTGCCACACCACTGCCAAGCCGTTAACCGAAAATTCCATGTTCATCAATGTGTTAAGGGTTTCCTGCGACAGTTTTGAAGTTCATATGTCCAACCTGCTCGGAGTAGTACATTACAGCGTAAAACGTGTAATTTCCTGTTGCCAGCAGGTGGTGCTATGACTTTGAGTGAATATTGGCATATGGATGCATTCAGGGCAGGACTCTTATAATGTATTCCAAATTTGGTGCATATGTGAGCATGTAGACTGAAGTTACAATACCTTCCTGTTTTATGGTGAATCATCGATTTTGCGCCACGCCACAGGACGTACAAAGTGTGTAAAAAATGACCATTGAATCCAAAATGGCTCACTTCCTGTTTGGTTTAGGCAATGGCTCCAAGAAGCTTTTTTGTACATCTGGACATGATACACGTATCACAGATTTATTTATAATTTCATACACGTAGCTGAAACTTTGTCCAGGGGCTGCTCTGTAGGGGGCGCTAGCGAGCCCTTTTGCCACGCCCACGTGCAAAACCTATTAAATACGAAATTCTTCGCCACGTCTGAATTATGTGTATGTAAGTATGTTTAGGCCCCCAAAATTTTGGTTACTTTGCAGAAAGAAAAAACATCCCTTCAGTTTCAATAGGGACCTCCCACGTTTTGTGCTCGGGCCCTAATAAAGATAGCTATTTATAATTGTTTAAAATAAGAAATCCCACACAATGCAAATTGTTAAGTGTGGTAGAGAAGGTAATGGAACAATAACTAAAGAACACTGAGCAAAAACCTTTGTTTTGAATATCCCTAGCTTTAAGCTTGCAGTAAATATACTGAGCATATAGATGGACAGCCTTTAACAGAGCCTATAGCGAAAAATGTTTGCACTTAATAGATCTACTGTTTTCTTGGCTTTTGATCACTGCCAGTCATTCTGAAATGTTTAATCTATGATACTTGTAAATTGCTACATATACATATTCATTATAAAATCTCACAGTCACAGCTGGACTAATGCACCTTTCTAAAACAGTACAATATCCCTTCTATGTATCAAGTCTGGGCTAAAATATCTTCTGTCATGTTACAATGTCATCCACTGTGAAATGTTGTTGGCTCCAGTACAAGCAATGTAGTATTTTTTTTTATCCCCAGTATGTCTGATTAGCAAGCCAGCAATTGTCTGCAGGCACACAGTATCTAACAACCAGGCAGGTTAATTTCTTTAGTATTTTTCAATAATTAATTTAGTTACGGTTAGGGCGGAAGAAACCTTTACTTTGCTTTTAATAATAAAGCAGCCTAGGACTGTAAAACCAAATGATGTCTGTATAGTCTTAACTCAAGTCTGTCAAATCTATGCAGTAAAAAAAGCATCAAGTCAACATACTCTTGAATAATTCAACAGAAATATGCAAATGGAAAACATACCTTGGATAGCTGTAGTGCCACTCAATACTCTGTTTGATCCTGCGAGAACAAATATAACAAACAATATAAAGAATTCCCATTAGTCCAGTCAACAACAACATTATCAAATGCAGATTTTTTTAAAAATACAATATTTTATCATTTATCTGACTCACCAATATCAGAGCTGCTTTAGCGAGTTAGGTGATTATGGGCATGATAAAATTCCTTCAGCAGCACTCTCTACAGTCCTTAATGGGCACACAATATATGAACACCAACTTTTGATTAGTTTAGAAAATAAAGGCCATGTAAACACACACAAACTCACAAACATGTGATATTGGCAGAGTTTATTGTTGTGATAAAGTATTTAGACTTAGTTATTAATTTATTAGGTACATCTAGCTTTATTTAATTTAATGCTGTCTAATCCAACATTTCTGCAAAAAATCCTCCCTTCAAAAAGATAATGTTCAGTTTTTGTTGCAACTGTATGATAATTTTGGATCACATGGACCGGTGTTTCTGATACTTTGTCCATACCATTTATTTCAATTCAATTTTATTTATATAGCATCAAATCACAACAACAGTTATCTCACAGCGCTTTTCATAAAAGAGCAGGTCTAGACCGTACTCTGTGATGCTATTTACAGAAGCCCAACAGTTCCCACCAAGAGCAAGCACTAGGCGACAGAGGCAAGGAAAAACTTCCTTTTAAAAGGCAGAAACCTCGAGCAGAACCATGGCTCAGGGTGGGCAGCCATCTGCCTCGACCGGTTGGGGTGAAGGAGAGAGAGGGAGAGAGAGAGGGAGAAAGAGGGCAGGAGAGGAACAGAGAGAAAAAGAGAGGGATGGAAGGAGAGAGAGGGGAGGGAGGCAGCCTACACAATATACACACAGAGGTACAGACAGTAAAGGTGATGTTGCTATAGACTAAATGAAAAATGGTACAG
>NC_060153.1:19692141-19700348 GCF_021292245.1 Micropterus dolomieu
CCCCCCCCCCCCCCCCCCTTCCTGGCTGCTCAGGAAATCCCGGGGGACGGCTACCACAGGCTAACTCAGGCCGTTCCGCACCGACTACTGGGGACTGGCTAGCTACAGTAGCTAAAGACTGATCTACCAAGGTGCGGAGCCGAACTTCTAAATCACTGAGCCTCGCCTCCATGTCTATAAATAAACTACACTTATTACACGTACCATTACAGCTAAAGGAGGCAGAGGAGTAACTGAACATCTGACACACCGAGCAGGAGAAAGTAGGAGAGAGAGAGGGAGAAGGAGAAGCCATCGCTAGCTGCTAAGCTAAAGTCGCTAACGGCTAAGCTAAAGTACTGTAGCGTCAGCTACCAAAACTTTAGAACAACTATGAGATTGAACAGCAGTCACTAAAAGATGGAAAGAACTGTGAGTGCTTAGGCAAAATTACTGTAAAGAATAAGTGTTTAGCGGACAGTTGGCTGCTGTAATCTAACAAATGTAACGGTTATTTAGCGAGAGCAGCACAACACGGTACCAACACACAAGCACCGGAAACGGAAATGAGTCGACACGCTTACCGCAGTACGTCAGCAGTACGTCAGCCAGGTCTTATTTTCTTCAATTTAGGTAGCCCACATAGAACACAATTATTTATGTGAGGCCATGCTAAATAAAAGAGACTAAGTTGCTTATAATGCAATACAGTTCACCAGACCACAAACTACATCTGCCAAAATGAACAAATAAAATAAATTTTAATAAAAAATTAACCATCCTAACCAATTTATATTACCACAGTGGAAAAATATTCCTTTACAAATACATACTACTGCTACTTCAGATGAGGCAACTTTTGTCTGCAATTTAAGGACTGAGGGGTTTATTAGGTTCACCGCTGATAAAATGAAACATTCAGTATTCACTATTTCAGGATACATCTTACTGAGATGTCTTTGAAGCTCGAGGAAACTCAGCGCTCAGGTTCACTTGAGGGTTGAGTTCATTTGAAACAGATTACAACAGATACAAGTTAAATGTAAACATATTAAATACTTATCATACAAACATAATAGTTACACAGATTACTGTAATGCACTTTACATCGGTGTGAACCAAACCTCCCTCTCACGCCTGCAGTTAGTCCAGAATGCAGCTGCTCGTCTTTTAACAGGAACCCGGAAACACGAACACATTACCTCCATTCTGGCCTCGCTCCACTGGCTCCCTGTACATTTTAGAATACATTTTAAGATTTTAATGTTTGTTTTTAAGTCACTTAATGGGTTGGCACCTCAGTACATCTCTGAGCTCCTGCACACTTACACCACGCCAAGATCACTGAGGTCTGCTGATCAGCTGTGGCTGAATGTGCCTAGGACCAGGGTGTAGACCAGGGGCTATCACTCTTTTTCAGCAGTTGCCCCCACCTTTAAATCTCGTTTAAAACCATACTTTTATTCCCTGGCTTTTAATTCACCATGAGAGCTGCTGTGGTCTTCGTTGTTGCCGTCAGTGTTGGTGTTATTTGTTTTGTTTTTATTTATCATGAGCATATTTTATATCATCTCTGTAAAGCACTTTGGTAACCTTGTTGTTTTTTAAATTGTGCTATATAAATAAAGTGGATTGGATTGAGTTCCAGCTGATCTGAATACTGATCTGACCTGACAATCTCCCATACTGGAGACAGGGGTTTTTAGATATCAGTGAAACTAGGCTCTATATAGACAGGTTTCTTGTATACAAACACTACTGGATATGCGCGCAGCCAGGGGGCAAAAGCCCTTTGGTAGCCGGTCAGAAGACTGTATTTAACCACTGTAAACAACGTAGATTACGCATTGTTTGTAAATTCTTGTTGACTTAATAATAAACTGCCATTTCAGAGTTGGATATGTTTGTTTTGGCTTCATTTCGCATATTAATTTAACATGCACGACCATGCTGCAGGTCTGCGACACTGGACCTAATCAGGGTACCCCCAGGATTCTCAAACTTAAATTTAAGACTTTTTAAAACCTTTTAATACCACCTAGGATGAAATTTAATTCCAACTTCACTGCCGTATAATGAAAATCTGTTTGAATTTTAAGACTGAGAAAATGATTTACGAAATTACCTGAATTTAATCAAACATTTTATTATAATACTCACATTCATATTTAATACACTATAGCTTTTTGGTGTGTGTTTGTACTCTGATAACATAAAATTAATCAAGGACGTCCCTTTGTGTTTTTGTGTTGAAAAGTGTTAGGGACATAGGGGTTCAGATTAATGGTGTGACAATACACTTACTTCACATGCACTATTCCCAATATTCACAAGTACAAAATATAAAATATTCAGTGCTGAAATATATAAATGGGGGTCCTCCCCTAGAAAATTTTGAGCATTAAACACTTAATTTCCTGGATTCTGCAGACCAATTTATGGTAGAATTGTCTTTATTTCTATAAAATGAAACATAAAATTCAGGTTACAGTTCAAACTGAATATAATGCAGTAATCAGCATCTTGTTTTTTAGCTTAAGTTACTTTTTTTGGACAATGCGCATTTGTTTCCTCTATATTTACATTGCATTGCATGTTTTCTTATTGTGCAAATAAACCTTTCTCAAAGCATTTTTATTTGTTTTTTTTAACATTTCTTGTTGCTGTGGGGACAAGGAGCTCTCCCTTAAATGGCATCTTTGTAAGGATGGGTTGACAATAAAATTTCATGTAGACAAATGTCTATAATCGACATCGTTGCAGCCCTGCAATAAATACAGCTGTATCAATAATCTGGATACTTGTTAGCATATAGGCAAACAGTTACATTGACAGAAATGCAATATAATGAACCGTTATGCAATGCACCCCCTTCTATATCTTGACCGGGTTGCTGCGCGGGTGGCTCAGCCGGAGAGAGAGAGGGAGGGGAGAAAGAGGTGTGTGAGTAGCCATTTCCTGTGAGCTAAATATTAATAATAACGTTTTTAGTTTTAAATTAAATTTACAAATGAAAGTTTAAGTCAGGCTATACGTTTTATGAAAAATTGCAGAAAAAAATAATTGTTTAGTTTTTACACTACTACAACACCATTACATTTTTCCTGTCAGGGCACGCCCTAGAGGCAGCTCATGCACCCCAAGGGGTGCGCACACCACACTTTCGCTGCCTACGAATGAGACATTTCTATCGACATACACCGTGAGTCCCCTTAATTGGAAGTCGCTATGCTGTGCTAGTAGAACAAACTGTTCTACAGAGTGTGTTTTGTCACAATGTTGAATACACTAGAGGAAGAAGAAGACGAAGAAGTAGAAACGCTAGAAGTAGTAATAGTAGTAGTTTACTGGTTTATTAGAAGTACGACAAGAAGAGAAATTTGGACAAATGGAAGCCCCCACATATTATTTAGCACAAGAGCCAACAGAGCGTGTTGGCCTCATTGACTGTATATAAGAAGTGGATGTAGTCATCATGATGTCACCAGTTGGTTTGTGGACTGTCATTTTGAAGCCTCGAGTTTGGCCGATACGTCGTCGCCATGTTGAGTTTTTGCCCGGAAGTGACCATATTTGGACGAGACTGTGGAGCTAATGGCCGTGTGCGAAGCTAGCTAGCTTGCTTAGCTAGGTGCATCTGTAATTCACGTTAACTGTCATTTTAACAGGGCTGACAATTTTTTATAGGGAACAACAGGCTTAAAACTAAATGTATTCACCAGAGAAAGTGAACAGCCAACGCCTAATAAGCTTTTTCAAGGGCGCTGGTTAAATTTACACAGTGCTGTGGGTATGAGTCACTGTAGCTTGATTGACAGGTCGCCATGGTAACGACTTGTAAATCATAGATAATGAAGCATACTCCTATATCGTCTATTTTCCTCTCAGTGGGACCATAATTTACTAAATAAACATGTTTGTTATGACCTGGCTCAAAGGCCACAACAAAAGGGAGACACACCATGGTAAACATTTAACAAAATATGTTTATTTAAACCAAGGTTAAGTAAACTTAAAAGGGTATTTCAAACTGATATAATCAAAGTATGAGGTATGTAGTCTGTGGTTTCAGTAGTGTCTGGGCAGGATGTTGGTTGCATGAGTGTGTATGTGTGCAGGTATTGTAGTATGCAAAAACGAGATAAATACAACAAAGTGTCCAAAACCAAAATAAAGGAGAAACCTGGGAGCCGGCCGCAGGGAGGTCTGACCTGGTCTTGACAGCAGCCTCCTGCAGAATGAGAGAACAAGTTACACTCAGACACATCAAGACACAGGGCCCAGGTGCATTCAGTTATCATAATCAGCTCTTGAACTACAAGGGAGAGAGAGAGCGAAAGAGACCACACCCTCTCATGACCATACAGGGCATCACAAGAAGAAGACTTAAAACTGGGGACTGAGACCATAAACTCATGAAAGTGTTTACTGAGGTAATAAATCAGCTGAGAAGTAGGGTCATTTTACTATTATTTCTAATGGAATCGAACTTCTTTTTGCAATCAGAAGAGTCGCACCCTGCTGGCTGTTCAATAGAATACAGGTTTAGGGGTCTTCCGCATTGGCTTCACATATCAGACCGGAAGCTTCCTGCTTGGTTGGCCTTCTCCTGCATGCTTGGAGGGGAGGGTTGAGCAATGGTGTGTTTATGTGGTGTCGGAATAATCGCTTTTTTCCCCCTTGATTCTTTAGAGCAAAAAGAGAAATAATGTGTACATGGGACATAAAGAAGTATACAGATCTTTGATTCATGCAACATCACGTTTTGCATTTGCATATTTTGCAAACAAGTAATTTGTAATATGTTTATATAATATGTAGAGTGAAACTGATTTGAGTTTGGGTGTTGTTTATAAGCTCTGGTATTACTAATCCAACACATCTTTGTGGTAGCATCCATGTTGATTCCACATTCTGACTTAAGAGCACATGAACACACCCTGAAGTCAGAAGAACGACTTTACAACTCGGCAAATAGGACCATCCGAGGAGCATGTGAATCCACTGTGAACCGCTGGTTGCAATTCGCAACCCTCACCACTAGATGCCACTAAAACTTATACACTGAACCTTTAATGATCCAAACCAGACATACATTTAAAAACACTCATACTGCTATCTACCGGAAAGGGGAAATATAAGCTTGATCTACTTTCACTCTGCATTACTTCAAGCAATGGGACATTACAGTGGAAACCAAATTAAATATCAGTGCTAACAGTAACAATGCTGCACACATAATCATCAATATATTACGAACTGTATACTGCACCAAACAGTGTGCTCATTAATCAAAAACAGAGCAAGAGTCCTGTGTACATGGATCAATTATTAAACTACATGTAATCAACTAGGCTTCTGTTGCTAACATACTGCCCTTGGGCCAGGTTTATTTATTTATTTTATTTAATTGTTCTTCTAACATTATAGCACATGCATAATGTTACAGAATGGCCATTCAATATACTTGGCTTTTATTTTGACATATTTACTTTTACTTTTGGGTCACCTCATCCAAAATTGGACTGTTTTGTTTTGTAATTTTTCATTTTTTGGTTCAGACAACAAAAACAGAATTACAGCTCTGTTTTTCCGTTTCTTTGTTTTTAGTATAAAACAGAAGAAAAAAATCATGTTGTTTCAATGTCTTTGTTTTTTTGTGTTCAAATAAAAAACAACTAACTATCAAAACACACAGGGACAAGGGAGACATCAGCATAGTCAGTGACAGTAGCGTGAGGCAGAACACAATAACAACCAGTAAGAGCAGCAGAGCTGTGAAGTATCAGAGAGGTGGCAGAGTGAGCCCATCAGACTATAAAATGCATGTCACTGACTTGTTTTCAATATTATTAGTGCCAGTAAGAGTCAGGTGATACCATTCAGCCGATGGGGTGCCAGTAATCTCTTCTAAACGGGGCGCTCCGTTTGTGGTTTTTATGCTGAATGGAAAATATCTACGTGATGCATGTGCAGGTCACATACAGTTAGTGTATGTGTGGTATTTAATGCAAATCAGTGCATTTACTCAGTGATTATACTCAGTGAAAGAACCCAAATAAAAGGAAAGAACAGCTACTCACTACAGATGTGTGTCTGTTTGTTTTTTGGTTGGTGTTTGCCGCTAGTCTTATGTTAGTCAATTTTCTATTTAGCAGGACATGCATCAACAGTAGAGGTTCATACACACACACACACACACACACACACACACATCAGGGGGTTTGCTACACATTTGAATCATAGAGAGCATTTATACCCTGCAGAGTAATGGATTGAAGTGGGAAATTATGTTTGCATATTTGTTTGTGAGTGCGTATGTGTTCTCATGCGAATACATGTCACTGCTTAGCCTCGCTCCAAATTCTGCATAGGGAAACTTTTTCGTAGCAGCAGTTACTATGCCTACAAGGCTGCCAAAGATTCATCAAAGTCCAGCGGACTCACTGGGTATGCAGAACTAGCAAGAAGAGGCAGTGAAGATCAAACTGGAGAGAGTGATCCAAAGTCAGTCATAGATCTACCTGAATCAATGAGAGAGATGAAATGAAATGTTTCATCTCTGTTGAAAGAGAAAAACAGAGAAAGAGAGGGAATTAACTTGTGTCTGATTCTGTTCTGAACACCCACTACGTCCAGATAGTGCCGGTGGATTCAGGGCAGAATGGGTTGTTCTGTCTGCCTGTTTGCATCATGCCACAGTGTCCTGCATAGCTACATTACTACATTGCTGTTGGTGTGTGTGTGTGTGTGTGTGTGTGTGTGTGTGTGTTGAAAGTAGAGGGTTGGGCGGATAGTGAGCCATATGCCAGGCCATATGGGTCTGCAGGGGTTCTGTTCTGTCTGCCTGGGGGAAAGTAAACATGTCTGAAACACACACAAACCCACAAGTAAACATGACACCATTTGATAAATCATTTCTACCCACATAGAGGCAGGGAAGGGAGAAATGGCCAGAGGCTAAAAATGTATTGTCTTGCAAAAGTGTGCCTTGCTACAGTTTGAACCACATAAAAAATATAAATTGCACTGTACATGGATGTGCCCAAAAGCACCTACAAGCACATAATTTGCATTTAGAAATTGAATCAATAGTACACAAAGAGCAACAGCAGGGTTAAGATTACATCTCAAGACAAAGCTTCCAGTTGGGGAATTCCAGAATAGCATTAACTATCACAGAATTTATCAAGGGCAGAATTAAATGTTTTCTATATTGTGCTTGTTTCTCACTGTGCCTGTTCATCTGTTATTTTTTTTCAACAAGCTGAGATGTAACTAAGCAAAATAGCCACCTCTTCAGTTCTGATGGAGACCTATTCCTCATCAAACTAGCGATACGTTTGGAATTATTTTACAGCAGTAATAAAGCAGAACAAGCTGTAAATATAACATATATCTATGATGTATTATCATGTGGCAAATTTGGTAGCAAACTGTTTCCTATTTCCTATTTAGTGACATTAGCTTGCATTTGTAACTCCATGCTTTCAGGCTGCACAAAAAAATCTCTTAAGTCTCTCCAGCTAATACAAAACGCTGCTGCATGCATACTGACTAGAATCAGTAGGAGAGATCATATCACCCCTGTTTTAGATACTTTGCACAAGCTCCCGGTAAAATGGAGAATTGAATCTAAAATTATTCTTCTTACATACAAAGTCCTTAATGGTCAGGCGCCATCTTATTTGAAAGAATTCCTTACACCATACTGCCCCACTAGAACACTGTGCTCCCAAAAGGCAGGGCTACTTGTAGTGCCTAGGGTCTCTAGATGTAGAATGAGAGCCAGAGCATTTAGCCATCAGGAACCTTCGCTATGGAATCAGACCCCTGTTTGGGTTTGGGAAGTAACCAACATTTCCATATTTGAGAGTAGGCTAAAACCTTTTGTTTTAGTAAAGCTTTTAGTTAGGGATGTTTTTTTATTTATGAGAAGGCTTATAGTTAGGGCTCGGGTATTTTATCCAAATTTATAAAATTCAAAATTTTAAAAGAAAACTAAAATTATTTGTTCCTAGTTGTTTTAAAATTGTTGTGTATTATTGTCATGATTTATTTCAGTAATTCCATTCAAAAAGTGAAACTTTATATATATGATGATATTATATTCATTCATTACACACAGATTGATATATTTCAAATGTTTATTTCATTTAATTGTGATGATTTAAACTGACAACTAATGAAAATCCCAAATTCAGTATCTCTGAAAATTAGAATATTAC
>NC_060153.1:19700448-19716638 GCF_021292245.1 Micropterus dolomieu
GTGTGTGTGTGTGTGTGTGTGTGTGTGTGTGTGTTGAAAGTAGAGGGTTGGGCGGATAGTGAGCCATATGCCAGGCCATATGGGTCTGCAGGGGTTCTGTTCTGTCTGCCTGGGGGAAAGTAAACATGTCTGAAACACACACAAACCCACAAGTAAACATGACACCATTTGATAAATCATTTCTACCCACATAGAGGCAGGGAAGGGAGAAATGGCCAGAGGCTAAAAATGTATTGTCTTGCAAAAGTGTGCCTTGCTACAGTTTGAACCACATAAAAAATATAAATTGCACTGTACATGGATGTGCCCAAAAGCACCTACAAGCACATAATTTGCATTTAGAAATTGAATCAATAGTACACAAAGAGCAACAGCAGGGTTAAGATTACATCTCAAGACAAAGCTTCCAGTTGGGGAATTCCAGAATAGCATTAACTATCACAGAATTTATCAAGGGCAGAATTAAATGTTTTCTATATTGTGCTTGTTTCTCACTGTGCCTGTTCATCTGTTATTTTTTTTCAACAAGCTGAGATGTAACTAAGCAAAATAGCCACCTCTTCAGTTCTGATGGAGACCTATTCCTCATCAAACTAGCGATACGTTTGGAATTATTTTACAGCAGTAATAAAGCAGAACAAGCTGTAAATATAACATATATCTATGATGTATTATCATGTGGCAAATTTGGTAGCAAACTGTTTCCTATTTCCTATTTAGTGACATTAGCTTGCATTTGTAACTCCATGCTTTCAGGCTGCACAAAAAAATCTCTTAAGTCTCTCCAGCTAATACAAAACGCTGCTGCATGCATACTGACTAGAATCAGTAGGAGAGATCATATCACCCCTGTTTTAGATACTTTGCACAAGCTCCCGGTAAAATGGAGAATTGAATCTAAAATTATTCTTCTTACATACAAAGTCCTTAATGGTCAGGCGCCATCTTATTTGAAAGAATTCCTTACACCATACTGCCCCACTAGAACACTGTGCTCCCAAAAGGCAGGGCTACTTGTAGTGCCTAGGGTCTCTAGATGTAGAATGAGAGCCAGAGCATTTAGCCATCAGGAACCTTCGCTATGGAATCAGACCCCTGTTTGGGTTTGGGAAGTAACCAACATTTCCATATTTGAGAGTAGGCTAAAACCTTTTGTTTTAGTAAAGCTTTTAGTTAGGGATGTTTTTTTATTTATGAGAAGGCTTATAGTTAGGGCTCGGGTATTTTATCCAAATTTATAAAATTCAAAATTTTAAAAGAAAACTAAAATTATTTGTTCCTAGTTGTTTTAAAATTGTTGTGTATTATTGTCATGATTTATTTCAGTAATTCCATTCAAAAAGTGAAACTTTATATATATGATGATATTATATTCATTCATTACACACAGATTGATATATTTCAAATGTTTATTTCATTTAATTGTGATGATTTAAACTGACAACTAATGAAAATCCCAAATTCAGTATCTCTGAAAATTAGAATATTACCAAGACCAATACAAAAAAAGGATTTTTAGAAATGTTGGCCAACTGAAAAGTATGAACATGAAAAGTATGAGCATGTACAGCAATCAGTACTTAGTTGGGGCTCCTTTTGCCTGAATTACTGCAGCAATGCGGCATGGCATGGAGTTGATCAGTCTGTGGCACTGCTCAGGTGTTATGAGAGCCCAGGTTGCTCTGATAGTTGCCTTCAGTTCTTCTGCATTGTTGGGTCTGGCGTATCGCATCTTTCTCTTCACAATACCCCATAGATTTTCTATAGGGTTAAGGTCAGGCGAGTTTGCTGGCCATTTAAGAACAGGGATACCATGGTCCTTAAACCAGGTACTGGTAGCTTTGGCACTGTGTGCAGGTGCCAAGTCCTGTTGGAAAATGAAATCTGCATCTCCATAAAGTTGGTCAGCAGCAGGAAGCATGAAGTGCTCTAAAACTTCCTGGTAGACGGCTGCGTTGACCTTGGACCTCAGACAATGCAGTGGACCAACACCAGCAGATGACATGGCACCCCAAACCATCACTGACTGTGGAAACTTTACACTGGACTTCAAGCAAGTGGATTCTGTGCCTCTCCTCTCTTCCTCCAGACTCGGAGACCCTGATTTCCAAAGGAAATGCAAAATTTACTTTCATCAGAGAACATAACTTTGGACAACTCAGCAGCAGTCCAGTCCTTTTTGTCTTTAGCCCAGGCGAGACGCTTCTGACGCTGTGTCTTGTTCAAGATTGGCTTGACACAAGGAATGCAACAGCTGAAACCCATGTCTTCCATACGTCTGTGCGTGGTGGTTCTTGAAGCACTGACTCCAGCTGCAGTCCACTCTTTGTGAATCTCCCCCACATTTTTGAATGGGTTTTGTTTCACAATCCTCTCCAGGGTGCGTTTATCCCTATTGCTTGTACACTTTTTTCTACCACATCTTTTCCTTCCCTTCGCCTCTCTATTAATGTGCTTGGACACAGAGCTCTGTGAACAGCCAGCCTCTTTAGCAATGACCTTTTGTGTCTTGCCCTCCTTGTCAAGGTGTCAATGGTTGTCTTTTGGACAGCTGTCAAGTCAGCAGTCTTCCCCATGATTGTGTAGCCTACAGAACTAGACTGAGAGACCATTTAAAGGCCTTTGCAGGTGTTTTGAATTAATTAGCTGATTAGAGTGTGGCACCAGGTGTCTTCAATATTGAACCTTTTCACAATATAGTAATTTTCAGAGATACTGATTTTGGAGTTTTCATTAGTTGTCAGTTATAATAATCAAAATTAAGAAGAATGAACACTTGAAATATATCAGTCTGTGTGGAATGAATGTATACATTACACAAGTTTCACTTTTTGAATGGAATTACTGAAATAAATCAACTTTTTGATGATATTCTAATTATATGACCTGCACCTGTACATACTGACCATTGACCTGCAGCGTCTCACACACCACAATACTTTAATATCACAAATACAACAGGGAAACCTTGAATACACTATATCACAAAATTCCTACATTTCCTGATGTTGTACTTTGCCTCTTGTCTCTCTGCTGAGTGAAGTGGAATTTCTGGCTGACTACTGCATTTCTGTCAGGGTACGACAAGCTGCTTAATATATTGTATTTGTCTGCCAGCTGACACCTGTTGCTTGGCACAATTTGTGCCAGCTTCCTTTTCCCTCTTTCATCAGTGATCTGTTTTCAGTCTTTGGCTTGTCAGTGTCCATTGGGGGTTCAATGATTCTTAGAAAAAGCATGGAGCCATTGTGACCCTTCAACCTCCTTTACAAATTTACAATAACTTGATGTCACACCTCCCATCTGTGACAATAATCTGGACGTGCTTAAAGAGGGTGGATGTTGGCTGATACATGTGGATCCTGGGGTTGAAGGTTGGTCTCTTTAAAAGCACCAGCTAGGTCACCAGCCTTTAATGAAGCCTAAAATACAGTATGCGCATCATTATCCAAATTGCTTAATCATTTATACTCAATGGGCAATTTGTTCAAATGTAGTATCTGAAATGGAGTCCAGGTTATTTCTCTTCAATTTTCCTCTAAATCTTTCAGTTACTATGGGCATTGCATCCTCTAATTAAAGTTTACATGAGCAAATGTCAGCTCTTTCCCCCCCCCCCCCCCCCAAATACTTCTTACTGATATGCCTCAATATAGCAATCCCCTTTGCTCCTGTCCGGGCTCAGGGAAAAAATGAACTTCTGACCATGCAAATACTGCTAGGGTCCAAGGTCATATCCCAACATGAAATACATGGCAATGCAAGAAATAACAGTCTTAACCAATCACAGCCTTCCATTCAAGACCATATGATGGTGTAATCTTGGTTTGGAGAGAGACGTGCCACAATATGATGATTGATCGCAATGGATATGCTGCATGTTGTCATAACTATGGTGTGTTAGTTTGAGCAGGAATGCATAGGCACATTCATTTTTGCATGGTTTCACGATAAATCCATCTTTATTTGATATATGACTTTAAACAGAGGCTCTCTGCTTTAGCTAAAAGACTTTCACTGTAGCTGTCAAGGCATATGTATGTGGCTGTGCATTCCCACATGTTCATGCATTTGCCTGTGCACACAAAAGCATGTGTGGCTGTGTAGATATTTATCTAGTGTGTCATGCCCACAGTAAGGTTTCACCGTAATAGATCAATTTTACAGAAAACAAAATCGACAGTGTTTTCTTCAGAATTAATATATTATGGTGAGGCTTTTGGGAACAATTTGTATATCTTGGAATGTACAAATCATGTGTGTCAGTGTGTGCATGCAGTCTTTTCCCATACTGAGCTATTGTATTAGAAAATCTGGATGCGGTGCACTCTTTAACACACACACACTCCAAACCTTTTCTCTCCCCAGGCAGGTAACATCCAATCATCTCATCGTTTCTCTTCACATATCACCAACCAGACACCTTTCTACCTCAGTTTGCATGCCTGCTGCATCCCACCAATTGTCCATTCTCCTTTAAGGTTACTTTAATATCAAATCCTCATTCACATCCCCAGTGACAACAATATCACATCCCCATTTTTCTCTCAATTAAGGCAGATACATTCTGCTGGGGGTGTTTCAGAGCAACTTTGATTAGAGATTTAGTGCTGACTGCACTCTGCCACACCAGGGCAAAATATGTGTAAGTGTTCTATTTTGCTGCACCATATCTCATATTTGTCTTTCACTTTTGGAGACAGAGCTGCTCTGAAGACATTTTAGTCATTGGCTTCAATGGGTGGAGAAAAAGACGTTTTCACACCACTGACATGTTGTTGATGGCAAATATAATTTAATGTAACCTACATATATAATTTTAAATGCCAGTGACATCTCTTTTTCATTCAATGAAGAGCAAGGCAATCATGGGAGAATACCTGCCGAGCTCAGCTATACCTCTGTATGACAGTGAATCTCTCAGGTCAGCAAGGCTAACTAGCTTCTTTGAGTTCAACCAGTGACATTTAACTTGACAAACAACACTATTTAAATTCCTATGGGGAATAATTTTTTAGTGTCCAAATGCTCCACTAAGTCACTACTGCACTTATCATACAAGTGTTTTGCATTAGTGCACAGATGATCAGAGCTTTTTTGCTGAAAATCAATGTTGGACAGTAACACATGTGTTACTGTAATAATAATACTTTCCCCAGTAACTAGTAGTGTGTAGTGAACAACAGTGTGGATTTGTGCATTTTATATTAAATAATTTGGAGACTCAATTCCTCTTCTCTTCCTGAGAGAGAGAAGCAGGGAGGTTGAGATCAACTTTCAACAGACGGCTGAAGAGACCCCAACAGAATGGGGGTGGAAAGGTTGCTTTCTCTAAGAGCTATTCCTGAGCAGCCTGATCGTAAAACTGGCACCTTTGATTCCGAAGCCTGATAACGTGGTGCCTGACTGTTAAACTGACAAAAGGGACATTAACCAGCGATTAGCATTTCCCTGAACAGCCTATCAGAACTCCCCTTTAAAGGGGGCAGGAAACCCTAAACTGCCCCCCACCCCCCACACACACACGTAACTGTGGCAACTGACCTTGCTCTGTGTTTCATTACCTCATCAAAAGAATACTTCTTCACGCCTAGGTGTGACAAAATCCAGGACAGCCCTGAACTTTATGTAAAGAAAGACTGCAGTCTCGAAAGACTCAAAGCATTAACTGTTTAATTAAATAATCTTTTAGTTACTTTATTATGTTTGCCTCTATTTGAGTAGTTATGTTACCATGTTGTTGCTATCTGTTGTTGATATTATTGCTGAAAAGAATCTAAATAAGTTACTTTTGCAGTGTTTTTAATTTCATTAAGATTAAGGACACTCCTTCATCTTATGTGTAACCAATGCTTGTTCACAATACTTTCTCACACAATTCCTTTAGAAATGATGATAAAGAAATGTCATACTATACTCTATTAATTGCCAGCTTGAATTTAATTAATTGAATTAATGAATGAATTAATCTAAGCTTTCCTCATGTAACCTGAGCTCCCCCAAGTGGACAAAATAAGTATTACATACCATCGTTGGAAATGCCGTTAATGTATAAAATGTCACTCATTATTTATCATGACCAATAATTTGACAATTGTTTTCCTGTTACCAAATGCTTAACTAGAACGGTACAACAGTTTGACCAGTGAGGTTTGATTGTGGAAAATATTTGATTATAATACGCGCAAATAGATTTTCTTTTTTCTTTTATAGACATTAAAAGTTTAGAAGGACTGCCCTCTGGGGAACCACGCCCCAGACAACAAAAGAGAGACACGCGACGTCGCTCTTCTCTCTTCCCTTCGGCTCTCCGCTCTGCTCTCTGAATGCTCCGGCACGCGCCCGGTGTGCCATCCCTCGGCAAAGCCCTAAGAATTTGACCAGCGCACAAAGTCCTTGTTTCGCTTGAAGCTACACACACGAAGTGCCGCGGCATCGATTTGTCCGATGTTGTCAGCAACTTTACTTGTTTTATTTTCTTTCTTTCTTTTGTTTTGTTAAAGTTATCAGTCCGTTAAGTTACACTGGTCTAATTCAGGAACGACCAAGTTCCCTTTTAAGCTTTTTCGTCGAGCCAACTTCACCGAGGTCAGACCAAGCCACGTGGTCTCGCCAGCGTCAGCCAAGGACACCTGAAGAATAGCCGAATTGCCAGACGGAGGACGGCCAACCCTTGAGGGTTTTTCTTCAATCAGACACAGAGAACCCCGGAGAATTCCCTAGCAAAAAGCCAGAATCTGGCAGCTAGCGTGGGACCCGTGCAACAGGCCAAGGCAGGCCGCCGACACAAGCAGTAAGACCAAAACAAAGCATTCTGCGGTCAGGGATGTCCCATAGTGTTAATATTGTTTTTTTAACTCCTAAACTCATAGCTTACTTTCATTAGTTCTCCTCTGCCGTATGAGTCAAATGCTTCCCACAATCGAACCTCCATTCTCATTGTTTAGCCATTGTTTATTTCTCTGATGTATTTAACCACCTTTTTATATCACCTTAGTTAGTTAATAAATTCACTGCAATCAAGGAATTGTGTGTGTTGCCTATTTCTACGTCCCTGCCAAGATAATTCACCCTTTAGATATGAGACTGACTGATGGATTTAAGATAATTGAGCGATTATTAACTAACTGATCACTGGTGAATAATTGTATAATAATTAAAAGCTACCTACAGGTCCGGAGACTCTAGGTTAATAACAACTCCAGTGGTGCCCCGCGAAACAGATTAATATTGTCTGAATATTAAAATTCATAATTGGGTATTCTCATAAATTTATTAAAATTCATAGCTAGTTTAGACATGCTACAAGTGTAACGGATTAGTATTTCCAAAACAGTTAAATGATCACAGTTACTAATCTAAGTAACGCTGCGTTACTGCGTTACAGGATGCATTGGATCATTGACAGGTCAGCGGCACCAAACCTTATGTTGTTCAAGTCAGCTGTTAGCCAAGAAGCTAAAGGAAGAATGGAGAACGAGGGAGAGAGGTATTCTTTCGACTGCTGTAAGTAGCTATTGCCATTATTGTGTCACAGTCTAAGATGCAAAGAACATTGTCGTCAGTTTCTGTGACCAGCCAAAAGCTTTCAACCACGAACAGTTATTCTTGTAATTTATTGAAGCATCTGCTGAAGCAGCACCTAACATGAAACTTGGACACTACTGCCAGTTATGTTTTGACTCGTCAGGAGAAAGTGGCATTAAGCAATGTTGTATATTTTGTAAAAATACTGGGGTGGTGATGGCGCAGTGGTTGGTGTGAGAACATCAGAAAAATGAATAAATGTTATATAAATGAAATGTAATGTCCTGAATACTGCTGTTATAAATACATGTGCAAAAAATCAGTAGTTCGAAAGTCACTATTTACTTGCTTTATTTATTTATTTCAGCCCGTGGCATTGAGAAACGTTATGTTTTATAAACAAAATCATACTCCTTGTTGCTGTTATGAAAATGCTATTAGTTAAAAAGTCAGGAGAGACGACTTTATTTGGGGAGAGGTGGAAGTTAAGTGCAATTTATACTTCTGCGTCAAATCGACGCCGTAGGCTACGGGGTTACGCAGAGGCTACGCCGTCGCCTGACGTGCACCTCCTTCAAAATGTAACTACACGTCGAGTCGACGCGGACCGTAAGCTCTGTGATTGGACAGCTGGGTAGCCTCGCAATGCCTCCGAGCTGACCGGAAGTACCCCGCGCTTTAAAGTAACATTTACTAGCGGCCAAAACGGCGGCTGTAACACAGTGAATCAATATGTTTGACTGTCGCAACCCGAGCGAAATGACTCGTTTCACTATCACAATGTGATCCATTCGGTCGGTAACACTTGAAAAGGCTACACCAGCCACACGTATACAATTTTACCTCCATTCACGTTAGCAGAGCGCTAAACCAGAAGTTAGCCTGCTCGGCCGGCAAAAGTCAACACAGTGGACGCTGTAGCGCTACTGCTGACTAGCGTTTGGGGTGTAATTGCAGAATGATGGACAGACCTACGCACAAGTATAAATGCATGGCTATGTGCGTAGCCTACGGCGTACGTACGCACGTAGACCCTACGCTGGAGTATAAATGGGCTTTTAGAAGTGAAAGTAATATAGCAGCATAACAAGTAACCCAGTAATAAGTAAAGTAATACTATTACTTTTTTAATGAGTAATAAGTAACTAGTAACTTTATTACAATTTCTGAGTAACTTGCCCAACACTGCTGAAAACAGCTGGCAGAAAATAAGGTTGTTGACAGCAGAGAAACCGAACCCAAACTACTGTTGAGCTCTGTAAATCCAAAACAATGATGAACTAAAATAGGGTATGGTTGGCGAGTTTGTCCATGGGTTTGTCACTACACCTTACACATTACACATTATCATTTGAGCCATTATTCATATAGAAATCCATTATACATTATATAATGCATTGTACATTATACAAATACGTTTACAGCTACTTCATCTTAAAATAAAACAGAAATACAGTAGACAGTGGCAGGTGAGTACTGTGCTATATAGGCCAGGCACCAATTTCAACCTGGTGAGGGACTTCAACATTGATTTGAACCTGAACTTGAAAACACAACCAATGGCCCTGGTGTCTTTCAGAACATGTTGCATCATGCTTTCTGCTTTCAAGTCTTACAGTTATAGTGATGATGTGAAAGTTGCCTGTGTGCATCTATGAACATCTTGTGAATATCTGTCTGAGTGTCTAGAAATGCAGGCAGATCAGTGGTGCTACAATGTAATATAAAACCCCAATGATACCGTGTTTTAAGCATCAAAAAGGCAGGGACTCTTTTTCAGTTGAGATGAAAATTTTGTGACTGTTCCACACACGTGTGCATGTGTATTGCACAGAAATTCTCCACATCTATGTGTGATAACATACTCACACATACACTGTTATTACAGTGACAAGATTCCAGACTGTCAAACAGATGAAACATGAAAAATCCTTTTCATTGTCCGCCAAACTGTTATGTCAAACCCCCATGCTGTGAAGGTATAGTTCAGAGCTAGTCTGTGGCTGATACCTGGGGTGAGGATAAGCCATGTAGATCATTATTGCAGTATTGAGTACTGAAATGTTATAGCTCCTGATTTAATAGATATATTTGAGGTTGGGATAAAAGTGGCAGAGAGTCAGTGTGTGCAAAAGAAATACCATCCAAGGTGAACAAAAATATTTTATGCATGTGTTCATCAGCCTTGCCCTTCCTTTCTCCCTGTCAACCCACTTTACCCCTCGGGTTACAGTTGGGGGAAAGGCGTGTCCTCTGCACCCTCAGGGTGACAGACTCTCTGCCTTGGCCATGTTTCCTGCAGTCATTAGCACTAATCACATTAACTATGTTATTTAAAGAACTGCCCTCAGTCACACAGGACAGTTAGGGCATCCTTGATGCATTCATCCCAGACATTTTTACCACGTAAAAGGGCAAAAGGGCAGTGGAAGCTGAAGAGAACTAAATATGGTTGTTTCTTATGATAGAGGTTCTTCTCTCACAGATATATAAAACATATGGGGCTCACCTGATTTGTTAAAGCCCTTAGGCTAATGAGTAAAAACTAATATGGGCAAATAATCACGTAATTAGAAATGATCTTGTACTGTTCAATTACACGTTCATTTAGATGTTCATACTGGCTTTGTTGCTTGGTTAGGTTTAGGAAAACTGAAAACAAAGGGAAAGTTAAATATGTTACATAACTTAAAACTTAACTTACATATCTAAACTTAATGTAACGCGTAACGTAAAATAAATCAACGTTGACTTTTGGTTTCAAATGGGACTCGAACAGCAGCCTCCTGTGTTTGTCTTTATACTACATCACCTGACATTTTTTTCTCCATGATATTTATGCACACAATAGATGCGCTGTCTCTGCTCTATAAAAGTACAGCCTGGTATCGGCATGTCATCTGCACGCCAAATTGGACTTTTGCATATACACTCCACCCACTTGTGTTATTTGTACGCAGATTAATGAGAATAGGGTAGAATATACATGTAAATCTGTAGGATAAGCTTTACAAACACAAAGACGGACAAACAACAAAACTTAATCCTGGGATGGAGAAGTGGAGGTAAGGTTCATCTTGTATTTGATGAAAAAATCTTTGCCTGATTTGCATAATTTGCTCCAGGCAAGTGGCCATTCTAAAATAATTCAATACTGGAAGGCAATATAAAACCAGTAATGGCAGGGATTGTAGAAACCACTGAGCAGTAGTGACAAAGGTCATCCTGCAGCATTGCATTTTTAAAATACAATGGCTTTCACTCAGACACGAGCAGAATGATACACAACGCAGCTATCAAGGTCAACAATATCTGCCAACAAAACTGCAACCTTTTTTTAGGGAAGAATCTATAAGGCTGCATCCCACAAATTATTGTTTTGGGTCATTTGTGTTTTTAAATTTGTATTAATGCAATAAAAGTTGGGTTTTAGCAAACAAAAAGTTTTGTAAACTGACTGAACCTTTACAGCTTTTTACAAGAAGTACATTATATTGCAAGCTACCGTGACATGGTAACACATTTGACAAAAATGAAACGCACTTATTGACAGTAAGATCTCTTCATATGGCCAAATCAGAATTCATAATTAGGTCACGAAGTATGTTAAATTTGTGGTAGACGCCCTGTGAGATGAGGGAATGATTTCGCTATAAAGTTAATTTGATGCTACAGGTCTCAAACTGCTGTACAGGGGCAGGTGAGGTCACTCCATTTGCAACTTGCTGCAGGTATGCCACAACTGAGCACCTCAATGGGCCTCAAGGACCATTTTCAGAAGACTGAGGACACTTACATGTAACAGACTGGTATTGCAGAGAGTAAGGACAACATGAAAACATTTTCTATCGTATAATAGGTTTAGAAGAAATGTGATGTAGAACAGGTAACATTTGTATTAGTCCTTGTGTTCTCCATTATTGCTGTGTATCTTCTTACTGTGCCACTTGTACCATCATTGCTACTGACATGTAAAGGACCAACACAGAAACAAACCAGACTTTTATATAATATAATTATAATTGTCAATTGAAGCTGAAGTTACATTTCTTGTCAAATAAAATCAAATGATTTCTTGTTTCATTTAAATTATTTTATGGCAGCAATCTGGATGTGCAGTAGCCTGAGACACTGTTTTATTAATTACAAACAATGTGAAACATGGGCCTTAAGCATTATGCTTTATGCATTATGCTTTTTTTTCATTTGACATGCTTACTACAATAACATGAGAGCAATATGAAGCGGTAAAAATACAAATAGGCCACTTAGCAGAAATAATTTAACTGAACTTTACTGAAATAATTGAAAATCCTGTATAGCAAACACATTTGGTCATTTCAAACTGTGATATTTGCATTTGGTCTGAAAATGCCTTTACCCAGCAATCAAACTTTAACCAAACTTTATTTATATAGACATACATGCGTCATACATCAAATGCAAGAAGTAAAATGTAGGAAATTACAATAAAAGTGCAAAAATATACTAGATAAAAGCAAGGCTAAAAAGGCTTGTTTCAAGTTTTCTTTTAAAGATATCCACACTGTCTGCTCCCCTTCAGGTGCTCCGGGATGCTGCTCCACAGGCACTAGGCTAAAAAGAGACAGGACTGAGTGCCAGTAACTTCAATTTAGAGGTGAGTTTCCCTTTCTGTGCCTCTGCTCCAATGACTAGTACCTCTGTTTTATCCTGGGTGAGCTGGAGATTTTAATCCATCCAAGCATTTATATCTAAAATACACTTGGAGGCCATCAATAGGGCTTGTGTCATCAGAAGATACAGCAATATAGAGTTGAGTATCATCATCATAGCTGTGAAGGGGCAGCATATAATTGCTAACAGGACCTAGGATCAAGCCTTGTAGTAAATCACTGTTAATGTCTTACATAGGGCCAACATCTTCACGTATCTTCAATCATGTCCAATTGCCCTTCTTGGATAACTGTGACCTGGATGACCGAAAATCTTCACAGACTTCTTAGACCAATTTTTGTTGAGGGCACCCAAAAAGTCTCCCTATGTAAGGTAAGATATAAACTACTTAAAAGCAGTGCCAGTGAGGCTCACACATTTATGTCTACAAGCATGTCAAAGTTGATTCTAAGGCCATCACAACCTTCACAAGCCCTTTCCGTGCTGTGATGGGCCTGACTTTTCAAAAATATAGTTTGAATTAAGAAAGTCATTTAGGATTTTTTAATGTCCCGCCCATCCAGGCTGTGATTGGTCGGTTTAGAAGTTCAAAAGTGACACTGATGAGCAAAAACAAGCAATCTTCCCCCTACTTTGTCTCTGCCAGTGGAGAGGGCAGACAAGAGTACTGGCAGCTTGTAAGAAGTGCCGGTACGCAAGGAAAATCACGGTACGCCAAAGAGTAAAGTGTAGAAGTGCCAGTACTGCATTCGTGCAACAGATATAACAGATAAAAACATTGTTTATTCCATTCCTTACACTAAAAGGCTGAAATACACCACTACAAAACTTGCTACCACTACAAAAATGCAGGCCATTGTCCTTAGAATAGCCACCCAGACTCTAAGAATTTTACAGAGCAACTGACTGTGAATCCTCTTTAGCGACAATGTTTATACAGTTATACATCTTAAATCTATAACATCTTAAAGTCAAACTAAACATATCATGGTTTTGAGTTTAATTATTTCTTTCTTATCTTTGTGGTCCAGCCCTTTCCTTAGATAGTTAGTTTCCCTGTGTTTTGGACATCAGCAGTGTTTTATTAGACTTATAACTACTAATAACATTTGGAATCAGACACATTTCTCAAAAACACTGAAATTCTAGCAATCCTTGATAAGAGCTCCACCGTTACCCTCACATGTCGGTGCAGTCCAAACTTGACTTCAAAACCTCATCATTACACACCTATAGAGAGCACACTACCCAGTCAACATCAGAGGAGAGCTAGTGAAACAAGTTGAAGCTCTGAAGTATTTTGGCACCACACAACACTACAACCTCAGTTTCAACTGATCATATTCTAGATAGGCATTAATACAAACTTGATTTTAGTGTCTCGTAATTTCAGGGGCTTTTCCATCTTGAAAAGAACATTCCTCAGATAAAATGATACTCATAGTTATAATCAAAACATTAACAATAAATGAAAATAGCAAGATTTATGTTTATATAATATCAGTGCAAAATATTGTTTGTGTGTGCGCATATACACACACACACACACACACACACACATACATATATATATATATATATATATATATATATATATATATATATACATACATACATATACACACACACACACCCACACATACAAGAATGTCCCACTTTTGAACACTTCATGTGTTTTTTAACAAATAAAATAGCATATTGTTTTTCAATTTTAAAATGCTCTGCAACAAAAGCTTTTCTTCAGTGTGAATTGGCCATGTCCTCTTTGTCTGACCCTTGGCATGAAAACAAGAGATCAAAATCATACAGCGACTGATTTACTAGAACGCTCAGACAGAGGCAGAGATGGAGACAGAGACTGCACAGCCAGGGAGCTTTTACAGCTCATTACAGACTGGAGTCCTGGAGTTTCTTATGTAACTCCCTGTCCATGATTCTGTTGCTCTGTTTATGTGTATCTTGTTTGGGAGACAGATAAAAACAGAGAAACAAAAAGTGAAATAGCTGCTTCCAAAAGTACTGAGAACAACAATGAATCATCCAGCCAATTAAGCTTGCTATTTTTTCCCCCAAATTGCTTTATTTATTCCATAACTTTTTCCTTACCAACATTTTTTCCTTTGATTTGCCTGTTTACCATCTGAATCTCCAATAAAAGGAAAATGGAAAAAAAAAGTAACTTGTTCGAAGCTCATTGCCGTGACTGCACTTTGCAGAGTGGCTTAAAATCGATGCAGTCCTGTTAAGTCTCTCACCATGAAGCTTTGGAGGAAAAAGGCTGTTCTTCCTTTACATTCTCTCAGACATACATCTCTCTGATCACCTTTTGCTATATAAAAGCTTGTTGTTTTTATTTGTCTTGATAAATTAAAAGGTTATGTAGTCCCTTGGGATTGAAGTGGCGCTGGGTACGATTTATGACTCCAGGACCCTTGTGACACCCACTCCACAATGATTTTATGATTGCTCGCATGCTCAGCTGGGGTTCTCTCACTCCTGAAAAGTTTGTTTTTATAGTAGATTGTTCTAGATTGTTGTAGAAGTTCTCACCTTACAGGAATGTTATACAATCCCCTCTACCATTTTCCTATTTTGCACTTTCCTCACCTGCCTCTACAACATAATTAATCTGAGAAACGACATACTGATAAACTAATGGGAGAAAAACAAACAGACAAAATGAATAAAACAAATTCTGCCTCACTTTGCATTTAACAAAAAATGTGAATACCATTTAACCAGCAGATTTAAAGAACAAACACCTCATTTAGCATGGCTTTGGAAGACATCCATTAGGATCGCCTGAATAAACTCCACTGACAAATGAGAGTTTTATAAACATTTAGTTATGTTTGGCTTAATTAATTAAGCTTAAAAGGCCATTAGTCAAGCACCCCTGATGGGAGCAAAGGAGGAAGTCAGGTGAGGTCTTATAAAGAGCGACAAAGTAAACGTAAACACAGGAATTTCACTCAGGAGACTGCTGTTTGAGTCACATGTAAAACCAAAAGTCAACGCTGACTTCTTTTAAACACAGGGCTTGATGTTTACGATGTTCAGATGTCGATTATTATTGACTTATCTTAACTTAAGCAGTGTCATGTGACTTATGTTATATCACGTGACTTCACTACTCCTTTTGTCGTAAAGACTTTGATCTGGCTAGTGCGTGCATTCGTTTTGGAAGCAAGTGAAATAAAGATGCAAATTATTATTAATACTATTTTAATTAATTAAAGGGATAGGGATTTTTGAAGAGAGACTGTATGAGAAATTCCATATTCCTACACATAAGTGCAACAGGTGCTGGTCATATAATTAGAATATCATCAAAAAGTCGATTTATTTCAGTAATTCCATTCAAAAAGTGAAACTTGGATATTATATTCATTCATTACACACAGACTGATATATTTCAAATGTTTATTTCATTTAATTGTGATGATTTAAACTGACAACTAATGAAAATCCCAAATTCAGTATCTCTGAAAATTAGAATATTACTTAAGACCAATACAAAAAAAGGATTTTTAGAAATGTTGGCCAACTGAAAAGTATGAACATGAAAAGTATGAGCATGTACAGCAATCAATACTTAGTTGGGGCTCCTTTTGCCTGAATTACTGCAGCAATGCGGTGTGGCATGAGTTGATCAGTCTGTGGCCTTCAGCTCTTCTGCATTGTTGGGTCTGGCGTATCGCATCTTTCTCTTCACAATACCCCATAGATTTTCTATAGGGTTAAGGTCAGGCGAGTTTGCTGGCCATTTAAGAACAGGGATACCATGGTCCTTAAACCAGGTACTGGTAGCTTTGGCACTGTGTGCAGGTGCCAAGTCCTGTTGGAAAATGAAATCTGCATCTCCATAAAGTTGGTCAGCAGCAGGAAGCATGAAGTGCTCTAAAACTTCCTGGTAGACGGCTGCATTGACCTTGGACCTCAGAAAACACAGTGGACCAACACCAGCAGATGACATGGCACCCCAAACCATCACTGACTGTGGAAAC
>NC_060153.1:19716738-19718824 GCF_021292245.1 Micropterus dolomieu
AAACCAGGTACTGGTAGCTTTGGCACTGTGTGCAGGTGCCAAGTCCTGTTGGAAAATGAAATCTGCATCTCCATAAAGTTGGTCAGCAGCAGGAAGCATGAAGTGCTCTAAAACTTCCTGGTAGACGGCTGCATTGACCTTGGACCTCAGAAAACACAGTGGACCAACACCAGCAGATGACATGGCACCCCAAACCATCACTGACTGTGGAAACTTTACACTGGACTTCAAGCAACATGGATTTTGTGCCTCTCCTCTCTTCCTCCAGACTCTGAGACCTTGATTTCCAAAGGAAATGCAAAATTTACTTTCATCAGAAAACATAACTTTGGACAACTCAGCAGCAGTCCAGTCCTTTTTGTCTTTAGCCCAGGCAAGACGCTTCTGACGCTGTGTCTTGTTCAAGATTGGCTTGACACAAGGAATGCAACAGCTGAAACCCATGTCTTCCATACGTCTGTGCGTGATGGTTCTTGAAGCACTGACTCCAGCTGCAGTCCACTCTTTGTGAATCTCCCCCACATTTTTGAATGGGTTTTGTTTCACAATCCTCTCCAGGGTGCGTTTATCCCTATTGCTTGTACACTACCACATCTTTTCCTTCCCTTCGCCTCTCTATTAATGTGCTTGGACACAGAGCTCTGTGAACAGCCAGCCTCTTTAGCAATGACCTTTTGTGTCTTGCCCTCCTTGTCAAGGTGTCAGTGGTCGTCTTTTGGACAGCTGTCAAGTCAGCAGTCTTCCCCATGATTGTGTAGCCTACAGAACTAGACTGAGAGACCATTTAAGGGCCTTTGCAGGTGTTTTGAGTTAATTAGCTGATTAGAGTGTGGCACCAGGTGTCTTCAATATTGAACCTTTTCACAATATTCTAATTTTCTGAGATACTGATTTTGGAGTTTTCATTAGTTGTCAGTTATAATAATCAAAATTAAAAGGAATGAACACTTGAAATATATCAGTCTGTGTGGAATGAATGTATAAATTACACAAGTTTCACTTTTTGAATGGAATTACTGAAATAAATCAGCTTTTTGATGATATTCTAATTATATGACCTGCACCTGTATTACACTGCAAGAGATCAGCTGTTTGAGTCAGAAAGTGCTGTTGTGAGTTCAGACTGAAATCAAACTTCACTTAAAGATTTAAAAGATGGTGCGTGCTTGTGTTCTTCCGGGCTGATCAAACAAATATGTGTCCTGGAATTAAATTTTTGCTTAGAAAAATGTGGCTAGTTGCGCTGAATTTGGACCAAACACTTGACGTACAGCATTGAGACTATGTAAAACTATGACTAAAAAAGCCAGATAGACACTTGCTAAAGAACACTAAAGAACACCCATTCATGGGTGCAGCTACTTCAAAAAACTGTATGATGGTGATACAATCTAAATTTATCAGTGAACATTCTGATGAGAAAAATTACTTTTCAACTTGTATCGAGTGTAAATTATTTCCCATCTATTCAAAATATTTGTCCTCACAAAAATGATAAAATTTAATAACAGCTATTTTTTATATTCATACAGTATATCATCCACCCCATACCCCCACAAACATCTTTGTCTCCAGCCCTTGACCAAAGCCGCTGAACAGCATACAACAAGTATGCATATACACTCACCTAAAGGATTATTAGGAACACCTGTTCAATTTCTCATTAATGCAATTATCTAATCAACCAATCACATGGCAGTTGCTTCAGTGCATTTAGGGGTGTGGTCCTGGTCAAGACAATCTCCTGAACTCCAAACTGAATGTCAGAATGGGAAAGAAAGGTGATTTAAGCAATTTTGAGCGTGGCATGGTTGTTGGTGCCAGACGGGCCGGTCTGAGTATTTCACAATCTGCTCAGTTACTGGGATTTTCACGCACAACCATTTCTAGGGTTTACAAAGAATGGTGTGAAAAGGGAAAAACATCCAGTATGCGGCAGTCCTGTGGGCGAAAATGCCTTGTTGATGCTAGAGGTCAGAGGAGAATGGGCCGACTGATTCAAGCTGATAGAAGAGCAACTTTGACTGAAATAACCACTTGTTACAACCGAGGTATGCAGCAAAGCATTTGTGAAGCCACAACACGC
>NC_060153.1:19718924-19733054 GCF_021292245.1 Micropterus dolomieu
GAAGACTGGAAAAATGTTGCCTGGTCTGATGAGTCTCGATTTCTGTTGAGACATTCAGATGGTAGAGTCAGAATTTGGCGTAAACAGAATGAGAACATAGATCCATCATGCCTTGTTACCACTGTGCAGGCTGGTGGTGGTGGTGTAATGGTGTGGGCCCATTGTCTATCAGAAGGTAAAATGTGAATGAGCCCCAAATAATGCAACTGTTTGTAAATTGTCATCAATGTGGGGTTGCCATCGATGATAAGAAAATCGTCATTGCTGTGGATCAAAGGTAACAATAGAGTGGAGTGTGTCAGCCTTGTCCTGATGTCAAAGGACTGCCAGAAAACAACCTTTTGTCTTAAGCAGCCATTTTTTCACAGACGCAACACGAACAGAAATTTAAAGTTACAGTTGCCAAATAACACAAGTTATTAGATGTGCGTACCACATACCAGTTGTTCATAAAGCTTGTACAGAAATGCAAGAGGAGCTGAGGACGCACATGAGGGAAATGTCAATGCATCAGTGCAAAGTTTTTTATCTGAGGTGATGTAAGGTGTGTGTGATTAGCAATAGTACCTGCAAACATAATTTTTTCCCTTATTTTATTTAAAGCAGGACTAAAATGTTTTTTCTCTACAAAAAGATCAGATTCCCCTGGTTACAGTGCAAAATATTCATGCTGCAGCTTCATTGATGACCCCACAAAAAATTTTTCTAAAATTCTGTTGATTTTGGATTTCCAACCATATTTGATATGAGTGGATTCACATGTGAAATATTTAATTGTCTGCATGAGTGCATTATTGATATGTTTGGGCAATGTGATTTAGTTTTTTTTCTGACCAGGTTTCATAGGACGTAGCCAGTGGGCTTCCATAGGGGGTTGGATCGTTTACAATTTCTGGACTGTTGACCATGCTACTTCAATAAGAAAGATCACGAGGGAGTCAGACCTGATCTTAGACATCAAGTTGATCCATGGCATGTAGCAATAGGTTAATATTGATCAGTTTTGTTGTATGCAAACCTTGGGTTTTGATGTGTGAATTTATCAGTGGTTACAAAGTACTAGCTATAAAAAAAATACAATAAACATAGGCAAATGTTTCATGATATTGGTACCGTACAAGAGCTATTCTCAAAACCCCTCATGAACAAACGGCTTGTGGGAATGGCCACAATAGCCAATACCATCAGAACCAGCTAGTGACAGGTGGGCTCTGAAAGAGACCAAATCCAGGGTCAGACAGTTGAAAGAGACTCTCTGACTGGGAGTCAACGCACTCTTTTCTTGATTCACTCTGAACCCTAAGCCCTCTGAGTCCACGCCCTCATTCAGTATATCATGCTTTTGTTTGTCCGACAGATCTGGCAGTTTGATGCCAATGAGCACACTCCTGGGTAGTCATGGTAGATATAACCCTCCCCACTGACCGGACAGAGCACTTAGTAGGTGGAGGAAGTGGCAGTAATGACATATATTTGTCAGACTGTTTACACCTGGCATTAAAATGCATTCTGGTTGATTGGATTGCAATTTAATTGTGCTTGACCACATGAAAGTACAGGTGTAAATGCACCCAAGACGCATAAAGGATGGATTGTGATCCAATCAGTCAAACCACCTCTGGAGATGGTCAAGGACACATTGTGACTACATTGTACACAACTGTAAATGCAAATGCATTGTCATTCGACATACAACATCTACGCGTGTGGAAATAAGCAGTCTTCTGCTGCAAATAAAATGCAATTTCAAGGCACAGGGCGAAGTTTCACTTTCATTTTCTGACTGGGTTCAAGCATTAGAACAACTAGATAATATAACTAGAATTAGCCAATCTTCTGGCTGATGGTTTTGTTTGCTCATGTAGGTCATTTAGAGGCATTGGTATTAAAGTGAGACTGTTTCATAACCAGTTGAAAACTCCTTGTAGTACAATTAAGTCATGTCGTGACTCACATTACAGTAATGAAGGTTACAATACAGTAACCCTAGTTCTATAAGCACAGGGGAGCCCGCTACTGGATTCTATAGGTACTATCTCCTCCAATCACACGCACGCACTTGCCCACTGAAATTTTTATTGTGCACGTAGCCGACCAATAGGATGTTGCTACTGATACATGACATATAAATAGTGTCCATACTGCCTCAGCATCCAACCACCTCTTCATCAGACGTGTAGGAGCGGCAGGGCTCATCGCTTCACTTGTGCTTATAGAACTAGGGTTACCATATTGAAACCTCCGTTCTATCTCACAGAGGCTCCGCCTTCTACTGGACTCTATGGATACAGTGGGTGGAGCCCGATGACTGTCTGCCCTAGCTGCGACAAGCCAAAGTCTACCACACAAACCCTGTTGGCCAAAGGCCAGCCACAGCCCCAACCACCACATCACCTTAGTGACAGAATGGTGGACCACCCCTGGGAATGGTTGCTGGTGACCATTAACAGCTGGACTGCCCTGGCTTCTCACTGGAACGTCAGGCACTGCCGGTGTATGTTCCCCCTTTATACCCAGTAGTCACCAGATCCTCACTTTACAGATCCTGGGTCGCATAAGCTGCAGCCCTTAAAGCCTACAGCACAAGTAGAAAGTCCCACTGAGGTGCAGAGAGACACGACACCGGTCGCTGTCTTCTCATGCCCTGCAGAAAGCACTTCACAAGGAGTTGGTTGAAGACTGTTTTGTCTGTGCACACCTTAATGGTTGAGTGCGACAGCCCCTTCTCCCTCAGACCTTGCAGGAAGGAGAGAACATATCCCACCAAACAAGTAGATGGATCAGTCTCCTTCTCCTTAAAATCAAATGGCTCTTATGGGGACTAACATCATCACACATGAATATTGTTACAATTGGGCTTATTGGATCCAGCTTGCCAGTTAGACCCAATCTATGCAATTCCAAGACTGTTTAGAGACCCTGGTATGCAGAAATATTCCAATGCAACATTTTAGGGTAGGCAAAAATAGCACATTGCATGAGGAAAAACTGCATGGGATTAGCATAAAGCTAAGCATGTCTGTTATAAGGGGAGACTCGTAACTTAGGTACCCACAGAACCCATTTAAATTCAGATATCTTGAGGTCAGAGGTCATGGGGCCCCTTTGAAAATGGCCATGACACTTTCTCCCTTGCCAAGATGTATCCTAAATTTCGATGGTTATTTAACCCACTTCCTGACAAGCTAGCATGACTTGGTTGGTACCACTGGATATATCGTCCTACAATACTCTAATCGTACTACCTGTGTCTTTCACCTGCCTCCACCAACACCTCGTTTCTTAGCTGTCACTAGTGGAAGCGGATCATAGCGCAGGCCGGGTAGTCTGGCTAGCGAGGTGTACACCCAGGGCCCATCCACCTTCTCCCTCGGTTCTGGCCGGGAGAGTGGTGTAGGCGGTGGGAAGAGCCGTTAGTTAAGTGTCGGTGAAAGGGCCAGGACGCAGTGGCGCGTTTCAACACAGCTACCTTTGTTGTGATTGAGTTGGCTTGGGGGAGTTAGCTCTTTGAAGAATGTGTTTTAATAAAACAGTTCAACACAAAAGCATCACCATAGTGTACACAAGCAAGCACATGCTTTAGAACAGTGGCTTCTTGAACATGAGGCATGGGGCTCTTTAAGGAATGTAACGTTTTTTCTTATGAAATGGTTTTGACTTACGTAACTTACTTAACCCAAACCATGATCTTTTCCTAAACCTAACCAAGCTTTTTTGGTGACTAAATCTAACCAAGCTATAACCGTTAGTAAGACCGGACTTCTGTGTAACAATGATGACAGAAGTCCGGTACACCTGTTGCTGATACTCTCCAATGTTGATTTGTGAGTCTACAAACTACCTATTCTGTCTTTTAAGTCTGGGAACTTCTTGACAAAAACAGTTGACATAATGTTAGGGTCACACTAATAATTACAAAGTACTGTTTTTTAATCTATAAAGCGTCATTCAATAATAGTTGTGTGATTTCAGTGCTTTATTTATATAATAATTTTTTATAGATTAAATTAAATTTAGGGTTGGGCCGATAGACGATGCCATCATCCATTGGTGATGGCTGACAGACATCTCCACATTGAGCCAGCATTGTGATTGAAAATTTTCACATTATACCACCCTATGAAAGCAGGTTTTAATGACCACGAACATTCTTATTATTGTTTTTAAGTATGCTTTGCACCTGCCTTGGAATTCTCTTCTCCCCACACTCAGACACACTCACACACACCCACACCTCAGGTAAACACCCCAGCTTGCCCCATCTCTCCCCCGTCTGCTCCATTTTCTCCATCAGCTATATGTTTTATTAAGTCACCTAAAAGACTGAGAACTCGTGTTTTTTTCTGTATATTTCCACCTGCGATCCCTTATCACAGCAGCAGCTGAGCGGGACGTCGGCCGTCGCCGGACGGCTTATTAATGACATAGCCTGTCAAACTGAAACCAACATCTGCACTCTGTGTGTACACTGTAGATTTACCTGGTCCGTGCGTAAAATATCCACCGCGACTTGTAACGCAAGTTACCTTCTTTTTTATTTACCGGGTGAAGTCTGTGCGAGAACACATGCATATAAGACGACTGCACATAACACCCCTGCGCGCGCACACCCGATGACATCGTCCATCCTGATGTTTCATTGTAGACATCGTCCGATGGAAATTTTGTAGACATCGCCCAACCCTAATGTAATTACAATGTTTTGTCAACTATTGAAAATATAGTTAACTTTTTGTAAATGTAAAGTGGAGGTAACAGAGCTACCTCCTTGTTCTATAGTCTAAAATCACTAAAGCTTACTAAATTTTGCACACAGGCTGGAGACTTCTAAATTTCTAAACAGCATTCTAAAGCCTACTAAATGATACTAAAGTCCAGCACAAACCTGTTTGGTCGTGTCAATTCTGCCAAAAACTTGTATCACCTAAAGCATCCAATAAAACATGGAGAGTGCAAGCCTATGCAGTCTCAATACCAGGAATTAAAACTCAAAGGAATAAAATGCAGATGGGTCTTTTTTCTATCATAATAGACACATAGACAAAGGTGCCTCCTCATCCTATAGGCTCAAATCTAGACTATTTGATGGTCTGGTTTTGTGCATCTCATTTAAGTATGCGCAAAAGCTGGAGACATACAGTACATTTTAAATATGCATTTGTAATTAGCATAATGATTTAAGTGGCTGTCTTCTGCACACTGGTTGAGAATATCAGAACACTGTTGTGACTCAAAGCAATTACTGCCTCAGTGAATTGACAAATAAATTTTGTTTATCAAGAGACAGTTGTGTGGTGTCAGTTATTGTTAGCTGAGAACACAAGGTAAATGCAGTTGAAATTGGCTTAAGTTCAGATCAAAGTGCTTTCATCAGTCTAATTTCAAGCTTGTAACCGACTTTATCTGTCTAGCATGACCTGGTGAACATAGTGAAGCATTTAGCAACTAAGGAACCATGTTTCTTACCAAGACATTGCTAAAAAGAGTCAATATTATTGTACATTATATCATTCTTACTTGTTCAGGTGGACTGAAGCACATCTCCTAATGAATATTGATGTTGCTCTATGTTGCTAAATGTGCAAATCAGCAACTCTTTGCTAACACGTTAGCCTAATCCAATAATAGTTCAATGTTCAATGTTTACACAACACTGACATATTAATGCAGGTTTAACAAGCCATCTATGCAGTATAGATGCATATAGTATGTGTATATATAACGCATTTTCAGCTTAATTATTATTGCTTATGCTAGAAGAAAATTTAATTTGTTAATAAAGCCACATAAGCATTTATTCATTCAAGATGGCGCCGCAGACGGCAGCCTCTGGATTACGCTCCGTAACATTTACCAGAGAAGAGATCTTAAATATTGGACTTTCAACAGCTCATACTATTCCACTGCTCCTTAACGAACCCAGAACTTTCCCGGAGTTATTAGTTGGAGGAGCAGCAGCTCTGTTTGAGATCCTTCCGAAACGGCGCAGGGGAAAATGAGCAGGCATGCTGGTTAAATTGAGACAGCGGGGTTTTTGCACTGCGCTCCCTTCAATTCACCTGGCGAATGTCCGCTCTATAGCCAAAAAAATGGATGAACTGCTTCTCCTCAACAGTACTAACTCAGACTTCACCGCAGGAGTTTTCCTCGTTTGTCCTGGTCGCTGTTAACATTCCACCTCAGGCCTGTGTTAGTGAGGCATTACTACACCTGGCCGACCAGATAACTAACGTGGAGAAAAAACATCCAGACTCCCTGCTCATTGTTCTTGGGGACTTCAACAGAGCAAACCTCAGCCATGAACTCCCAAAGTACAGACAGTGTGGAGTATGGAGAGGTCTGCCGACACTCACTAACTACAGGAGACCGTACCCCAGCGCTGCTGGCAGACGAGCTGAATGGCTTTTATTGTAGGTTTGAAAAGCCCACAGTCACACCTCTCCCCCGCTCCAACACCATCTTCAAACAGTCACCTTCCCCCTCTGACACACTGCCACCCCCCTTCTCTGACCCCTCATCTGCACTCAAGATCTGTGAAGAGGACGTGAGCCACCTCTTCCAAAGGCAGAAGATCAGGAAGGCTCCTGATCCCGACGGTGTGTCTCCATCCTGCCTGAAAATCTGTGGAGACCAGCTGGCCCCCGTCATCACACAGATCTTCAACAGATCACTGGAGCTGTGTGAAGTTCCCTCCTGCCTCAAACACTCCACAATCATCCCGGTCCCCAAAAAACCCTCAATCTCTGGACTAAATGACTACAGGCCTGTCGCCCTGACATCTGTAGTCATGAAGTCCTTTGAAAGACTGGTGTTGGCCGACCTGAAGGACATTACAGGCCCCTTGTTGGACCTCCTGCATTTTGCCTACAGGGCTAACAGGTCAGTGGATGATGTAGTCAACTTGGGATTGCATTACATCCTGCAACACCTCGACTCTCCAGGGACATGCAAGGATCTCGTTCGTGGACTTCAGCTCGGCGTTCAACACCATCATCCCGGACATCCTCAGCACCAAACTCACCCAGCTCACTGTGCCAGCCTCCACCTGTCAGTGGATCACAAACAGCAGGTGAGACTGGGGAACATCACATCCAGCACCCGGACTATTAGCTCCCCCCTGCTCTTCTCCCTCCACACCAACAACTGCACATCAAGAGACCCATATGTCAAACTCCTGAAGTTTGCTGCGACACAATGATCATCGGCCTCATACAGGACAGTGATGAGTCAGCCCACAGACGGGAGGTTGATCAGCTGGCTCTCTGGTTCGGCCAGAACAATCTAGAGTTTAACACGCTCAAAACTGTGGAGATGATCGTGGACTTCAGGAGGAGCCCGCCACTCTGTCCCCCATCACCATACTCAACAGCCCTGTGTCTGCTGTGGAATCCTTCAGGTTTCTGGGACCCACTATTTCCAGGGACCTGAAGTGGGAGCCCAACACGGACACCATCATCAAGAAGGTGTTACGGTGGGTGTGGGTTGGTGAGGCAGGGTTGAGCAGGTTGGAGGACCCAAACGCAGGACACAGAGCGGAGCAGGTATAGTTCAGTGGTTTAATTAAACAAACAAAACGCGAGCACACTTACATACTGAGTGGCTGAGTCCATAAAAAGCCATAATGAGAAACTAAACCAAAATCCAACACAGGTAATCCAAAACACCAAGAGCAGAAAATAGAAAGACGAAATACTTGACGAGACTGGGAGATGGGAGCGACGACTGACAGGGAGTAACACCAACAATGACCGGACAAGGGCTGAACAGAAAGACCACACATATATACTAGGGATAACGAGCAGGGCGGGAGCAACACAGGTGACAGACATGAGGCCAACGAGGGAGGCAGAGAGACAGCAGGAAAACAAAGAGGCAGGCAGGCAGAGACAACAGGGGGCAACAGAGAGAACAGTTAGACAAGCAGACATGGGTGAATAACCAAGAATGCACAAGTACGAGCTAAACAGAACCAGTAAATGAACAAGGGAATACACAAGACAAAACAGGGAACACAAGACCAGGAGTAAACACAAAAGATATTAACTAATGTACAGGACTAGGAACTAACTGAACAAGACTACACAGAGAAACACAGAACCAAAAACAGACTTAAACAGACAGACAAATAGACATGAACACAAAAACCACACTCCTAACAGAAGGCCCAGCAGAGGATGTACTTCCTGCACCAGCTCAGGACGTTCAACCTGCCTAAGGACCTGCTGATCCACTTTTACACAGCTATCATCCAGTCTGTCCTCTGCACGTCCATCACTGTCTGGTTTGGATCTGCCACCAAAAAGGACAGGGACAGACTACAATGGACAGTCAGGACTGCAGAAAAGCTCATCAGTGCCAACCTGCCCTCCATTCAGGACTTACACATTTCCAGAGTCAGGAAACGGGCAGGAAACATTACTGCAGATCCATCTCACCCCGGACACAACCTGTTCCAGCTTCTCCCTTCTGGTAGGCGCTACAGAGCACTGTACGCCAAAACCAACAGACTTAGGAACAGTTTCTTCCCATAAGCCATCACTCTAATGAAGAGCTGATTTCTGACTCACGGTGTCAGGAACAATTCTTGTGCAATAACCCAGTAACTCTGTCTCTAATCAGCCACCTGTTTACTGGCTAACACTTATTATTTATTCACCATTCTCTATTTCAGTGCTGTTCATACTGTTATATTGTCATATTGTAGATACTGTATACCAATCCACCTACCTCATGTCATAACTCCTGCACAAAGTGCTTATACTTATTTATTCCAGCATCATTTGCACTATGCTTCATTGTACTGTGTACATGTGTACATGTATGCATGTATATGTACCTGTAAATCACATCCACCTCCGACATGTACATACTCCTGCATCCTTTGCACTCTGCTCACTGCACTATTTGTCAATATGTCTATATTGTTTTTATTCATAGTGTGTATAATTGTGTTGTCTACACTGAAGTCTGTGTCTGATTTTATTTTATTTTATTTTTATAATTGTGATTTAAGCACATCGTGAGCAATGTACAATCCTGAGTCAAATTCCTCGTATGTGTACACATACCTGGCAATAAAGCTGATTCTGATTCTGAAATAACATTATGTTAAGCTTTTATTAAGTCTAAGGTATCAGTAACTTTTATAGCTGGTACACAGACACCTACAGAGCTTTTTTAATTAGCCATACCTTTCAGCCCGTTAGCAATACCAACCACAACACTGTCTCAGCATATGAGCTGCTGATAATGTTTATTGTTGCCACTGTCAGATGAAAAGCTTACCTTGGAGGACCATTGACTTTGATGTCACAATGAACATCATGAGTGTGTGAATTCTGACAAAAGAAAATTAAGGTGAGATGAACTGGCTGGAGGCAATTACACCTCAATAAAAGTGTTCATATGTTAGTGTGCATGTCTTTGTGTAGGTGTGTCTGTGGTATGTGATTACCCTCACGATGCCATGCGTGATTATGGTAATTAGCATATTACAGGATTAGATCAAGATTACTATTCCACACGCAATATATCAATGCAAATGCCAATGTCCATCTCCTAATATCCCAATGAATATGAGGCAGGGGGTTGGAACCATTCATACACAGTGTATAAATCAGCACTTAACGAGCCTTAACGAGCCTTAACGATCCTATAAGCCCTTGATTAGAGGTTGATTATCAGGATGACGGGCCAATGCAAATGGCCGTTTACCACTGGCCTTTGGCTGTTTGGGTGAAACAGAAGTAGGAAGACTGTGTAAGTAAAGAAGAGAGTCAAGTGAATTTGTGTGTGTTTGTTGCTTTATGTTTGTGTGTGAGGGTGTGTGTGCTTGGGTGTGCTTGTGTGTGAGCCTTCAGGGATGAGTTGCAGACTTTGGGTGGAAATGTGTTTCCAATCCACCAGGCTTTGAGCAGGAAACAAAAGGGGAATTGCAGTCACCCGTGAAACAAAACAGACACTTTCTCTCCTTTCTCTCTCTCTGTTTCTCCACATTGCTGCTATTTGCTAAAGACATTGATCCATTGCCTTGTCTGAGATTAGGATGCACAGGTTCAGAAATGTTAATGGCACTTCCAGTCAAACCACCAAATAGGGAATTGGTCAGTCGCTAAAAAAGACTTTTCTGTCTTATTGGTATTACTATGTTTTCTTACACAAAACAACATGTTTATGAATAAAACAGTGTTCATTTACATGACATAGTGAATGTCAAGAATAAAACAAAATGTACTTACTGTAAAAAATTAACAGCAGCTGACTCCTTAGAATGGTAGTACAACTGAATACTGAATTAGGTGACCAAAATGTTACAGTTTACTTTCATAATCTGAAAACACGCTGTGAAAGGGTCAAAGTTCATAGAGGAAAACACCAACAGCACCCAAAAAGTTCACGACTAATTAAATGCACACAGTGCAGTGGATGAGATTCGGCTCTATCCTGATTGACGGGTTACAATAGCAGAAACTTGTCAATCGCAAGGTAGCCACATCCTAAAGCATACCCTGCTTTGTAGTCTATTTTCCTCTAATGCGACCATACTTTACTAAATGAACATCATGCTGTATTGGAGAAGACTTGAAACTAGTGTTTGAGACCTTAAATTCATAAGGAACTTTTATTTCCAAGGTAACAAATCAAGTGAGAAGTAGGCCAATGGCGTGGCTAAAAACAGCTAAACATGCCAAGTATACAAGAAGAATGGGTTATCAAATCCACCATGCTTAAGGTCAAGCAGGTTAGATACAGGGAGGCTTGCAAAAACAATAATGGACAAAAAATGCTCACACTCAGTACGAACACCAAATCCTTTATAGCAACATTTTAAGCAGCAAAGGCCTTTGTTTGCTTGAAAGTACAACAAAGGATTGGAAACTTGGATACTGCTGTCTTAGTTTTATCCAAGCAGATTACCACGCTAGAGCTCTGCGGGCCAAAGGTGAACGAGTCTCATATGCTGGCATCAGCCAACTTATAGTTCAAACCGGTGCCTCAACAGACGATGGATGAGATCTGGAGCACACGGTTATAGTAAGAGCTTTTAATAAGGTGCAGCAACTAATGTTTCGACATAAAGCATGTCTTCAGAGTAAGAAGAGGCGGTGGTGGTGTGGATATTTAAAATGTCTGTGCCCAGCTAATACCTGTCTCTCATAGGGTGGAGAGTTTCTGGGCATTGCTTACGTCTAGCCAATGCCACATTGTAGAATATAAATATGAAACTATCAAACATTTCAGGAAACATCAAAGAACAATTAGTACTTTCTCTGAACATTCATTTGACGCCAGATTATTCACCTGCCCATTTAATCCATATAGTTCATTTGTGTTAGTATATAAATCCAGTAGCTTTCTCTGCTTATTAACAGCTTGTTTACAGTGTTCCCTCTCCTAGCCGATAAGGATATCTTTTCAGGGTAAAGGCTGATCCAGAATTTGCATTCACATAATGACGTACAATTGCATACTCAAGCCAGGCTTTGTGCTGCTATCTTGCTACTATTGCTAGATTACTGTGATGCTGCTGTTACAACTACAGACACCGAGAGCTGATCCAGGCGCCTGTGCAGCTAGCTGGCATTGCAACCAGTGTTAGAAGCATTGATCCTGAAACAACAAAATGTTTCTTCTGTTTGACTATAATTGGCTAAATAAATTCATAACACAACCTTGTTTTCTCCAACAAGGCTGTATTTATCAACAGCTCTTGAACAACCTGACTTAAATTACTGAGTCAATGTGGTGTTTGTGATTGAAATGAAGTCCCTTTGTAAAATGAATCCTGTTATCACAAATATCCTGCAGTATTAACAGCTCCATTGAACGGAACCTCTTACTTTGCAGTTCCCAACTATCTTTAAATTGAACCTAAAGTCAAATGTAGGAGCACATTTGGATGCACAATTGGAGGATAATTTATATTATCTCGTCCATAAGTCTTATCTTATTTCATGTTTATTTATATGTGTGTGTTTGTGTGTGAAAGGCAATTGTTTTTGTGACGGCATTAAAGACAAATACCTGAATTACTTTCCCCACATATTTTTCTATTTCCTTGTCAAACAACAATTGTGCCTCCAGCAGTAACAAATGTGTAAAGCTGTGCACTAGGGATATTTTACCTGTGGCATCTGGCAAAGGCAGTGGAGAACGACAAGTGTGCTGATGAGGTGAGACCCCGCCAAAAAAACAGACGTCAAAAACATGTCAAACAAAAGCGTGACGCACAGATGTCAAGCACATACACAAAAAGAGCTACATGAGGTACCACTAGCTTCAGATCAAACCCCTGTCCTGCCACTGTATTGGGACAGTGTGACAGGAAGTGGTCTGCAGGGAGAGGTATAATGTATTTCTGATAATCTTAAGGGAGAAGAAGAATTGACAGCTAACAGTGCTTCTGTAATGTGAATTTGCTACATGTGCTTGTGTGTGCACAACAAAAAGAGGATGAGAGCGATAAAGGGAGAGGTGGGGAGATATTCATACAGAACCACACTTTGAAGGAATGCAATTTTAATTATAATAATAATAATAATAATAATAATAAACTTATCAAAACAGAGTTACAAAATGCTTCTTTAAACTTTATTTGGCATTTCATTGGAAACATTTATTTTTTTAAATAATGAATTTCATTACAGTACAACATAACTTAAAATAGGTTGTCCTTCCAACCAGTGCAAATATTAATTTGGTGAAAATAATATCAATAATAAAATAAGACACTGGCTGTCATCACAATATCAGATGATGGTGAGACATCAAAGGAATGTAATTTGAACTGTGCAGTTAACAGGCCAAACCCACACAACAAACTTACTGTAGCTCACTTGCCAAACTATGGCTTTAAAGTAGATTTTTTCCTCTTACTGGACCTGCTCATCAAAGAAGCAGGAGTCTCTAAAATCATTTGCCAGACAGCCTGTTCCTCAGACTATAGAGCCTCGCCACAGGTTCACTAGAGGGTATCGCCGTCCTTTCGAGAAACTAATACAGTACTTCCACCCCTCGAAATATGTCTTCAGCAGCTCTGTCATTTCTGCATCCTCATGAACTGGCGCTTAAATCAAAAGTGAGGTTAGAAAAGTGTTACGCAAACATGCACGAAAAGGGATGTTTGATTTATTTTTCTCCCCTCCTGTTATGCGGATAGTTGAAGAACCAGTACGCAAGTAACGCAACAATTTTGTTATTAGAAACTATAATGTGATTACTGAAGTTATCAACAGTAATGTGGGAGTAATGTCCTTTTAATGTCTTCTGATGAAGGCATGTGCTCAGTCCTGGTACTCCTGGACCTTAGTGCTAGTGCTGCTTTGGACACCATTGATCACAACATCATGTCAGACAGACTGAGGCACTGGGTGGGGATCTCTGGTACTGCCCTAGAATGGTTTTCATCCTACCTGTCAAATAGAAAGTTTTGCGTGTCTGTAAACAACTATGTCTCTTCGTTCTGTCCAGTTAAATATGGTGTGCCTCAGGGGTCGGTCTTAGGACCCATTTTGTTTTCCTTGTATCTGCTTCCCCTTGGACACATTATTCAGAGACATGGTGTTTCTTTTCATATTTACGCTGATGACACACAGATGTATTTGCCCGTCAGATCCACTGCCTGCCTTTGTGAAGTTAAAAAATGGATGTCAACTAATTTCCTCCTGAACTCAGACAAAACAGAAATCCTGGTCATCGGGCAGTATTTGATTTGCCATCTGCTGGTTCCTAGTAAATCACATTAAGCCTGTGGCAAAGAACCTTGGTGTTTGGTTTGATAGTAATTTAAATTTCGAGCAGCACACCACAAAGCTTGTTCAATCATGTTTTTATCAACTTAGAAATATAGCAAATATTCGATCTATGTTAACTTTTAAGGACACCGAGACCATTTTACATGCCTTCATCTCATCACGCCTGGATTATTGCAACAGCCTTTTCACCTGTTTAACCCAAAAATCTATTGATCGACTCCAGACTGTCCAGAACTCAGCAGCCAGGCTTTTAACCAGAACAAAGAAATATGACCACATTACCCCTATTTTAGCTTCATTACACTGGCTCCCAGTATGTTTTAGAATTGACTTTAAAATTCTATTGATCACTTTTAAAGCTCTTCATGGCCTCTCG
>NC_060153.1:19733154-19741628 GCF_021292245.1 Micropterus dolomieu
ATTTCGAGCAGCACACCACAAAGCTTGTTCAATCATGTTTTTATCAACTTAGAAATATAGCAAATATTCGATCTATGTTAACTTTTAAGGACACCGAGACCATTTTACATGCCTTCATCTCATCACGCCTGGATTATTGCAACAGCCTTTTCACCTGTTTAACCCAAAAATCTATTGATCGACTCCAGACTGTCCAGAACTCAGCAGCCAGGCTTTTAACCAGAACAAAGAAATATGACCACATTACCCCTATTTTAGCTTCATTACACTGGCTCCCAGTATGTTTTAGAATTGACTTTAAAATTCTATTGATCACTTTTAAAGCTCTTCATGGCCTCTCGCCTTGTTATATTTCTGACCTTTAAGTCCCATACACAACTGCACGTACCTTGAGATCCTCAGGCAGAGGTCTGTTGTCTGTTCCAGAGTCTCGACTGAAAACTAAAGGGGACAGAGCGTTTGCAGTCAGGGCCCCGAGTCTCTGGAACTGCCTTCCCGAGGAAATCACGTCGGCTAAGTCCCTTCTTAAAACTTTTATAGGAGAGCCTTTCCCGATTTTATTTGACTTTATTTTATCCATTTTATTCTATTTAACTTATTTTATATTTATCTTAAACGTGTATTTTAGTCTTTTCAATGTTTTCATGCTTTTATCTTGTATTGTTTTTGTATTATTGTCTCTTGGGTATTATTGTCTTTACACTTGTTAAAGCACTTTGTAACTTGTTTTTGAAAAGTGCTCTACAAATAAAGATTATTATTATTATTATTATTATAATGTGTTACATTACGGCGTTACAGACTTTACTTGCTGCTGTCCTAAATAAGGACAACTGTGCATGTGCATTTATTATGATTACATTACTTATGATCAAACACTAGTCGACAACTTTGCTAACACAGCCAAACATCAAGCGTGTGAGACAACACAACACATAGCAATATTACTTACTAGTCCAACTGTACACTCTCGCCAATGTCCGGGAGCCTCTTGCTTGGTCACTCTGTTGTTCTCTTTTGGGCTTTGTCCGTAAACTTCCTCTTCGGACTCTTCGCCTCTGTCATTAGCTATCGTTTTGTCCATTGAGGCTGCTGAGCACAATTATGTTGCCTGCTGGCCTGGCTCCAGCTCAACACTGGCGCCACTCTCCACCAGCAGCTGCATAATGTTGCTTGAAACTTGGATGGCAAACTAGCCAACAAAGCTATCTAGTAAATTTGCTAACATCAACTTGAGACTTTATAGCTGGTGGCTATACATCTGTCTGTGGAACCTCTGCCTGATTTGCACGTGTCAGCACGTTTCACTGAAACAAGGGCAAATCATTTGACATCCGACCTGGAGGACGCATTTGTTGAACTGTCAAGCGACCGAATCTTGAAGACAGCGTTTAATTCCAAGATGCTGGCTGAGTTTTGGATTTCAGTTGAGAGGGAATACCCACAGCTATTCAAGGCTGTTTGGATGTGCTGATGCCGTTTGGAGTTTCTCGGCACTGATGTACCTTAAAAATAAATACAGATCACGATTGAATGTTGATGATGATCTCCAAGTAGCGGTCATCTATCAATTATGGTTCATAAAATACATTTTTAAACATTAAGTTAGCACCACTACTAATGCTCTGCAAGTTATTTCTCCCATTCGACCCTTTTGATGTGTATTTCTTATTTTATTTAACCTTGATTTAACAAGGTAAGCCGATTGAGAAATTCTCATTTACAGTGGCGATTTGGTCAAGATAGGCAAAGTTGTGCAGTATAACATGTGGTTTCATACAAAATACAAATGACTTATACATTGACACTGACACTATTGCAAGGAGCACTCCTTAGAATAAAAGTCTTTTCACTTTGATCAGGTCTATAAAAATGTCATATCTGCGCGAATGACGTTCAAGCATATGTTTGCAATAATCCTTGCGCCCAACAAACAGTTAAATAAGCAATATGTAAACCTATGGAAAAGAGAAATGTTAACAAAAGTTTCAGGTTTTTTTGTAAATGCTCGCTGAAAATTGAAATGAATAGCAGCCAAAAGAAGAGTAAAATTTTGAGGTGACCAAATAAATAAACCAGTTTGAGCAAAGGTAGCAGGTGGGTAATGATACAGAGACTAATGAATTTAAGTAACATTGGGATTTAGCTAATAAGGACTTGTAAATAAGCTGATAAAGGTGAGTTAAGCAGTGCGTGTGGAGCAAGGGCCAGAGGCAATTCTATGTACCACATCACTGAAATCAAGAATTGGTAGGATGGTCATCAAAGTGTATTTTGTGCAGTGCAAGTAAAGGAAGCCCTATGGTGGAATAAGAAATCTATACCTTGGACTTGATTTTAGACTATAGATGATTTATGTGAAACTGGAAGGACAATGAGGTATCTATCCAGACACCTAGATATTTGTAGGTGTCCACATATTCCAGGTCAGATCCTTCCAGGGTGGTAATGTTAGGGAAATGTGTAGGTATAGGCAATGAACGGTTAAAAAGCATGCACTTTGTTTTATCAGAGTACAATAATAATCTCAAGTCCCGGAAAGAGCGCTGGATGTTTCCGGCTTTTGTATTTGATGTATGAAAGATTTTCGCCATTGGGACCATTAGCTGGGTTTAGTCTAGTTTCTCCTGCCTCGATGTGTCTTTCTTTGCTTGCTGCAATGCAAAATCTCACTTATCTGTGTGTTGGCCTTTCAGCTCCAACAATATGTTGCCACATTCTCCCTACTGTTTGACAGCCTTATCTCACATTGTGGAAAAGCTAAATTGATGTAATGGGTGGTCAAGCGGCCCTGTCTAATTTTTCTTGGTAATGAGATTTTATTTCCAAATGATGTGTCTTGCAACTCCATAGTAAAGAGCAGTGAATAGAAATGGGAACACAATAAAAGGGAGGAAATAATATCAGCATATTGTTTTTAGCAAAAGTAGGTGGTTAACAATAGCTTTTGTTACAAGGCACAGTATGAAAGAATCTGAATTCCAAACAGCAGATTGTGTCTAGGAAGTAATAAATCTGTAGACCTATTGTGTGTCAAGAAAATATTCATTACACTAGACAGGATGGATCTATAAATGAATGTTAAGCTAAACAAAAAAGAAACTTAGTCTAGTTGAAAATTCCTCTCTTCAGGCATTGCGTTAAGCATCATCTTATAATTTTTTGCTGGAAGGAACACTATTGTTTGTTGCTGCTGTATGCCATTCCCTTCCAGGCTGAGTGAGCCACGTAGTTTGAGATGCTCTTCAGAGAATCACTGTTGTATAAAGTTGTTATTTGTGTACTTGTAGCCCTCACTTACAAGTCTCTCCATTCTCTGCTTCTGTGCAGAAACGCTTTGGTTATTCTCATTAAACCCACACTGCAGAATGGCTGCCACAACTGATCCAAAAATTAACAAATCTAATGAGTGTTTACTAAGGCTGACACACCTTTCTTTAAGGATGCGGAGGGTGGGAATGCATGTGGAGGAGCAATAGTGACACATAGAAAAGAGAGACAAAAGTCTCAACACAAAAATACTGTGAGCATGAGGAATCCAAACACCGGTGACGGATTGTGTCTGAAATCATTTGACAGCCCAACAGGGAAAATCATAACAGTCGCAACACAAATGAATGACCAGATATTCCACAGAGATGGGGGACTAATTCATGTGTGTGCACTCACACTCACAAACGCTATGCAAAGCCCTGACATGGCAGCATTGGTACTGATAAAGCTTCTTTAGTAATTTGACTATAATAATACTAATGCTGCCTCACCTCCCATAAACACACGCACAGTGGAGAAAACATTAAAATCATATGACATTCTTACGAACAGTGCTGGCAGCAATGGCTCAGTTAGCTAAGTTACCATAGCAGTTATTGGAAGATCCTTGCAGTGATCCTTGCTATCTTGTGTGTGAGGCTGTGTATGTGTGTGTGTGTAAAGGACTGCATGTGAACAACCAACGCTTCCAGAAACCAAGAGTGGAAAAGTTGCCGACAGAAAGAAAAACAAGATGTATAAAAGTTATTATGCTTCAATTGGCTGTCCCTCCTTCTCCATTTCTCCACCCCTCCTTCCTTTTATCTTTTGTTTTTGGTCGTTAAGATTATTCTCTCCATCTCCTCCCCCTCCATCTTCCCACATCAGAAAATAAATGAGAGAAAAAAAGCACATTTAGCGGTTATTGTCTTTCTTACTCTCCAGTTCTAGCAATTCAATGGGCTACTCACAAGACACACACACACACACACACACACACACACACACACACACACACTGATACTCTGTCACACAGCACACACTTTCACATATACACGTCTCTTCATACACATGTACACACACACGCTCACACACAGTCTGCAACTCGGATGGCGCAATAAACACATTGATAAAACCATTTCTATAATAAGCCGTGTTTGTCAAAATGTCATCCCTTGGCCCCGTAGCCATTATCACTGCTTCAACATTTATAGTGGCTCTTTAAATAAACAGCCCAGGCCTTCATGGCCTACAGTGATACCCAACTCAACGCCCACAAACGTGCGCAATTCACGCTTCCCCCAACATCTCCGACCATTACACTGCATACTTAATGGGAATATCCTCTTAGCTATGGCTGAGACTTTGTTTTCTTCTCTTTTTGTTTTTGTTTTCAACATGTAGCTGTAAACGACTGTCACTGAATTTCTCAAAACATGCATCATGAAAAACCTGGGGGGAAAAAACACTGAAGAGTGAGGAATGGTTGGACTGGCAAATGTTTATTTGATCGTGCTTGGTGGTTAGGCTGTGCTAATTAATATTTCTATATTAACAATGGATCAAATGATGTGTAATGTCAAAGTATTCACGCGTAGTAATGAACCCACATAGAATAATCATCCAACTCTGCAGTTGTATTTTAGCACCTTTCAGCTCACTGACCAATATGCATTAGTTGGAGAGTAAATATTAGACATACAATTGTTTGCTAAAACACTGGCCGTATCAAGTTCATATGGTGACAATACCTTGTCTTGTGTTTACAGCTTATTGTGCTGACTCCACTAAAGCCAAGTATCCCAGAATGCATTTCATGCCAATCAAAAGCACAATTTTGAGCAAGGCATAAAGCTGTTATAATTTGTAATAATTATGACTGGTCTTACCACAAAACTTCGATTAATAGCCCGTGCTTTTATTTGCTAAAATCACAGAATTGACCCTGCCTATATTTGGGACAGGCGTCCATATGGGACTTTCCTTTCACACAAAACTGAAATAGGCTACTATGAAACTAATACTATGAGATTTATTTCAAACAGTATGAATATTACTTGTATAAAAATGATCAAATAATATCAAATACACGTCATTCATTTTAGCTAGCTCCGACAGACGGCTTATGCGTTATTTTGAAGGCAGCAACATAACGAAAACAACAACAGGGTGCAGGATGAGAGAAGTGTGGAAGAAGTTAGCAGACAGAGAGCGATGGACTTCATATGACAGGATTCATAACCTGGATTCAATTTTATGAAGAGTTGTTTTGATTCTTCTGACTGTGGACCCTTACAGACTAAAGGAATATAAATAATCAAGGAATGGACACATTTGGACTTAACAAGTGCTTCAAAGGTAACGGGAGGCGGCACTTTTCTTTTTCTTTTCATCTCATGTACCATACCAGTTACACTGGTAAATCTAAAAGAATTAGACTTTGGCTCCTTGTTTCCGATAAATTAACTGAACGATTGAATTGTGGAGAATCTAACTGATCCAACGATGTGTAGCATGTCCATACTGACATATTGCTCATACATTTAAACATTTATATTTGTATTAACGAGCTAAGCAGCTTAGAAGCAACTAAAGCGGGCGACCCCGCAGGGTTTAAGATGTTTTATACATCCAAAGAACTTATGTAAAAACCAGAACAGGGGTCTCACTAAAATTATATGTGCACCCAAAAGCCAAAAATGGCATGTGCCAAAAAATATTCAGACTTATAAAACCCACACTTCAAAGCAAAGTTCCCTTTATAAATCACAATCAACCTGAAATGTAACGCATGTGAGGGAGAATAGTTTCCTTACAGGACCACACATTTTCCCGTCAAGTTTTTTTTTTTATCACAACCTTTGCTTGGGAATTGGCGTATGCATGTTTCCAGCCCTGTTTTGTACATACGCACCGTTTATAAATGAGACCCCAGTCGTTTAATTGAGGCCTGCGTTTATTTGTCAAAATGAATTCCCACACCAGGGGTCTCATTTATAAACAGTGGGTTGTAAAAACACATTATGGAAATATAACATTATGTTATGTCATTTACAACAAGTCATATTTATTTTAACTCATCGGCAGCCTTGTTTAGTGAGTGGTGGGTTTGTGTAGCCTAAATAAATGTTTAAACACAAGTGGAATGTATTTTGTTTAACATCTTTTCAAATGGGGGAATCCAAATTAGTACCTGGGTCATCTCGTCTTTTCTTCCTGCAGTCAGTACGTATTAATATTAATGAAGGGCGTTTCACTGACCATTTATAGGCAACTATGGGCGTTTGAAGGGTCGGCCATGGAGCTCCCTCACATGCGCCACATTTCAAGTTGATTGTGATTTATAAAGGGAACTTGCTGACAAGTGTGCGTACGCACGGTTTTATAAGTCGTTTATATACACCATTTTTGGCTTTTGGGTGCACGTACACTTTTAGTGAGGTTTCTATTCACAGTTTTATAAATGAGACCCCAGGCCAGTAAAGGAGGTAGGCGGCTATTTGGGACTCAGCTATTAATTGAAGTTTTATGGTATGTCACTTTATTAAGCAAGAACGCTACTGTCTCAATTGCGAATTGATCAGGATTCATCTTCCCGTCCTGAAGTCGAAATTGGTATGTTCAAACTTCCAAGCATGTGACTCCAAACTCACTGTGGTCCACAGGTAAAAATACCAAAATGCAAACACATTTGACCCCTCTTTATACAGCACCACATAACTCACAATATACAGTAAAAACTCTCAAAGCAAGGTGTGATAGCTTCATGAGCTGTACCTGTTCAGAAACAGCCTTATGTTGTAGGTAAAGTTCAGATATTGTGCACGTATGATTGTATAGGTTAGTGATTTAATTATCCCTTGGTGTTAAGTTTGGGAATTACGATGCCTGTAGGCTAAAATGTAAGGCTTAATAACCTGGCAACAGCATGGCCCGATAATGAAGAGCTGTCAAGAAATGATTATTCAGGACAGTAATTTCTTGCAACATCCTCCATTCAATCTCAGACACATACTGAGAAGCACTCGCATGTCATAATTGATTGCAGTAATTGCACAATTTAATTTGCAAATGGCTTAAACCAATAAGCTATTCAGTTTATTCAGTGACAGTTAAAACATAATGGATTTCTGAAGGTATATACTGTACGTTATACAATATGTCCAGAGAGAAAACAAACACCTTGCCGTTTTTATTTGTATGCAGGAATGACGGTCTTTTAGGAGAGCAATAACAACAGGAACTTGGAGGGAAACATTTATCTTGTTTAAAGTCATTGTTCCTCATTTCTCATGCAGTCTAAACCAAGACAACAAAAAACAGTAATGGATAATGGTCCAGCTTTCTTAAAAAGTATCCACTGCAATATTCCCAGTTTTATTGTTTAATAAATTCTGTCAAGTGCCAGTAAATGTAAAGCACACTTTACATTTACTGTGAAGAGCTCAGTTTATTGCCTTAATAGAGATTTACCATATTCATTCACACACTCAGGCTCCAGTGGTTGAAGGTATGATATATGAATATTAGTGTGCACATGCAATATGTGTGTAAACATGTTTGCTTGTACAATATGTATGCAATGTGTGTGGTGTGTGCCTGGTCTACTGTTTTATTACTGGCCCTACTTTACATCTTTATCAGGGCATTATTGGTACTTTCCAGTCAAAATGAGATATTTTCAGAGGCTTGCCCCGAGGTCAAACCTGATGGGATCCTCAGAATATTAACAAAGAGAGACCACAATGAGAAGCCATAGGGCTGGACGAGAGGTGAGGAAGACCAAACAATAGAAATAGTGAATGCTTGAGAATGTTTGCGCAAGGAATGGAAAGAAGATTTAGTCAGAAAATATAACAAAATACTGACACTTAAAAAATAGGAGGTCCATTACAGTATTACCATAGCTTATGTGGTTGGACAGCAGGGTTGGCTATGGTGTCAAATTGAGCTCAGTGGTATGTAACTATATATATATTTAAACAATATCATGTAAATGTGATCTCTAAATCGTGAATGTGAACTGTACTGTAAGAAGTAAAAATGCTTTGTAATAATTTTAGCAACAAACAATGTTACAGTTTTTTCTGATTGCTTAAGCACATTTTTTGTAACTATTGGCTATTTTTGCAAAACTCTACACACAAATAAGAAAACCTTTCACCCAATTATCAAAACATTGTAGTTCTCTTGCAAAAGCGAACACAGCTAGATTAACTCTT
>NC_060153.1:19741648-19742785 GCF_021292245.1 Micropterus dolomieu
CACACAATGTGCCAACTACACACTGATGGTATGAATACAAAACACATCTGGCTTTTGCTTTCTCTGTGTACAGATGTCAATTTGAGGTCATACTTTTGTCATAGTGTCATGTAAACATACAAGGATCCAAATTTCAAGTATTGGTGTTTATTCACACTCATCAAAACCAAGACAAAGTCAGAACACAAAATAGTAATTTCACAAAAAAAAAACAAACAAAAAAAAACAATCAGCCTACATCATGTCGTCTTTCTGGGTCCGGCCACAAAATTTCGTCCACATCGCATGCGATATCCTCCAGTCCAAGGCACCGGGGAAAATATCTCCTTGAATGCCGTATCCAGGCCTGACATGATGCCTGGTCAATATCTATACATGCCTCCTCCATTGCCTGTAAAAGGGCTACCTGTTGATGAGGATGACGGTCGTACACTTTCCAGCGCCAGGCAGAGAAGAACTCCTTGATGGGATTTAAGAATGGAGAGTAGTTGTGTTTAAAGTTCTGCAAAAAGAGTGTTGTGCAGTGAATTGTGCCTACAGTTTTGCAAAGTGTGTGTTACAAAATTGCAAACTGAGTGCAAAGCAGTGTTTGTGCTTTTAGTTTTGCAAACTCAGTGAGTGGTTTTGCTATATGTATTAATAGTAGTAGAAATTGTGCTACAAGAATCACGATTAGCGCTTAAGCATTCAGAAAAAACTGTAAGAATGGAGAGTATGGAGGGAGGTTGAGTGCCATGAAGAATGGGTGGTCTGTAAACCAGTTGCGGACCAAAGCAGCCCTATGGAAACTAACATTGTCCCATATGATGACATATCTGGTCTGCTCTGGTCTCTGAACAGTGAGCATGTCATGTAAGGTGTCCAGGAATGCAATAATGTGTGCAGTGTTGTATGGGCCTATGGTTGCATGATGGTGAACAACACCATTTTGGCTTATAGCTGCACACATGGTTATGTTACCACCACGTTGTCCTGGGACATTGATGATGGCACGGTGTCCAATAATGTTCCTGCCACGTCTCCTGGTTTTACTGAGGTTAAAACCGGCCTCATCTACAAAAAGTAGCTCATGTCCCATGGCATCTGCTTCTAGTTCCATCACTCTCTGGACAAGACAAAACAAATGCAACACATCAG
>NC_060153.1:19742885-19746965 GCF_021292245.1 Micropterus dolomieu
ACTAAGCACACAATGTGCCAACTACACACTGATGGTATGAATACAAAACACATCTGGCTTTTGCTTTCTCTGTGTACAGATGTCAATTTGAGGTCATACTTTTGTCATAGTGTCATGTAAACATACAAGGATCCAAACTTCAAGTATTGGTGTTTATTCACACTCATCAAAACCAAGATAAAGTCAGAACACAAAATAGTAATTTCACAAAAAAACAAACAAACAAAAAAAACAATCAGCCTACATCATGTCGTCTTTCTGGGTCCAGCCACAAAATTTCGTCCACATCGCATGCGATATCCTCCAGTCCAAGGCACCGGGGAAAATATCTCCTTGAATGCCGTATCCAGGCCTGACATGATGCCTGGTCAATATCTCCACATGCCTCCTCCATTCCCTGTAAAAGGGCTACCTGTTGATGAGGATGACGGTCGTACACTTTCCAGCGCCAGGCAGAGAAGAACTCCTCGATGGGATTTAAGAATGGAGAGTATGGAGGGAGGTTGAGTGCCATGAAGAATGGGTGGTCTGTAAACCAGTTGCGGACCAAAGCAGCCCTATGGAAACTAACATTGTCCCATATGATGACATATCGGGTCTGCGCTGGTCTCTGAACAGTGAGCATGTCATGTAAGGTGTCCAGGAATGCAATAATGTGTGCAGTGTTGTATGGGCCTATGGTTGCATGATGGTGAACAACACCATTTTGGCTTATAGCTGCACACATGGTTATGTTACCAGCACGTTGTCCTGGGACATTGATGATGAGGTTAAAACAACAACAAAAAAACAAAAAGTAGCTCATGTCCCATGGCATCTGCTTCTAGTTCCATCACTCTCTGGACAAGACAAAACAAATGCAACACATCAGGCCCATGCACAGCACTACAGTATGCACTTCCAAATTCAGAACCAATGACACTATAGCTTACCTGCACATAGTCATATCGCAGTTGCTTTACACGTTCTGTGTTTCTCTCGAAAGGAACTCTGTAAATTTGCTTCATTCTTATTCTGTGGCGCGCAAGTACACGACTTAGTGCAGAAATGCTTACACTGTGTATATTTTGAAAGATGGTGTCATTATCAATTATGCGCTGCTGTATTTCACGCAGTCTTATTGCTTTATTGGCAATCACCATGTTCACTATATGGGTCTCTTGCTCTGGAGTGAACATTCTTCCTCTGCCCCCAACATGTGGACGTCTAGCAATTCTGTAAAGTAACAATTTCAGTATTTTTGCATGTATGGTACTGTTGTGTTTCTCATTAGAGTATGGCGGTGCTACAAAGTACTTACCGATTCTCATTTTGAAATGTCCTAATGATGCTTGCCACAGTGTAGTGGCTCAAATTAGGCTGAACCTGTTGGCCAGCTTCCCTCAGGGTCATCCCATGGTTGATGACATGGTCCACTATTGTAGCTCTGATGTCATCAGTTATTCTATTTCTTACTCTTCTTACCCTTCCTCTTTCCCCTCCTCGTCCTCTTCTTGCTCCTCCTTGTCCTCTTCTTGCTCCTCCTTGTCCTCTTCTTGCTCCTCTTTGTCCTCTTCCTCTAACTTCCTCTAACCCTCTCGCTTCTTCAACTCCACGTCCTCTCCCTCGGCCTCCTCGGCCTCCTCTGATTCTCACTCTTCTCACTCTTACTGCTCCTTCCATTGTACTCCACACAGACAGCTTACTTGTGGCTTATTTATAGTGCTTAGGCTGATTGCAAAGTGAACTAATTATCTAAAACAGTTTTCACATGTGAAAGTGTGCCAGACAGTTGGCAAAATAGTGTTAATGATAGCCATACATGTGTATAATTTTGCTAGGAGTGTGTTGGAAATTTGGTAATTGAGTGTAAGCAGTGAGTTGTGTTTAAAGTTCTGCAAAAAGAGTGTTGTGCAGTGAATTGTGCCTACAGTTTTGCTAAGTGTGTGTTACAAAATTGCAAACTGAGTGCAAAGCAGTGTTTGTGCTTTTAGTTTTGCAAACTCAGTGAGTGGTTTTGCTATACGTATTAATAGTTTTAGAAATTGTGCTACAAGAATCACGATTAGCGCTTAAGCATTCAGAAAAAACTGTAAGTACTACTAAAACGCAGCTTGCCTCCCTTTGTTTCCCACAATGTTTTCAAAGGCAATATACACCTAGCAGACACAAGAGGGCAGTGTTGCACTTGAATTCCCTCAGGGCTACTTTAAGAGCTCAGTAACCTGCATTGTCTGTGGATGCAGTGATTCATCATTAAAAAGATACACTGACAGGTAAAGTCTTTTCTGAATTTTTCAGGGGGAGGACCCCCAGATTAATAAAAGATTCCTCAAAATTACATATATACAGTATATATGTGATGTCAATTATACTGTATATTCTGTACGTTTTGCATTTGCAGATAGAGAATCCACATCACACCATGGGTTTCAGATAACCAGAAGTACAGTTGGATTTCAATTTCAGATCACAGCTTTCCTTCCTAATTAAAGAACATTTCCCTCCTTGTGGAAGACTTTCCCATCAGGCTGCTGTCTCCACTTCAGGGTGACTCCACTCACTCCTTCCTCCTTCAGCCTGTCCTGGAGCTGGGAAACACAAATGGTACTGGAGCCATTTTTGTAACATTCTTAACTTTTTTGGAAGCCCAGAAGGGACATGGAGGATTTTCTATAATATTTTATTTTCATGTCATTAAAATAGAGAAAGTTTATTTAATTTTTTTCAGTAATAGCTTTATCTTGAAAAACGAAACTCTTAAACTCTTACAAATAAATGCTTTAGAGAAATGAACAAAACACTTTCAATGGAATCTCAATGTTTGTAATTGCAAAATTATTATACTGAAAAGCTTTTTATCTCAAGATCAGAGGAATTATGGAAAGGAAATATGTACACGTTCTCTCTGGTAGTGTTGTAGTACTCAAGACCGGTCTTGGTCTCGTGGTCGGTCTTAAGACCACTTTTTGATGGTCTTGGTCTCGAGTCAGACTCAAACGCATTTGTACTCGGTCTTGTCTTGGACTCGAACATAAAGGACTCGGGATTTTGGAATATCAATAAATTGCTTTTGCAATGTCTGATTTATTTGTTAACATCCTTTCTTTAATTGGATATAAAACATATTGCTTCAAATGCAACCAATAACGATAATTAAAAATGTGTTGTTACTGTAGCAGACCTCGGCTACGTAAAATTTTAATACAGTTATGAAAATTAATATTTCCGGGAATATTAATTTATACCTCGAAATTAGGAGCACCACCTAAATATTTGCTGGTCCGCCCAAGGCTTTAGGTCCTTGAGTATAGCCTGAGAATTATACGAAGTTCGGTTAATTCATTAGTTGTTATTCTGAAATCGTAAGGTCAATCAGTCAGTCTCAGATCTGAGCGTAAGTTCTATGTATAGGGACTCTAGATTCTGAATAACACACACACATGCATCGCTGTGCTCAAGGTGAATTTATTAACTAACAAAAGAGGGTACAATAGTGGGTAAATGTGGTGATATTACAGGGACCAGGAGGTACTAAAACAGCTTAGCCTATGTAAGGTTCGATTGAATTTCAGTTTATATTGTAGAGGGAGAGAATTCTACGACCGAAATTGAATTGCAGATTTAGTTTGACTAATCTAAGGGTTATTAACTGTGGATGGAGCCCATAGAACACCAACGAGTCACAGAGTGTTGTTTGTTTTGCCCTACCGTTGCCGCAGGTCCCGTGGCGAGGCTCGACTGCCGGTTGGCTCGGGAAGTCGGTTCTGGCCCGACCCCAGTGGCGTTTTCGAGTTGGGTTGAAACCGGTGGATTGGTTCCGGAGTCCTCTTGTGGGAAGCGCTTGCAGCAACAGGCTGTCAGCCAAGGCTTTTGCTCTGATCTCAGTTCGTTTGGTGTCGCTATAGCGGGGCCCACTCAGGGTTCTGTCGTCAGAGCCGTGGTTTCATTTATTCAAGGCCATAAATGAAGGCTTCTGAGTTTCTGGTCCAAAGTTGCTCACAACGGTCGGATGAGGTTGCAACAACAAAATCAAATAAACTCACACATTCACCGTAGGTTCGCGAGGCCTCGGGAATATAGGCTATTTAATGTTGCTGA
>NC_060153.1:19746985-19748994 GCF_021292245.1 Micropterus dolomieu
GTGTGTGTTACAAAATTGCAAACTGAGTGCAAAGCAGTGTTTGTGCTTTTAGTTTTGCAAACTCAGTGAGTGGTTTTGCTATACGTATTAATAGTTTTAGAAATTGTGCTACAAGAATCACGATTAGCGCTTAAGCATTCAGAAAAAACTGTAAAGGTTCAGTGTGCAAGTTTTAGTGGCATCTAGTGGTGAGGGCTGCAAATTGCAAGCAACGGCTCACTGTGCAGTTACGTGCTCCTCGGATGGTCCCATTTCCTGAGTTGGGAAGTCGTTCTTCCGACTTCGGTGGATTCATGTGCCATATCCCATGTACACATTATTCTGGCTCTTGTGCTAAATGATACGTGTGGTCCTCCATTTGTCCACATTTCACTAACCTTTTTACTTCTAATAAACCAGATGACTTATACTACTACTACTATTACTACTACTACTACTGCTTCTTCTTATACATATTCAATGTAGTGATGAAACGTGGTCCATAAGCAGTTTGTCCGTTTGAGCTACTGTAGAAACATAGCGGCGCAACATGACAAAGTCCATGTAAGGGGACCCGCAGTATGTAGATAGTAATGGCTCATTCTATGGTAACAAAAACTTAACGGTGTATTATGTAGGGTCTTTATACAGAACTGAAAACATAGTTATGCATATTATATTGCATTTCTGTCGATATATCCTCCTAAATATTAACCATTACAGTTCTTCAGGTTACAATGGAGATGCTACTGAGTTGGCAGTCCCTCGTCAGATGGAAAGTTGTAACACTGAAGGTAAGCCTGTTTCTTTTGGTGTTACATCAAAGATTATTAGGAACAGGACAGGCTGTTGTTTTGCTCGTTTGCAGTTGGCGGTGGAATTTTTCATACAGTAGCCAGGCATGTGCAGCGAGAGAGATGTCCATCAGCTATTAATCACTTGTTGGGTGGCTAATGGGCACCAAGCTCACCATCACGTTAATGCTGAAACGAAAACAAAGACAACAAAGAGTATCACGAGTGCCAAGGCAGAAATAACACCTGAACACCGCGAAACACCGTCATTTTATTCAATAATATAGTAGATAAGTATGTAGATAACTGGTTAGCTATATGACATTTTGGTTTTACAGAAGTATTTTAGGGGATAATCAGATCTTGAAAATCCAGAGGATATCATTTTACTGTCCCCATCCTTTTCACGTGTTTCCTTTAAAGCATTTCTTTAAACACTAAACCCAATATTGATTCCGGTAATATGAGGCTTGATACATGAACATCAGAAGAAGAAATATCGATATTTAAACAATTTGGAACTTGTCAGCAACACACACAGTTTACAAACAGACATTTAATGTCTCAGCAAATTTCAGTATGAAATATAATGGAAATGATTTCCTACCTACAACATTGATTTAGCTTCAAATAAGTGTCAGGTACAACTTCCACTATACTCTGTTTAAGGTAGAGTAGGTAAAAGTGTTATAACAGTTTGTGTAAGAACTCTTAATCTCAGTCCCAAATTAACAGTGTTATCCCGATACACCAGAGAGAATACCTGCTAAACCTGATTATACCAGAAAATCCCATTACTAATTCAAATGCCAGACAGTGTGCTTCGGGCTTTCAAAGAGTTTTTCAAAGAAATTCACCACAGCTTCAGAGATTCTATAGGAGCCGTCAGATGCACTCAAAAAGAAATGCACTAATGAAGGAAAACTTAATGAGACGCTTTTGGCAATAACGTCTCGGGTTACGTATGTAACCCTGGTTCCCCGAGAAGGGGAACGAGAGACTGTGTCGGTTACGACACTATGGGAACGCCTCTAGGCGAAGCAGGTCTGAACGTGAATGAAATCACTCCAATCCTATTGGCTTGTTGCTAGAACGGTAAGGTGTGACGGAATAACTGGAGGAGTATAAAGCACACCTGTACACACTCATCATTAGCTTAAACTATGAAGCAGGCGCTTCAGGCGGGGAGAGAGGTGCGGCGGGCCGACGCAGTCTCTCGTTCCCCTTCTCGGGGAA
>NC_060153.1:19749094-19753753 GCF_021292245.1 Micropterus dolomieu
CAGATCACGCTGTGAACCCATGAGTGAAGCCGCCGGGCCGCCTCAGCGGCCGCAGGGCCCGCGCCACGGGGAAAACACATCCGGCCATCCTCGGAAAGAGAGCCATGCTGTACCTCAGTACCCGCATGGAAAGGGCTTCGCAACGGGCACAGGCAGCCCCCTCGAGAGCTGCCCGTGCGTGCTCCATCCCCAAACATGAGACACACATCTCATGAGAATCTCCATCCGTGATGTACCGAGGGCAAGAAAAAACACACCTTCTGTACATCTGGTTGCCGGACATGCTGGTAGACTTCTTCTTCAGGTAAGACACACTGCTTGTAGGACTGGAGCTTTCTTCAAACAACATACAGAGCGCCTGCTGAATAAAAAAAAGCTAATGATGAGTGTGTACAGGTGTGCTTTATACTCCTCCGGTTATTCCGTCACACCTTACCGTTCTAGCAACAAGCCAATAGGATTGGAGTGATTTCATTCACGTTCAGACCTGCTTCGCCTAGAGGCGTTCCCATAGTGTCGTAACCGACGCAGTTCGAGTTCCCTCGAAGGGGAACTGGGCATCTTCTGGCCACTGTTTGCCATGCAGTAAACATTTCCCCAAAATAAGTTCCTCAAGGGAAAGGTTCTTTACATTTTAGATACTGTCACATATGGTTGTAAGTACTGTAATCCGCTTATTGAATGTCAAAATGTACATGTAAATGTTTACAAATGTGTCTGCACATAAAACAGATATCTGTCCACTAAGTTGTTACACTAAACCTGATTGGATCCATATTGTTGCATTTATCTAATGCATAAGATTTTCTACACACAATATTCACAATTCACGCACAGTAATTACACGCACACAAAAGTATATTAATCATCTTCACTATTTTATGTATACCTCCTTTGTTGTCTAAACTGCCACTATAGAGATTCACAAGTCACAAAATATGTCATTTTACTACAAAATTAAAGCAGAAATAGATAGTGGTGTTGTTGGAGCAGACCTTTTTGGTAACATCACATGTATTTGAATGGTGATTAGCTTAAATACATGAGCTTTTTATACTAAATTATTTTCTAAAACACTGAGCTAAAGCTTGAAGAGGAACAAAGTGAACTGTATACACACACACACACACACACACACATATACACGTCCTTAGGCGGGAACAGCTCTAATATATATATATACTGTATATATTAGATATACAGCACACAAAGTAACTATCCATAGCTCCATATTCTTTGCCGATGAATTTGACTGCTAGCAGGTGTTGAATCACTTTCTGGGCGCCATTTTTTTCCCCCCTCCTTCCCTCACGAGGCCCCTTCACCCTTTACTTTCTATACTCTACTTCTCTCTCATCTGACATTCACCTCCTTGCTTGATCCTCCATTACCACTGTGTTCACTGAACTGATAATGAGAACAATGTAAAGTCAGAAGATGAGGCAGTATTCACACTATAATGAGCCTGCACGTAAGCCAGTGTGAACATGTGTGAGAAAATGTGCACTATGTGGGTTTGTACATGTTATGGGTGTGTATGTTTATGCATTTGTGGGCCTGTGTCAAGATTATCATATACAATATGATACTATAATATGATCGCTTTAATTAATTTACATCTCTAGTGTAGGTCTTGGTCTGTTCTTGACCTGTGTGCATGTTTGTGTAGAGATGGACGATCATTAATTGCAGAGTAGGATTGAGATAGTATTGCTTTGGTTTCATGTGTCCTGTCTGTTTCCGTGTCTGTTTCTTGTCAGTTTCTAGAATTCATAGTGTCTGTCTTTCAGCTCGGTCTTGAGCAGAGGTGGAAAGTAACACGTTACTATAACGGAGTAGTTTTGTGTACTTGTTCTTTTTAAAGTAGTATTTTAAATCTGTAATTTAACTTTTACATAAGTATGTTTTGTTTAAAGTATTGTACTTCGCTACATTTTCAATCACATCCGTTACTGAGTAAGAAAAAAATCGCGACCACTTTGGCTTCAAGTGCAAGAGAACAACAGCTTTATCATGCAGGGCAGTTTTTCCCATTAATTAACGAGACTACGGCGGGAGTGCACACGTATTGGAGCATTTATGATAAATGCAGTTGAAAGGAGCAGAGCAACCTACCAGGCAGGGTTAGCGTCATTTTCTCACTTTACAAAGTGTTGCAGTATGAGAGTTTTACCTGAGGAGAGGCTTTTAAGTCTTAATTGTATGCAATACGAGCCAACATACAGTATAATTTATCAAATTGTGTCAGCGCGAGGATGGAGAATACACATGTGACAGTCCATTTTTCAAAAAAAGGTATTAACATGTAGCAAACCTACTGTACTGGTTAATAAAGTTATGAATATTAATGTCCGGAAATAGTAAAACTCGTTTTGGGGCACCACCTTAAATTTGCTGTCCGCCCAAGGCTTTAGGACTTCTTGGGTATAGCTTTAATAATTACACAATTATTCACTAGTGATCAGTTAGTCAACAATTGCTAATAATTTTTGAGTCAGTTTAATCAATCAGTCAGTCTCATATCAAAGTCGTGAATCCTCCGTCCAGTGTCTTGGATTCAATTCAGTTCACACAGACAGTTCCTGTGATTAAGGTGAAATTTATTAACTAACTAAAGTGAATACAAAGTGAGGTTAAATATATCAAAGACAAACAACAATAATGATTAACAACCAGAACGCAATCAATGAAAGTAACAGAGTTTAAGGTGAATTTAGTTGGTCTATTGTGGAAAGAATTTGAGAGTAAGAGAACTAAGTTAAATTTGGCTAGGAGTTTTAGGCTAAAATGACTAAGGATTAAAGGCTAAAGGATTAAAAATAAAGGACATTACCTCGACCAAAGAATGTTTGTTTTAGCCTTACTTCGTGTTGTCAGTTTTTCCACCATCTAGCAAAAGCTCACTGTCGGCTTGGTTCGTTCGTGTGGTTGGGGCCTCCGTGGCTTGGCACGCCACATGGCTTCTCGAGCGGGTTTTGGGCCGATGGATTATCCGGAACCACTGGCTGGTGGTTGCGGAAAAATGCTTGCAGTAACGGGCGGTCAGCCCAGGCTTGGTTTATTTGTGTTGATGTCCTCAGTGCTTAAAAGGGAACTTGGTTGTTCCTGAATTCAATGTTGCGTGGCTTAAATGGCCTGATAACTCTTTGACAACAAACAAAACAAAACAAATAAATTCAACAAAGGTTTGCGTGAATATGGCTAAGTACGTTGCTGGAAGACGAAGAAAATTTCACAAGACAATGCTGACCCAAAATCTTGGGCGTTCGCGTTGCTTGGACACGGAGCACGAACCGTAAGCGTGCCGGGAGTAGAGAGATAAGAGAACAGCAGAGAGCAGCGCATGGCACTGTGTATTTGTTGCCTGTGGCGTGTCTCCAGGGGGGAGGGCTTTCAGGTCTCCTCTCAGATGCTGTGCCTTAACTTTAATATGGTCTTAAAGTCTATTTGCACGTATTTTAATCACATACCTTTCCACAATAAACTCTTACATGTCATAAAGAGTTATACCGTTTTTAGATTTTAAGCATTGGATAAAAATTAGAAAAATTATTAATTAATCGTCGTAACGATTAGAATGGTTCGGTTAAACACATTTTCAGGATCACACCAGATGAAAGAAACTTAACACTTCCTGGATAATGTTGGCTGTTAAACGTTCTTACTTAGAGAATATATAAGCAAGTTATACGAACGTGGCATCAGATTATGAACAATTAAATACAGAGTGATACATTAATCAGTGGGAGAGGCATTAAAAACCAATGACATGTAATACTTCTTTTGTCCTCGGGGTGGCACTGGTTCCATGCAGCCATGAGGGTTCTCTGACTATTGAAGAAATGGTTATTTAACATTAAATTCAAGCTGGAAAATTAATTAAGTAGACCAGGATAATATTCTAAGAAGGTGTATAAGAAGGTGCTGGGAATAAAGCATTAGCTACAACATGAATTAAAGCTGCAAGCAGCGTTGGGCGGGCCCTCGCACTTGTAGCGCGTCCGGGTGTGAGCCGGCCGACTTGCACATTCTGGAGCTCTGCCGGTGCAGCTGTGAATTTGCTACGCGGTTCCGACGCCGCATGAAGGTGCTATATGTCACTTCCTGTGTCCCCTATGTGGAGCTACATAGCACTTGCCGCTATGAATATAAATTGGTATTGGCGTGTAGATGTCTTCGGGGTGGGACAGTTATCAAGCACGTAAAGTTTGGTTCAGATGTGAGCATGTACACTGGACAAGATACACGTACCACAGAAAATTTGTGCACGTAGGTGAAACGTGCGGCGGGGGCTGCTTCGTTAAAAGTCACTTCCTGTTGCCAGCAGGTGGCGCTATGACTGTGGGTGAATGTCGGCATGTACATGTGTTCAGGGCGGGACTCTCATCCTACATGTACAGTTTGGTCCAGATGTGAGCATATACACTGAAGTTACGACAACTTCCTGTGTCATGGCGAAGACTTGATCTTTGACGCCACGCCACGGACACGCCCATTGACGAAAACTTGCAAATAGCACAACTTTTCATCTTCAATGCCTTTAGAAGGCACAGCAGAAATTTGAGGTCGGTCGGACTAAATCCCTAGGAGGAGTTCGTTAAAGTACGAAGTGTGTAAATCATCCAAAATTTGACGTAAAATTCAAAATGGCCGACTTCC
>NC_060153.1:19753853-19761555 GCF_021292245.1 Micropterus dolomieu
GGTTCTGCTCGAGGTTTCTGCCTCTTAAAAGGAAGTTTTCCCTTGCCTCTGTCGCCTAGTGCTTGCTCTTGGTGGGAACTGTTGGGCTTCTGTAAATATCATCACAGAGTACGGTCTAGACCTGCTCTTTTATGAAAAGCGCTGTGAGATAACTGTTGTTGTGATTTGGCGCTATATAAATAAAATTGAATTGAATTGAATTGATCAGAGCTCTCTTCCGGCGGGGGCTTAGGTGGCTCTCCTTCAAGATTTCTGGCATGTTGTGTTATGTCTTCTTCTTGTTTAGATTCCTCTTGTCTCTTGTCCTTGGCAGAGGGAACAGATGAGTGACGCAGAAAGTAAAACAGGTTGGAGCTGAACAATTTTACTCCTGACTTGTTAAAGCGAAGTCCATCTGCCTTAAAATGATGTCTGCGGTTCCACAGAAAGTTGCCGTTGAGAGCCACGTGTTCAATGCCATCAATCTGCTGAATCTCTCAGCTCCTCTTCGGATTGGTGGTATAGGGCCACTGATAAACACCTCAGCATTCAAAGAGCTGACTGTGTTCAACAGATTATTAAAATCCTCTTTCAATACTTCAGACTGTTGCTTCACAACATTATTGGTCCCGATGTGCAGTATGATGTTTTTCACAGTAGGATGTTCAACCATGATATGCAGGATTCTTTCTGCCAAGTCAGACACCGTATCCTTCAGAAAGCAGAGTATTTTGGTGTTCTTACTGCACATGCTTCTTACATCGTTTACAGCAGAGTCACCCACAATCAGAGCCCAGTCGTTAGCTTTCCCTGCAGCCTTTTACTTTCTGATTTACTCTCAGTCCTTACCCTTCTATGTTAGGACGGGAGGTTATCCAGGTCATCAGACGGAGATCCAGGGTCCTGCAATAGTGGTGAAAATCTGTTCTGCTGTTGCACACTTGGTTGTTGGGGAGGTTTGTTGCTAACTCTCCCTTTCGCAGCTGTCCACGGCTGTGTCCTACCAAGAACAGGGGTTGAAGAGGCAGTCTGCCTGGATGATAATGCAGGCCAGCCAGTCGCATCACAGATCTCAGGGCGCTGGGTTCTGCCTGTTACTCGTCCTTCAATTTCCCCAGGAAATGATTTACTCTTAGGCTTTGCACCAAGAGGGTTCCTGGGAGGACTCCCACTTTCAGATTTATTACCCAGTACACAGGCCTCCTGCTTCTTGGTAGTCTTGTTGGTACAATTAGCCGTTTGTTAGCATGGTCTTGTCCACTGTTTTGGTTCCACGGTAAAGTGGTGTCATTCCCACATAGTCCATTCACTTCCACATTCACTTCTAACCTGTGGATCTTGGTTTCTAGCACTGCAATTTTCTGTAGAAGTCGTCTGTGGAGAAGGGGGGCATCTTGTTGCTAATTAGCATTAGCTATAACTCATTGCAGTACAGGCTAGTGCTATTGATAGGCCGCACTTGCGTAGCACTAAGATCATAAAAGTTTTTAAAGTATGGCAAGAGCCAACTTTATCTGACAGTCCCAGTGATTTAAAAGTATCCAAGAGCTGCTGATTTCTAGCAGAAAAAAAGAGAGTTTAAGCAAAAGAATGCAAGCAGAGGCAAGAGCAAGCAGCAAAGTGTCTGCACTGTAAGAAAGCAGGAAGCAGTAACGTTAGCTTACGTTATCCAAAGGGGAAAAAAGCTAATCCTGCTACTTCAGGAGCAGGCACTGTTGACGTAGCCTAACGTTACCGCACACACACACACACACACACACACACACACACACACTTTGCTAACTTAAATTGCTTTTGAAAATTACAGTAGCTACATTCTTTAGTTTGTCCATCTATACTGTGTGGATGTGTGTCAATGTGTGTTCATCTGTACTGTTTGTGGTGATTATTCTATTTGTATGCGTTCTTTCATCCAGTCAGCTTTGGGCTTGTTCGTTTCTGGGTTTGTCCGTGTGTGTTTCTGTTGGTGTCTTAATTCTTTATAGTCTGTGTGCGTTTCAAGCTGCAGAAAGGCCATGCAGACAGTTTCATACTGATCAGCATCAAAAACAAATGACAAAGGTGTTATGCAAATAACAAATATGGAAATGAGGCCCCATGTTTCACCCAGTACTTCCTGTAACTGCGGAAACCTTTGAGAGAACATTCTTTGAAGCGCTGGTCAATGGGCACACCATGAGGGCTGAGTTACTCTTTCTATGTATGTGTGTGTTGGAATGAGGCCCCCATCCAGATTTTGATATCTTCTGGGATAGTAACTATTTTTGCTCAGCATCTCTCTGTAGGTCCATGGCAACTGTCCCTCTACTCCCTCTGCAGCCTCAGGGGTAGATAAGAAGGCGTCTTCAGGGGAGCTGGAAAGGAGGGAGGTGCAGGGTCTCTTAGAGTTCAAAGATATTTTGTAAAAGTAGGGTAGAGAAGGAGAAAAGCTGGGGAAGACAGAGATGCAGAAGGGAGACGTTGTTTGGTGATCTTCATAAATAGTTACTGAAGAGTGAGAAAATATAGGTAAGAGATACTGAAATGTGTTCTTTTTTATATCAGTCAGTTAAAAAATGTTAAATGAACAGAGCACACAGATCTCCTTGTTCTTGCCAATAGGGCTCTTCTTCTTAGCAGTGGTCATGCTTGTTAATGGTAACTCTGGAATTAATTAAAAGACCGTACAGGCCCTTTTGTATGTTTTATTTATTCCATGTTTTTAAAGCATGACTGATCACATGGCCTTCTGGTAGCCCTTGGTTTGAGTTAGTTTCAGTACAGTATAAAATTGATCTTGCAGAAACTTTAGAAAAGGGTCAATTGATTTAAAGAGGTGGTATTATGCTTTTTGGCTTTTCCCCTCTCCTTTATTAAGTTATATATCTTTTTTGTGCATGTAACAGGTTTGAAAAGTGAAAAAACCCAAAGTCCAGCCCAAAGGGAGTTCCCATCTCCCACAGAAAGCTCTGCTCTGAACCACTTGAAAACAGCTCGTTTGTAGTCCAGCCCTTCACTTCCTTTACTTGTGACGTCACAGTGAAAACGCGTCATAAAGCTTGCCAAGCTAGTCTGAGCAGAGGCCCTTTGGCTCGACTTGCCTTTGTTTGGTTTTACATTGTAGAAATGTTGTACCTGCTTCCAGGTACTTTTTTTCGTATCACCTCACCTCCATCGAGGTTCCAAGCGAGCTGAGGGATACTAAAATGTAATGTGAAAACTGCTGACACAGACTGCTGATTGGTCAGAGAGAATATACACTAGTCACTGCATCATCATTGCGTGCACCAGGCCAGAGGCCAGCAACAGAAAGTTTTATATATTACAGTATTCGTATGGAATTTCATCACTAAATCCACTTCTGCAAAATTTTGAAGTGAGAAATCAGCTGTGTAGATTTTGAATATTGACAGTTTTATGAGAAGTGATGGCGTAACGAAAATGTGCTTGAATATTTTCGGAGTTGAGGAGCTCCGCAAGTGGATGCGAGGGAAGCCTGTGCCAACCCACGGGAGGAGCGTGTGAGGCCGGCCAGCCGCCTGCTCACAGAGCCCTCTGCTCCCGCCGTCACACAGACCGCTGCAGCAACAACAGCAGAGGAAAACACAGCTGGAAGGTTTTCATACCGCTTATCTGTCTTTACATTCTGAGTAATACTGAAACGTTTTAATGTAAAAAAGAGAAAGCTGTGTGGATCGCTGGTGTGTGTGTCGCATTGAACATTACGTCGCGGCAGTTGTGTGTGGTGTCGCTATGACGACAAGCTACATACTATCTCTGGATACTATCTGCAATGGAAAACGGAGCAGGGCCGAGTAGAGTCGAGTCTATCGATTTGCGCTATGGTAGCATTTTTCGGCAAGGCAGCATAGATCATCAGAACACCAGCAACAGTTCAACGTTTAGTCCTAAAAGACGATGCAACTGGAAATTCACAATCACAACCTGTAAGTATGCTTTATTGGTTGTGAATTACAATAAACACAGCAATATAACTTCACAGACTGTTCAAGTGCGGAGTTGTTGTAAACGTTGGCTAACACAGTTAAAGTTATAGCTATAATGCTAATGTTACACCTGATGTGAAAGCTACTGAGCAAACATTCAAATTGTTTGGCCAATTTTTATGTAAAATTTAGTTGAAATATGGTGATTTTTGTTGTGGTCTATGGTAAGATGTGGAACAATGATGTTGTGTGGTTGTGGACTGAGTAACTTACACCATCTGCTAGGTTACGGTCGCAGTCTGAAGCGGCTTTGATTTGGATCACACTACCTTGTTTCTTACGACCCGCCCTTCTCTGCTTCTGATTGGCTAGTAGTCCTTACCTGGGAACTGCGCATGTGCAACTCCCAACACAGATTTCATGCATTTGATGCATCACTCTGTAGCTCAAGAGCAGAGCGTACAACACATAGGGTGAAAAGAGGAGCTGCAGCAATGTGCAGTATGAGAAAAATATGGTGTTTTTTTTTAATTATTATTAAACCATGTAAAACTGTTCTGGTACAACCCAAGATTTTGAACCTGAAAATGAGCATAATACCACCTTTAATCATGACACTTAATTCATGTTATCATTGCATGATAATGCAGTCAAGAGTTGAGACACCTTATTAGTGCATATAAGGGATCTCCAACATCCAATGTCAGCTGCTGAACAGAAACTGCTGACAAAGTTCACATTATACTTTTTTAGTTTAAATGTCAAAAACATAAACATTACTCATAGATTTTCTAGTATCGTAGCTCATCATTGGGGCCCTAAATGTCAGATGTTAGGGCTTCCCTGTATGCACTGTAAAGAAAATTCACTGAGATATATTTCAAACAAAGTCTCTGAAAGTTTATTTTGAAATTGAACTGGAAACAGCAAGAAGTTGACCCCTTGAGACACAGCCTCCCCTCATTTGCATAATGAGGAAGAAATGCAAAGGGTAATGTAAAAAGCACAGGAAGAAATAAATACCACTGAAGAATAAATACGGTAGGAAGTGCAAAGGAAGAATAAAACAAACACATACATAAATACACTTAAAAAAGAAGTTATAAATAAATAAGGTAATTAATACAAAGGTGAATAAACAAAGAAGCTAATTAAAAGAGGTTTATACATTTATGTCTCATTGTATAATTTAATTACTGCCTGCATTTATTTTTTATTTTATTTTTGGGCATTTAATTGGGTTTATTTATTTATTGAGCATTTATTTATTTCTAAATATTTATTTATTTTTAAATCTGTCAGGATCCGTCTTCTATATATACAGTCCTCTGCCTCCGAAATCAGCTGAATGCCAGTTATCAGCATCAGTTTTGCTGAGGGTGAGTGAACAACAGAGACTTGTGATTCTTGATATATTTAACTGTCACTATACTTTTTTCACCTTGTTAGTGAATCCGGCAAGTGTGGGAGAAAGAGGTGGTGGTGGGTGACATGAGATCGAGTGCTGATATAATTAAAAACTAATTTTGAGGGTTATTACTTTTTCAACTGATTTCATCTAAATCTGGCAGGTTGTTGCTGAGGGAGAGAATGGAAAATATATATATAGAGAGTAAGTGCGAGGGAAAGACAGAGAGACGACAACAGAGACTGAGAGTCTGCATGTAATAATTAAAACCTCCTTTGAAGGCTACCCTTTGAAAGGCTCTTTTCTCAACACCCAGCCACTGCACAGCTAAGAAAGTACTTCTCTTTAAAGTCGTAACGTTGATGATGATCTCAGACCCCTCCGGTCGCTGTATGAAACGTGTGTTTTGACAGTTTGTTTGTGAAAGAAAATTAGCTCGTTCTCTCGCAGGACAGCCACTGACTTATCTAATTCTTCCCTTTGAAGTCATGGAGAGAGTTGGGGGAGGTGATTCCACTGCTGTCAGCCCTCTGGGAAACAAAGGGTGGCGTCTGATTGGCTCCTGCCAAGGCTCTTTAATCAATTTATTAATTAGCCACAATTATACTGTTAATTAGAAGCTGATGGTGACTTGATGAGTTGTGATTGTTGTCTTCTTCAGTGTCCTTCGAGGAAGGGTGAGGGGAAGTGGAGAGAGACAGTCAGTAATAATATAGTGAAACAAGGAAGTGAGTGAGTTGGAAGAGGAGTACAGACAGACAATTACTTTGTATTGCCTGTTGCTGTATGACAACTACACTTCACAGAAAACAGATTGAAACCTAGCTTTCTTGCGCCAGCTGGGCATCACTGGGATTGTGTGCCTGTGTGTGTGTGTGTGAGGGTGAGAGTGAAAGAAAATGTATTTCTGGGCAGTACAGTGTACCTACTTGAAGTATTGGAACAAACGGCATCCTGACAGGTCCTAAGGCCGTCTCTGTAACAGCATGTAATTACAGTCTGCATGGTACAGTGTAGGTGTTTATACGCGTGTATGTCTATTTGTATGTGTGTGCATTGCAAAGTACAATTAGAAGCTTTAACACCAGAGAGAAAATCCTGGCTAACCCTCTGCAAAGGAAAATTAATGAAGTTGAAATAGAAAAAAACATGTAGAGAAATCCTGTTTAAACACAACGTAATTATAGGCCATAAAAGTTATTTTTAGCAGAAAATGCAAATGCTGTTTTGGTCAGGGCAACTTGTATTACTACCTTGTTTTCCACCTAACTTTCTCCCTGTGTCTCTCACAACACTCAAAAAATGTGCACACACTCACTCTTGCACTCTGTTACTATGATATGAGAGCACTTCATATAGGTCTGAGGCCACCGGCTGCCATGGAGACAGTGTTGTGGTGTTATAGGATAGGAGGCCCAGATTGACAACAGCTCTTCAGATCTCTGCGAGAGGAAACTTTCAGACTTGCTGAGGAAGTTGACTTGCTGTCTCTTGACGGGTTTAGCATGTTGTTTGGTGAAGAAGTGAAGAGTAAAGATGATTTCCGATGAGAGCAGTTTGGGGAGAGAACGAATCATGTACATTCTGTATGTTCTGTACATGCTTGTCTCCTCAAATCATATGTATACCAAAAACGGTAGAAATAGGGAATGCATACTCACAATACAAATAACATATTTGAAAAAAAAATTTATGGCAATCTAACCAATATAAAGCAAATTACAACTTTTCACCAAAAGCCAAAAATGTCAACCTGCTGGTGGTGCTAGAGGTAACATCAGGAAGTGAAGTCATTGTGATGTATCCTCTGTAGCAAAGGGTGTTTAAAAATGTACGATTCCAGTACCAATATCAGTACCCTTGAGTGATACTGACACAAATGAAGTACTAAAGTACTTCATTTGATACTTTTGTTTGTTTGTTTTTTACTTCATTCAAAACCCATCATGTGAATGGAAGCATTCAGTTGCGTAAATTGCCACCACTCCTTCCCATCCAAATGATTTTAACACAAATACATTTTGAAAGTGTTAAAATTATTAACATCTTTATAAAATAAATATAAGTGTTATTTGAGCGGTGTAATTTAAAACATCACAACCGAAATTCTCAATCTAGCCACATGCCAGTCAGTCCTTAACAGTTGTAACAGTAATGTCAGCTCTCTGACATTGACTCCCTGACAATGTTCTCTGGGCCAAGGCATGCTCTTTACTGGCTGATTGGGTGATGAGATGCTTTATCACGTAACTCATATTCCCAGTTTTTCCTCAAATAATCAATAAGCATTTTATTCATTTATAATTTATCAGACACCACATGTGTGTGGTATAGCCATACTTTTCAAAAGTTTTGGTGGCATCTCGGCAATGCCAACTCCGTCAAATAC
>NC_060153.1:19761575-19794350 GCF_021292245.1 Micropterus dolomieu
GGGCCAAGGCATGCTCTTTATATTCATAGCGGCAAGTGCTATGTAGCTCCACATAGGGGACACAGGAAGTGACATATAGCACATTCATGCGGCGTCGGAACCGCGTAGGAAATTCACAGCCGCACCGGCAGAACTCCAGAATGTGCAACTCGGCCGGCTCACGCGCGGACGCGCTTACAAGTGCGAGGGCCCGCCCAACGCTGCTTGCAGCTTTAATATTCATTTATAATTTATCAGACACCACATGTGTGTGGTATAGCCATACTTTTCAAAAGTTTTGGTGGCATCTCGGCAATGCCAACTCCGTCAAATACACTGCGCTCTCCATATTTCCCAATTCAGATTTCCCCACACCACCTCCCATTTTCTACCTCCTGTATACATACACACACAAACACACACACAAACACACAAATTGCCATTGAACATCTTTAATTTCCAACATGCCGTTATGTCAAACTGTTTACACTTGTTTTTCATTTCTGTTTTTGTGTATTTTCACCACATACTGTTGTGTCTGTTATGTATTTCAACTGTTATGTGTTGTGTCACCTAATAATAATAAAAAAAAAAAATAATAATATAATGCTCAACTTTAACAAAGACAGTATGGATTGTAGCAGCTGCAGTGGTGGGCCAATCACAAGACTCAATAATCAAAGAACACTGAACAAATAGTAATTTTTTCCAGATCTGGTTACAAAAAGGACTGAATGCAGGAATTGTTTGATAGGAGAATTTTCAATACTACTTGGTGCTGGGTTTTTTCGGTCTTACCGATACCCAGCCCAAATCCTCTGGGAACCATGAATAACTGTACAAACAATTTATGGCAATCCATCTAATAGCTGAGATATGTCAGTTTGGACTGAGTGACCAACATTGTCATTCCTTTAGCCAAATTCCTACATAAATGAGACTTTTTTAAAGATATGATGCTTCGGTAAGAAAATGAAAAGTGTGCTTTAAAATATAAACTTCATCAACATCAGTGTTTGGAAGATGCTGGCAAAAATCCTGTTTGATGAAAGAAATACTTTCAGGAACGACAAACAACATTGTTCTTCGCTTGTGATATTTTGCATTTGATCATAAAATTAATGAATGTTCCTGTGGCATGATGAAAGTTTAACAAGTTGGAATAACTTTTGAGAAGTAGAAAGTTTCAATGCATCATCTAGATGTTTTGCAAAAAAAATGTAATGAAAGTTTCACAAAATAGATAACATTATATCTCCTCTTCCCTCGATTTCACACCTGCACTTGCAGATTCTTTTAAAAGATATTTTTTCCTTACTGTTTGTGATTATGTATCAGAAAAATAGATCTGAGCTGAAATCTCTCTTCAAAATGAGTTCTTCTGCAAATAGAAGTGGTGATATCATATGTGGTTGATACTTAGTACTTCAGAATCTTGCACCTCACAAGCTGTCGTGCCACAGCATCATCTAGTATTATGTGTAAACTTATCATTTTATTTATGCTTTTTCTTCATTTCCATGACAGACTCTGCATGCACTCCCTTCTCTCTCTTTCTCTCTTTTTCAGGTAATGCAGGTTGTGATTGCTGTAAATCTTGTGATTATGTTTCAGGGCAGAACCCGGCTTATCCACAGGCAGGATCTGGTAGGAATGGTGATAGCGGTGTCGGCGGTGGGCATAGGGAATTAAGCATAAGCATCAAGGAAATACTTACTGCTGAATTATCCTCCCTGCAATCAGTTTCCTGAAGTACATTTTCTCATCAGTGGTGTGATTACTTCTGGAAATTGTAGTGGATGTTCATAGGACCTAGACGATGTTTCAGGGATTGTGTCAAATGAAAATAAATGAATTTTCATACACATCAGGGATTGATATCGTGCATGACACATGTCAAATCATGACATTCTTTGAAACAAACCCAGTTGTTAATTTGTTTAAGGCTGATGAGGACTTTCCTACAAGAAGATTCATTCTGTAACCAAAAAACCAGAAGCCATGCGCACAAGAGAAGAAGTGATGACACTTCACTGTAAAATTCCACTGGTGTAACCTGACCAAGACAATATGCACAAAAAGGATATCTTTCATGTGTGTAGGTTCCTGAGCTGACATGACCTTCACACGTGACAAAAAAAACTGCTGAACAGAAGCAGCCAGGCATCACCAGAAAAGGAGAAGATAGAGAGAGAAGACTGTGAAGTAATCTGCATTTTAACAAGTCAATTATTATTTATTTCTAAAATCTTGTGAAGATATTATTTTAGCTATTTCCATTTCTAATTAACTTCTGATAGCAATCTGGTCCATCCTGTCTTTTACATCATACAGGTTCATTTTTGGAAAGTACCTCAAAAAAGAGAAACAGCTGTTCAAGAGGGATGAGACAGAGAGAGATGTAACCATTACACAACCAATTCAAAACAACACGCATGTACTCACGGACACTTGCGCACACTTTGATCCATGCACACACACATACACACAAGAACAAGCAGAACACACAAACACAGAAACTGATGCAACAAAACAGCAACAATTGAAGCAGCACCCTGATGATAATTAGTGTAGCTGTGGTGTGGATGCCAGGAGAAAGTGTTTGTGGACTGCAGATGAGGGGAGAGGTTGGTCGACATTTAGGTGGCATCATGCCCTTAACAGAAGTTTGTTGTGGTGCAGCAGGACACCGGCACAGAGGTCAGAGACAAGAACATCAGACATCGGCGCCGAATCAGCACCACTACTGAGAAACAATGCACCAGTAGCTGTGAAATTATTCAAGATTAATTGCATTATATCACGTTACAGAAGGTGAATGGAAATCGAAAAAGTTCAATTCAATTGCAAAAAACATTTCCCTCAAAGCTGAGAATGATTATTTTTTTTTAGTTACACATGGCTTGGCTCAATAATTAGATCAACCTTATTGCATAGCAGTTCATGAATGGTATTGCTTTGAGTAAGTGAAGGCTGACTGCACTTCTCAAGGTTGCAAAATGCCCAATGCACACACTAATATATATTGCACACGTTACAATGAGGAGGCAGCGAATATGTGCTGTGACAAAGCAACCTCAGCAGGAGCACATGTTTAAAGGTCAAAATCAAATGAATAGTAAAATATGAAGAATGCTGAGCGACCTGCGGTCACCTCTTGATTTTATCAGGCGATAGCAATAAGAGCATGTTGGCCGTGTGTAAGTCAGACTGTAAACAAGCAGATCTTTAACAGGATAACAGAAATGAAAAAGAGCCTCCTGGAAAAGTTGAAGCTGTCTCTGAATTACTATCTGTAAAATATATCCACCATGACCTCCATAAATGTCAATCCTGCCGTCACCATCCAAATGCCAACAGCATTTCTTTGATTTTTTTTCTTCAAATGGAAGCATGGAAGTAAACATTAGCGGGTACAAAAGAACAATAACAACTAGTCACACAATAAATTTGAAAGGTTTCTTGTGAATGTGTTCTTCTGTTGTTGTGAAAGCCTATTAATTTTTATTTAATCCAGCTGATTTCATGCTGCAGCTCCTGTGCTCATACTGGAGAACAGTTAATACCTTTGAATTGTACAACAAATTTTCATTAAATTTATTAAAGTGCTCTAGTCACAGGCAGAAACCTATCCCAGCATGCATTGGACTGAAGGCACACTGAACAGCCTGCTACACAGGGAAAGATACAGGCAATCATACCTATTGACTAATAAACCTAATAAAATGCTGTTTAATTGTTATTATTATTATTTTCTAAAAAGCACTGAATATCACTAATCTGCCAGTAATGATTTTAGACCCCAGCTGTAAAACATAGTTTAATGCAATGGATTTTCATATGCTCTACCTCTGTGATTGTCTATCTATCCATTGTCAACCGCTTATCCTACGTACAGGGTTGCGGGGGGCTGGAGCCAATCCCAGGCTACATTGGGCAAAAGGTGGGGTACACCCTTGACATCGCAGGGCCACACATAGACAGACAACCACACCTAAGGACAATTTCAGAGACACCAATTAACCTAGCCTGCATGTCTTTGGATGGTGGGAGGAAGCCAGAGCACCCAGAGAGAACCGGGGTTTGAACCCACATCCTTCTTGCTGTGAGTGCTAACCACTGCACCACCGCACTGCCCATCTGTGATTGTGTTTGACAGTAAGTTTTATGCAGCGCTACGCCTGCCAAATCCCGAGTATGTCTATTTGGACATATGTTATTGGAGTTTTTCATATGAGGTGTAACAGGGAGTTAGACCTCTTTGGAGTCTAATCTAGCACAAAGGGAAGGGTTACTAACGCAATACATTCCCAAATATTGTGCTATGGTCAGAAAAAAAGAAGACAGTATTTAGAGAGGGGAACAATATTGATTTTGTTTTGTTAAAAATGTTACACATACTTTACAACAGATGCGTCTATAGGACCCCAAACAATGAGCAAGTACAGTTAATTTCAAGGATTAAACTTAAGTGTATTTGGTGTATTTACTGTGACCAGAGTTGGTCTCCATACTACTGATGTCTTATGAGAAATGCTGATCAGGTTTGTTAGGTTGCATTTGTTGCACCTGTTTGGTCTATGACATTTTCACCACAACATATAAAAAAGATAGAACACTAGATGTTTATCTTTGCAACCCGCGCTATTTAATTCTATAATTATCAAATTCATTAAATCACTCAGTTGCACACATCCAGTGTACATAATACTTTACATTTGAGCACAATAACAGAAACCATTTGGTTTCTGTTATTGTGCTCAAATGTAAATTTGCTGGTTTTGACAAAAAAAAAAAAAAAAAAAAAAATCATATTATTGATACTGCTGTACGTTAGGTTTAATTTTCAGTATTTGATTGCCAGCACTGAGGCCCCAAACTATAAAGGATTCAGAGAATATGGGTTCATAAACTGAATGAGCCTAAATTCTTTACTTTAATTAACATTGTTAATTCAATCAAGTGTGAAGCTTATTCTCTGTCATTATGTATTTTGTTGTGCAACAGCCCTCTATCTAATATTCACGTTGATTTCGCTTCATTTGCCAATACTTATCCCCGCCCCAGCAGGTGACATTTCTTCTGCTTATTTCCTCCACACCGTAAAGGCTAACAGCTGAATGGAAACAGATGGAATTCTCCTCTCAGTGCTGACGATCAGCATTGTTTCATTGTATCATTCAAGTAGTTTAAAATTCGTACTACAACTACGCCCTTCTACATCCTCGACACAAAAATTATTTTACATTGGGCCCATTAATAAGTTGGACATGGCATGGCTGAAGTTGGTTATTACGGTTATTATTCTACTCACTCCAAGGAAGATATTTATTAGCATGGCAGGCGTTACTGGGTACAATTAACTCTCATCTCTTACAAGGTGACTATGCTTATTACCATCTTGCAGAAGGTAATTATTCTAATTATACTTTGTCTCTGGAGTAAATAGAAAGGAGCTCAGTAACCTTTTAGTTAATTTCATTCCCTGCATGTACTGGCAATATACACTATTCAAAAAGTCTATAGCCAACTTTACTGAACTCAGTTCAGTATATAGTTCCTGACTACATAAAAAAAGGAAGGAAAAGATAAAAAACTGAAAATGCTCTGCAATTTCAGTGCAGTGACCAACTCAGTTAGTGTTAAGCTCAGTTTAGATTTGTTGTTGGTAGATTAGCTCTCTCACACACACTGACAATGGTTCACTCTTCCAATGATTTGAAACAAAAATATGCAAGAATGGGAAGTCTGAGAGGCAATATTTTTATTACATTTGTCAAAACTGGTCTATGTTCGGCACCACATGCCAGCCCACAAATAGCAGGTTACATAAATGGTTTCAATGCTCCAGCCCACTCAGTGTTTTAGTGGGCAGTCCACAAGTGAAGAAATGTATGAATTCTCTAATTCTCTATGCTTCTCACATTCAGCAAAAAAAGTTACAGCACTCGTAGACAGTCTTCTGTGAACTCTGTTTATTCTGTACTATTTTGCATCAGTGATGTGCCAGAGCAGGGGAAAGTGGATCATTAAGCGCAGCAAAAAGTAACAGTGTGGAGGCTGAATTAGTGTTTTTTGTCAAAGATTTGCATGTTGGGTTTGTGCTCATATTGGTCAACTCAACAATTTTTTTTTACTATTAAACGATGACCACAATCTTTGCCTAAGAACCAAGATGTTTGAGCTGCCTAATATAGATAATTGAGTTGTCAGTGGATAATACACTATACATCCAGTTAAAACATTTTTCAAACATAAAATGTAAATGAGATTACAGGGATGGAGAGAGGACAATAACATATGTTGGTTGTGGTCTTATTAAATCTGTAGCAAAAATAGTAAAGCCCAAACGTCAGACACAAACAAAATAGTACTGCGTAAGAGTGAAAAGCCATATAAACTATGATAAATGACTGGATTTATTCCAGTATGTGTGTCTTTATATATCTGCACACTTTTCTTTGTTTGAGTCAGTCATATTTTAGCTATATCAATTCTGACAGGGTCTGACTGAGTTCCAAACCTACAGCAGAAGCTGAAGCAGGAATTTCCAAGCTACAGATTAGCATCTTTATGAGTGCTTCTCCGAAAGCGGCATATGTGTTGTCACCATAAGAGACAAGGACGTGACAAGCACAGATTTTACACCTAGTTAATAAACTTTACTACTAACTAATCATGAAACATTTTCTCAGCTCGCATCTCTACTTCAGTATTCAACCTTTACCACGTTAACCATATTTCTAACATGCAATTCCACTTCCTGTCCTCTCAACACCCAGTTGTGAATTCACTTGTCTCTTACCCTCCCTTCACCTGTGACACAGTATTCATAAATCAAATGCAATACATAGATTAAAAAACAGCATACCACAGTCACAGGTCAATGTTTCTACCCACACAGAATATTCAGCCCCTGAAAGGAAACGACGAACAACAAAAATAGAGAGACATGCCAAACACCTTTATTTTCCAGTGTAAGAAGGAATAATTTATTTTCTATTCAGCTTGCAGAGTTTATGATCGCAGCTGATAAAAAAAACAACACGCAAAAAAGGAAACCCCACGATACACTTTAGACTCAATAGTGACACTGCCTCCTCCTCTTCAAGTATCTTCTAGACTCCTCCTCTCCTCACCAAACGCCTCGTCGCCATCCTGAATTCCGCTTCTGTCTTTTTTTTTTTTACTTAATAAGGAAGCTGAGAGACAGAGGATTAAACGGAGCAGAGCAGATGAAAAAAGAGAAACAAAGAAGAGAAGAAGAAAAGGATATAAATACAGTGTTTTTGTTGTGGCTAGTGTTGCACAGCAACATAAAACATTTTTTGCAGAGGCCAAAAATTAAAGCTAAATACCCGTGGCTGTTGATGATTATCTTGTTAGAAAATGCTCATTGCAGGTCTTGGAAGCATGTAATCAGGCAAAATTGCTCAAATGCTAGCAGAAGATGCGTCTGTCTCCATTAAACAGGAAAGGAAATTGAAGAGTGGCAGACTTGCCCCTAGACATGCTATGTTCCATTAAAAATCCAAAACATGCACTTTAATAACAAATAGGAAGTCACAGTCAAATCAAATGGAAAAGTAGACACCTATTTAAAGTATCACTCCTAGCAGCATTGTCTAATCCCACTAAATACACATGTGCTCTATTGACTTATGGCAGTTCTGAGGTGGTACTGACTGCTGCCTTATTAGGTAGTTCATTCTTTGTTGGTAAGCAGATCAGATGTGTATATATTTCACATTAAACAATATACTGACTTATACATTGCAGGAATTTATAAATACATCTTCAAATAATTATTCTCAGACTGCTTTCTCATTTCAAGAACCAGCTCAACTTTACTACTCAAATCACATTTCACTTAAATACTGCCAGAATCTTCCTTTTGTTTAGTTTAACTGATTAACAAGCAGGAATAGAGAAGGGCTCTATCAAAGCATTCTCACTTCAAATACTGTAGGTTTCTTGCTTTAGTTTATGGCCCTGTACATTTCAAATAATTTCCAAAAGGTTTCCTGAAAAGAACTCTATCATTTGGCTTACACTGTACTACAGGGTACATCTCCAATAAATAATTTCCAATTAACTGCTAGTGTAACCTTGAGAATCTTTTGGTCTCTCTTGTTTTTAGTTAAACATACAATCCCTATAAACCAAATTGCAGAGTTCTTTCTTTCACGAAACCTTTTTCAGATTAGACCTGTAAAATAAAGCGTTACCAGTTTTATTCCAAGACTAAACTCTCCATCGATGGTTTTAAGTCACTAGACAACAACTATTGGACTTGACACAATGCAATCTGGTCATATTTCAAGCCACAGGTCACAACAGGATTCAAGCCCCAATGACAATAAATGATCTGCCCTGGTGAAGTGCCCTGAACGTCTTCAATCCCTTCCAGCTCCAAAGGTGAGTTTCCGCACCTGGAGGTGTTTTGGTGTTACACTGTAATATCCTACAGCTGCTCAGGTGGCGGTGAATTGGACCCAGACTGTGCAGACTTGTAGAGTGTCTTCTGTCACACATTAAATCTTTATGTAGTGGTGACCTTTAGCTCAAAGTGGGACCAAATTGCAGCTGTTCTGGCTCACCATGCTGTCAGGTTTTAGTGTCCAAACACTATATGATATGAGTGTCCATTCACTATATGACAAACTGTGGAGAAGTTCTAATATGGAGCCATGGTTTCTAATATTCAGGGTAATGTCGAAAATAAATCTGTATTAATATACTGTATACTAAGTGTCCTGCAAATCATCAAGAAACACTATGAACACAAGAAACACTATGAGTCAACAAAGTCAGACTGGAAATCTCTGTTGACGTTTTAGCTGGAAGATTGGTCTCTTGAGAAAGAGCCTTGGCGCTGAGACTTGTATATTTTGGAAGGATCGTTTCCAATTGAACACCTGTCTTAAGATCAATGAAATAATGGGAATGGATGGATCCTGTTTTTGCACTGTCTGCAATAACTTTGCAGTGGTTTTATGTCAACTTAAGATGCGATTTTAAGATTCATTGAGTGCTTGTATATTTTGTTTGAATAACTGTCAAGTAAGCTGAATGAAACTAGTGCAAGCATCTCTACAGTGGTACTGTATGTTTGCTATTGCTACCTGTAGGGGTATCCATGATACTTGGACCTAAAAATGGAGAGCAGGAAGCTGAAGAAAAACACCACCAGGCCAAGGCCAACCAGGCAGATGACTGGAAAGAGACACATACACACACATAGAACATTGCTGGTTATAAAAGCTGCTAGGACCAACTGCACAACTGAACTACACATGTAATTGAAGTGTACACAAGTAAAAAAAATACATAAAATAAAAACAGTACATGAACAACTGAATTGACTAACTTACACCCGATGCTTTTAAGTTACCATATTTTTCAAACTTTTTGCAGGTCCTCCAGACAGCCTGTTACATGCATAATAATCATTAGACAATGGCCTGTGACAATATTTGATTCCTGGCTAAAGGCAACCACTTGAATCATTTCACGCACATTATAACCACTGATGCAACTCCGTTTGATCTCTGTTCAAATTCAATGTGCTTGCAGGGTTTAGACATGGTACACACTGAAAGCATCCTCTTGTGTTGTGTCTCATGTAAGCACCTATACTGGCTTACACACGCACAGCCAAATGATAACAAAAAATTAAATAACTGACATTTGCTAAAATGCTAGTAGCAAGGATGTTGAAAAGTCTAAAACATAACTTGGTGCTCTTAATCATGCCAAAAATATTGCCTAAATATTTACCTATATTTAGGCAATCCCTCAACGTATAGGTATAGGTGTGTGCCACTGCCTCTTTCTCGTCATCAACCCTGCTGTGCTACAGAACATTGTGTTTGCAACTATTATCATCTTCCTATTTCCTTAGTGGCTATTCTAAAGTGAAATATACATAAGCATGATCTTTAATCTGCAGTGGAATTATGTGTGTCTTTGTGTGTGGGTGTATGAGTGTATGCACACACCCTCATGTAGCAGCTAATCCTTGAGAAGCACTGTGTTAAATTAAACTGTCACCACCGACTGATATTGTTAATCAGGGATTAGGATGAGGACCTCTCCTGGAGACTAAATAGTGAGATATGCGCTTGTTCACACTGTGTGTGTGTGTGTGTGTGTGTGTGTGTGTGTGTGCGTGTAAAGTTATGTGTATGTGTGTGTGAGAAAGAGAGGGAGCGATGAGGCAATGTCAGAACAAAAGATTTGGCTTGGAAAATGTAAGGCAGATTCTCAGTGTCAATTTGTGTGTGTGTTTGCTGTCATTCATCTTCAGGACTCAGTGTGTGCGTATTCAGTGATCTGTAACGCATGTGTGTATAAGACTACATTATTTGCTGCCATTGCTCTTGGTCCGCGGGTACATAACTGCTCTCTTTTCTTTCACTTTATTTGTATTTTATACATAAGAATCATAGTACAAACTGTGTGTGTGTGTGTGTGTGAGAGTGAGAGTGAGAGTGAGAGAGAGAGAGACAGCCTTTTATAGGACATTCAAGTCCTAATCTGTCAATGGCAGGCATGTTGTGCACTAACACACAGGAGGCTCAGGCAGTGTATGTATGGGCGCATTTTCTTATACTTCTATTCTTATGAGGATCATCAGCCATGAGGGTAAATTGTTTTTTGAGAGGTGGGAGAACAGATCTGAGGTTACATAAAGGTACATAAAACATTACTAATTCGAGACAATGTCCTTACAAGTATTAAGTATTACAAACCTGTGTGTGTGTGTGTGTGTGTGTGTGTGTGTGTGTGTGTGTGTGTACGTGTGTGTGTGTGAGTGTGTAACATTGACTGAGTGAAGTGACTGAGAGCACTGCATATTTGAGAGTGCGTCTCAAGGGAGAGCCTTTATGCCCCTGTGTTCCCTGGGCTGCCATTTCCACATATGTGCCTTCCATTGCGTGAGCGACAGAACGTCTGTGCATCTGCATAAAGTATGGTAGGATGTATTTCCCATAGCTCATCAATTATCACTGAGGGGTATCTTAGTATGCTTGCATAGATAATGACACTCCAATACACACACGCAGTAAGCATGCTAATATGCTATGTGATTTATGACGTTGGCAAAATGACAAGTTGTTTAAGCTGAATGATTTCCTTCACTGACAAAGGTGGTAATCCCTCTTTTGACTGTATGACTTGGCTCAATTTAAATCATGATATATTGGCATGGTATAAATACATTTACATTTCCCCAACATGAGGAAGCCGATAAACATATTAAGTTAAGCCTATCTCATTAGGAGGACTATTATGAATAGATATTGTGATGCTAAATGGTTCTTCACAGTTTACTGTTTGTTTAGTAACTGGATTCAACAGTCACAAACTGACTAAACCTCTGGATACAAGCACCTGCAATTGTTCCATTGCTTTTATGCCAAACTGTTAGAAAGCCTGCAGCCAAGTAACACCAAACCAGGCTTTTTGTCAGCTACAACTTGCTTTTGATACTGTACAACATACCTTGTTTGATTTAAAATTATTTTTGAATAATGACAAAACAAAACTTACATTGTTTTCCAATGCAAAATCAAAGTCACTGAACTTTCCATCCATCACTACTTCTCAGGGCTCCGAGATTGAGTCTGTATCTCAATACTAGTATATGGGTATCATAACTGCATTCTCTCTCTTTTAAAAATAAAAAACTGAAGGTGAAACTGGGTTTTTATTTTAGAAACAGGTCATGTTTTTCCTTTGAGGGCAAAAGGAGACTTGTTGCTGCCACTTTGATGTCAGTGCTGGACTATGGCAATGTTGTATAGATGCATGCATCCATTTAAAGCCTGAAACTGTTTAAAACGGTTAGAGACCCTACTTCGGGATTGGGTTGCTTGCTCTGCACTGTCCACCCGTAGACTTGATCATTGGCACATTCTAATTTATGAGGCTATTCATGGTCTGCTTCCCCCATACCTACAAATATACATCCAAAAGAAAGGCACGGGAAGATACCGCCTTCGTTCTGAGGACTTATTACTATTATCTGTCCCTCATGTCTGGACTGAATTGGGAAAAAGGGAGTTCTTGGGTTTTTGTGTGGTATTTTTCTGTTATTTTGATTATGTCCATTCCTGTTTTACTCTTTGCCTCTGTGTTTTTGTTTAGGTTTTGGTTAGTTAGTTAGTTAGATCATTGCCTCCTTGTTCTCTGTTGTATTTGGTTTCACATGTCCTTGTGTATTGTCATTCCCTCATCATTCCCTATGTTTTGCATTGTTTTTGCCCATTGGATTTACCTTTATTAGACTGTTGGATTATTTCTTTGTGTTATCTGCCTTGTTTGTTGTTAAATAACAATTGAACAAGGGCTTGTACAGTAAATAAACTTACAACTTATTTCTGTACACTTTCCAAAAAAAACAAACTAAAGTCACTAGCACCGTACTGCCTCCAAATAGTGCATTTATAGACATTTGTGTGGGAGCGCATATGCTCAAATGTGAGTTTGTTTTGAAAGTGAAGCATGTACATGTGCAGGCTGTGAAAACTAATTTCACCACTTTAGCTCTCTTCACTAAAGAAAACAATTAATAAATAACTGAACATTGATTGTACATTCTGCTTTGTATTTAAAAATAAAATATTTTTATACTGTCACGTCTGATATAGGAATAGTTATTTTGTTGTATTTTCGTAAAATTGGGAGCTTTGTATTTTGAGGTCATGTCCTATAGTTGGCCAAGTTTTTTTTGGTTGTTTTGAATTGTGGTACTTCTTTACAGCCTTTTGGCATTGCACCAGAAAGATATGTGAATTTTTGGGTTGCAGATTTGCTTTGCTTTCATGCATTTTGTTCTTTCTTATTTGCATTTTATCCTTCTTCACTTTTACCTTCCTACTGTCTATTATTTATAGCTGTATAACACCATTTACTTGGACTTGCTGAGAAACTCGATGTGTGTGTGTGTGTGATTTCCGGTGCAGATGCCCATGGAAACAGCAGATAACTTCAAATACTATGGAAGCCATGTTGCAGGGATTTAACACCCACATCCAGTGATTACACTACCATTCAAGCCTAATCCTCTCTCTATTACTGACAGACAACTATTCTTTGCGCTGCTTTATAATGCACTTATTTAATTTGTGTGTCATCCCAGTGACAGCGGTGGGTGGGATATAAAACTGTTTATTCTAGCAAGCTTGTGTCCTGATAAGTTTCTGCACATAAGAAAAGAAGGGAAGGAAAGGGCGAGAGAGAGTTTGAGAGGAAGAAGGCAAGGATGAGCTGGGAGAGTGGAGACCGGTTGAAAGAAATGATGGAGCGCAGAGAGAATTGATAAATGAGTCCTCTGTGCTGTACACGTAATATGTCAGTGTTACACAGGTGATAATTACATGAGCACATATGCACATACGCGTGTCTGTGCATATATGTAGCTTTGTGTCACTGTGTGTGTTCTTGTTCAGTCTGATACTTAGACTGAGATACTGAGACACAAGTCTTGAGGTAGTTATAAAGTCATTATCATTTTAATCGCCAGGCTTTAATATCTCAAGGAGAACTCATGGGTAAAGAAGAACAAAAGTTGATAATCTTGCCTTTAGATTCTTTTTTTAGTGTGTGTGCATCAGCGTGTGGCCCTACAGAGGCAATTGAAAGGCTTCTCGAGCTGCTTTTTCATCACACCGACTCTAATTAAAATCCACTTGTGTGTAACTGTGTCTCTGTGTTTGAGGTAATTACCAGAACAGGCCATCTAATATCTAACTACCCTTCGTGTAATCTAGAGATTATGCAGAAACTCTGCTTTGACAGAAAAGGAACGCCAGCATGTCATCGTACAGTCAAGTGACCACCTCCCATTTGAAATGATGAAATGCACTGCACGCTCAACCCTTCTGACAAGACTCATCAGGAGGTGCCCTTCATTAAAGATTTTTTTTCATTGATGTGTCTTGTTGGAATATAACATATTTGTTCATATCTTTCCTATTGACAAAATCTGACAGCACATGTCTATGGTACTACACGTAGCACTTTAAAGCTAGTATATATAATTTCCATTTCAATTGTCTGTTGATGAATCATCCCCTCTGTGACATCTATGCTGTTTTACATTGTATGCCACTTACTCAAGACAAGACAAAAGCCTCCCCAACATGTTACATTAAAGCATAACCAAACACACACCACGGGCAACAAGTAGGGACAGTACAAACCACCTTGCTAATGGAAGTAATACGGTTTCAGGAATATCTGGTTTCATAATTGGTATCACATTGTAATGTTGCTGGTAGTCAGAATTGCAGAATTAACACCAATCATAACAGTGATATAGTTTAAAAATAGTACGAACTACATCATTAAAACAATGCATGGTTTGTAGTACAATGCAGTGTTGCTTCAAACAGCATGGAACTCCCAGTTAGAAAACCGCTAAAAATCTTAAAACAGCATTTGTGCAGTTCAGGGGCCCCATTAGTGTTGATAAATTTACAAAGACCCTCCACCTTTTCCTCCAAGGATGGAAAAGGCTGGGCTTGGGCGAACATGATAAATAAATCTACCTTGTACAAGACACATTTTGCTCCCAGAAACACACTGGCCTAGACGTTTGATTGTCAGCTGAGATTTACCTTTAGTGTTACCAGTGCACTCCCACCACAGAAATAATAAATTAGCAAATTCTTTCATGACAAACAAAAATGGGGAGGAGGAATGTATGAATGTGCATATGTTAAGAGAGCTGTAACTGCACAAATGGGAATTTTATGTGTTGAGCCATTGGCTGCAGATACTTGTGGGAATCTAGGAAAATATCAGCTATTTGATTAAATCTTTCACCTGCTCTGGTATGATTGTCTGCTGCACTCAGAACAGCTGATCTGCTGCCTCTACAGTGGTGGTCCCGCAACAATTGTGATGATTTGTAATTTTAAATCCTTCTGAGAATGATTTTGTGTCATTCAATTTATTTAACAGTATAAAATGTATTTTACTGTAAAATAACATTTCAACCGTGTATTAAGTAAAATGTCTCCTGTAACATTCATTTTAACATTTTGTGACAGAGTATCAGTCAGTATAACACTGACAGTCAGTATAACACATTTTCAAGTGGCCTTTTTTTGTGGCCAGCCTAAGGCACACCTGTGCAATACCCATGCTGTCTGATCAGCATCTTGATATGCCACACCTGTGAGGTGGATGGATTATCTCAGCAAAGGAGAAGTGCTCACTAACACAGATTTTGACAGATTTGTGAACAATATTTGAGAGAAATAGGCCTTTTGTGCACATAGAGAAAGTCTTAGATCTTTGAGTTCATCTCATAATGAATGGGGGCAAAAACAAAAGTGTTGCGTGTATAATTTTGTGCAGTGTAGTTTATGATTCAGCTGAAGGGCAGCCTTGGTAAATCTCTTTTTTACTTAAAGTTTTTATTGGACATATCATCAACAGACTAGCCAGATTCCAACTGCAGTTTCTGTGTGTGTGGTTTTCATGTAGACAACGCAAAACTTTGTCTTTTACATGAATGTAAAGACAAACATTAGACCCATCATAAAAAAGAGACTTTATTCAGCATCAAACCAACTGCCTGCCCTCTAAACGCACGCACACTAGCATGCGATAACTAATTGTTTAATTGTTAATTTTAATTGTTTTAAGATTAACTTGAATAATTATGAGCATACCAAATCATCTTCTAGTCAAGCCAAATCAGGTTAATTTTGATAAAGCCACATAAATCTACAATGCTCAAGTCAATTTAAATAAGGGTATATCACGGAGGGAATATAGTAAAGGGGTCTTTGCATGCTAAAGGTAGGCATCCCCCCATGCATATCTAAATACTGTAGTTGAGTATTCAGGGGCAGTTATGGGGCAGGTGAGAGGTTATCTTAGTGATTTACTGGAAAGCGAAACAAGTGCTTCTCGTTTTCACAGCGGCTCCAGCTAATTGACAGTTATGCAAATAAATGTCACACTAATGAAAGTAGTGCGATAATGGTTAATTTATGCTTGGTGTGTATATGTGTGTGTGTGTGTGTGTGTGTGTGTGTGTGTGTGTGTGTGCAGGAGTCTCGCTTGTCAGTTTTTAATGTCCAGCAATGCTTTTACACACAGCACATTTTTTCCCCATCATTATCTCCAAAACTACTGCTGCAAGTAGGATTTTGTGATATCTTGTGAAAGTAAAGTATCAGAGATTTCTGATACCACTGGAACTTCTGCTGCCAACCGACTACAGTGGGGGTCACATAAAAAAATTACATTTGAAGAAAGTCAACAAAAATTAGTTTTTTCAGAAACACTGGGAAGACTATTTCTTGAGTAGAAAATTATCCTGGTGTTTGTGATGGAATGCCTTCTAAGTTTTATTTGCTCTTCATTAGGGCGGCTGTGCTCAGGAGGTAGAGCGGGTTGGCCGTTAATCGGAAGGTCGGCGGTTCAATCCCTGGCTCCCCCTGGTTGCATGTCGAAGTGTCCTTGGGCAAGATGCTGAACCCCGAACTGGCCCTGGCGGCTGTTCCGCCAGTGTATGAATGTTTGTGAATGTTAGTTTCTGTTTGAGCACTTAGGCTCAGTGTAAGAATGTGTATGATTGGTGAATGCAGATGTAGTGTAAAAGCGCTTTGAGTGGTCGAAAAGACTAGAAAGGCGCTATACAAATACGGAGCATTTACATTTATTTAGCAACTGCTATTAAATAAATAAAAACCAAATAAAGTTAAAGGTAACTTTTGGAGTTCTTAAAGAAGGACAATGCTCTCAGCACTCAGGGTATGTCTGACAGATAAGAGCCTGAAAGGAAAAAGGGCTTCCCTGCTGTTAATGTTGCAGTCAGAGCCCTGTTATAAAAAGAGGCCAAATATATATTTAAGAGGCCAAACTGTAAAAAGCAGCCAGGAGAATGTGTTGTTAATACCTGAACTTGTAGATTGCCTTCGGCTATAAGAAATGTTAATTAGTAAACACATTTATAGGTGAACAATACCTGTGTGCGTAAAATGCTGAACTTTTTACTTTAAGTTAAACTATAACACATATTTTTACAAGAATTAAATTAAAGCTTTACAGGATGTGTGTTTGTTCTACAAGAATTTTAACCTCTTAAACATGGATTTGCCTACACATTGGCTGCTGCAAGGATAAATCACCTACTTGCCTGGTAGGTTTCAACAAAAACACACACTTACACTAGCTAGCTTCCACTCCTGACAATTGTTTTATTCAGGACGCCCCAAAACGGAGGAAATGGAGCTTGAAAAAGAAAAGAAAAAGGACAATAAGAAGAAAAAAAAACAAGCTTCTCAACTTACTTCTCCTCTTGCCAACGTCTCCCTTGGAGGTGGCAGCCTCATTTAGCAGCACCATCCCCATGGTGATTGCAGCATCTGGGACAAGGTTGTCAAGGAAACAACACACTTGCACACATGAGAGGGAAAAGCTGGAGATACACACACCGCCCTGGGAAGAACTGTTGGACAAACATATGCACTTACAGATACGCGCATACATGTGCATAGAATCACTCAAGCACATTAGCAAGAACATGTTGTCATGCGCTATTACAGCATAAAGTGCATAAACAATAACCTGAACACTAGCACAATGTTAAGCAATCCAGTACGAAATCCAGTAATTACAGCTATAAAACCTTCATGTTTTTTTGAGACTTAAGCTAATGTTGAAAATTAAAACAAGAGACTGATGATGGGTCACTGTCCTTTTTCCTAAGTATTGTAAAAGGAGAAAAAGTGTTTCGAAACTAACAAACTTTTTTATTACAAAAGCAAACAGTTGTAGAAAGGTAAAACAATTGGTTCTTAACTAAGCTGACTCTGAATCTTGTTGAAGAGGAGTTGAAAAACTTAATTGGTGCAAAGATGAAAAACGTACTGCCAATCAGCCAAGATTTTGTGACCAAAAGTTCACAGTGAAAAAAATAAGGTTTAAAAATACCAAAATTACCCTTTAACCATTGAGACATGCTGTGATATTGACTTGACTGAAAAAACTATTGGTCATTTTACAAACTAGTTGACCTACCTTCATTGGTACTATGTACACTGCAAATTAGATCTTGATGAACGAAAAAAATTAAAAGTTCAGAATCTTTGCTGTACATTGTATAAATCTTTGAGAACAAAATTATGTAACAACAGTCAATGGTAACCAAAATCACCAATTGATTGAGGGCTGGTCCAACTTGTGTGACTTTCATCACGGCAACTCATAATGTGTCCTGACAATGTCTGGGCATGCTCCTGATGAGACAGCAGATTGTGTCCTAGGGGATCTCCTCCCAGATCTGGATCAGGTCATCAGTCAGCTCCTGGACAGTCTGTTGGGCTACTTGGTCGGCGTTGGATGCACCAATACATAATGTCCCAAAGATTCTCAGTTGGATTCTGGTCTGAGTAACATGAAGGCCCGCATTAATGCCTTTGTCATCAAGAAACTGCCTTATGTGGCCAGAGAACCCGGGGCCCACTGCACCAGCATAAGGTCTGACAATGGCTCTGAGGATTTCCTCCTGGTACCTAACAGCAGTCAGGGTATCATTGGCTAGCACGTGGAGGTCTGTGTGACCCTCCAAGGATATGCTTCCCCAGACCATCACTGACCCACTTCCTAACCGTTCATGCTGGATGATGTTGCAGGCAGCATAACATTCACAACATCGTCTCCACATAGTATAATGTGAACTTGTTCTCATATGTGAAGAGAATGGGGCGCCAATGGTGTACTTCCCAAATCTGGTGTTCTCTAGCGAATGCCAGTCAATCTAAACGTTGCTGGGCTGTGAGCACAGATGCCACTAGATGACAGTGGGCCCTTAGCTGCCCTCATGGAGTCTGTTTCTGACAGTTTGGTCAGAAGCATGTGTAGCAGAGAAGGGGAAGAAGAGCTGCAGAGTGGGCCTTCTGCTCTTGATTGGGGGTTGTGGTTTGATCAGAAGGAGATAAATTAGGCACCCGTGAGTGGAAGGGACAAACTTTTCCTGCATGGAGAAGAGCAGAGGAGAGAGAGGTTCAGAGGGTAGAGAATGTTTGGTAAACTGATCCAGTTTTAAGGCATCCTGGCTTTGGAGTGAAAGTGAGATGCATAGAGAAGTACCAGAGAAGCAGTGGTACCAGGAACTTGCCGGACTTCATGAAATTTAATGAGCAACAAAGGACTTTTGGAAACTGTGCTGATCCCTGGAGTGGGTTTGGGTAGCCCAAACTTGCTCTTCAACCTGCTCGGTTGCAGCTGGGAGCTTCCTTATCCTGGTGGACCGGCAAAAGCTAAGTCTACTCTCTTGTAACTCTCCAGGCTACTCTATCCTCCTACCCCAACTATAGGTAGGGCTTGCCTTCTGCCCTCCATTGAACTGAACTACACCAATCCACACCTACACACTCAGACCACTCTCAATGGAACTCAATTGAACTGAACTACACCCACACATGCATCTACATACTCATCCCTCTTACTACAGAACTCAATTGTACTGAACTGCTACCTTTTGAATTGAATGGATATTGCAGTGCGATTCCCCCTGAGCACACACACACACCATTCACTCCCCTCCTCCTCAAGGTAGAGGATTATCTGGAGTTTGGAGTCTGGAGTTTCTTAAAAGCATGAATTATGGGCATTTAACTGTTATATGAATGCTATATTTGGAATGGGGTTTTGTTGCTTTAATGGATGTTTTGTAAAATATTTCATACTAACCGTATGGAGGATGATTAATTATATATAATATAATTTGAATACAACCAGCTTTATTTGGAGTAATTTAATTAGTGTTTTGTGTTTCTCTTTTATTGGTAGCTAGCGACCTAGGCAGGTCGCTAGACCTATCTAATATCCTACTTGGTAAAACTGATTATTTTTAAGTGACAAGTTAGGATTAAAGTTATTTTGTCTGGCGCCCAAGGTTTGGTAAACCTCCGCTACACATGCACATAAGTAGCCCGCTGGAGATCATTTTGCTGGGCTCTTGCAATGCTCTTCCTGTTCCTCCTTGAGGAGCTGGACTAACTGTGCAACCTGATTGGGCTGCAGGTGCCGCCTCATGCTACAAGTAGTGACAAGGATACTAGCAAAACTAGAGAACAATCTGTCCGGAAGGATAAAGAGAGAGCAATTGTCTGTTGGCACGACCTGCAAAATCATTCCCTTTCTGGGAGTTGTCTTGCTGTTGCCTCTCTAGTGCACCTGTTGTCACTTTCATTTGCACCAAAACAGATGAAGTTAATTCACGATTGCTTATGCTTCCTAACTGAACAGACTGATATCCCTGAAATGTTACTGACTTGACCTTATACTGTGAAAAGTGAGTGCTCCCTTAAATTAGCAGTCTACTTGTAGTATTTAGCTATTGTTAAAGTTATATGACTTGATGAAATAAAGACAAACATTTAATTGCGATCAGCCCATATAATATTATGAACATCTCTATTTTATAGAAGCATGCAGTGCTCGCATTCTACACTTGAGTTGTTCTAAAATCACTGCAAAGCACAGCCTCAGGTGGCTTATAATTACAGATTCTTTTCTTCAGTCTGCTCTGCATACAAATCCAGATAACCAAAGAAAACCTGACGAGGTGCACAAACAAAAGCTGCCACATGGGGAGATACAGAGAGGAACTGAGGCATCCACTTGATGATGTGGTAGGAGACATGATATGCAAGCGTGATACAAATATAAGCGATATCTCCATATACAGCAAGAGTAATAAACCACGGAAGGTGGCAGTTTGGGTGTATCACAGTGTAATAATGAAGTCATATTAGCAAGACCTATCAGAGTATAGAATAAGACTGTGGAACTGCATTAAATTTAAACTATGAAAACAGACAGAAATTACATTCTTACATTGATATATTGATCATCTTGAAATTGGAATTCCCACCCTCACTGTCTGTGTTTAGTTTAGACAAATGACAATTATAGATATAGATGTAGATATAGATATAGATAATTCATTGATCCTGTCCCATCTGATTATAGCAGAGGGAACACCCAATGCCGATAGGTATATTCACACAATGCTTCACAAACAACATCTTTGGAAAAAAAAAATCATATAACATAACTGCATGGGTGTGTCTGACATTTGCGTGTCAGAATGAGAGAAATACATTTATATCTGTTTCTTCCTAAATAGTATAGCAGCTGCACGTGGTACCCGGGTGTGTGTGGATAAGTGTACAAGGTATTAAACAAGGTTACGTCCATGGGGAAACTGCATCTATGACAGTCATAAAATGTGTTTACACCACCTGCACAGTCAACAAGGGTAGGTGTGTTGGCGTTTCAGCAGGTGTGAATGTGTGTGTGTTTCATTTAGATGTAATCAGATGGGCAGGAAATAAAAAAATAAACCATGTGAGCTGTGGACAAACAAATATTGCTCTGCAGCAGGTGCGACCTTGGACCTGCTATTTCCCATGGGGACAAATACAACAGCTAGGAATGAACAGTATCATTACCCCCCCCCCCCCACCCACAACACACACACACCTACACGCACACACACACACACACAAAGGCACCACTGCAAGTACACATGGGTACACAAGCAGACAGAGAAGTAGACAAACCAACAGAAACATCAATCCTGTCAGATAAAGTACACAAGCAAACATATATACACACACACACACCCTATAATCAGGGGTTGAATTTGTAACAAATCAGCCAAGGAGATGAAGTTAAAAGAGGACAATCTCTTGTCTTTGTATTGTCTGTTTGTTCAATCCAGCAGGCAGCCTCCCTATGGAGAATGCATAACGGATGACAAAGTTTTCATGCTGGAAAAATAAATGTACCAGACAGCAAAATCATATTATATACATGTAAAATGTGGCTCACTACTAGGTGTTTGGTGTAAACAAATGGAGAATTAAAGGAATTTGTTTCCAAGATGGGCTGTAGGACATTTCAGAGAGTTTTGCATTTTGCGGCCCCATGTTTCAATTAAGTGAACACATGAAACATACAATCAAACACAAACACGTTCAGGCAAAAAGATACTCAGAAGAAGGATGATGTGAGACTCCGCCACAAACTGAGCCTGGCTGCTGCCATGAATATAACTCTGTGGAGAGAGAGGGAGAGAGCCAGACAGACATTAGTTTAACATTGTTCATTTCAATCGAAGGTCACACAAGGTAGAAACCTCAGTGAAATTTCCAAATTGAAGAAATAAAGAAAAGTACAGTAAGGAAATGGAAGGTTGATATGAACGGTGAAGAACAGGATTTTACAGTGGCAAATGGCAAATAGAAAAGTTGGAAACAGTAAATAAAGAAAGGGATTTAGAAAAGCATTAATAAAGAGGTCATAAAATTTTGTGATAAACGTCTTTAGAGCACATAAAGTTACATGATAAGCAAAAATTTGGTAGCATCCCAAGAGAAAATATGAACCTAAATGATGACCCAGAACCCTTTATCTGTTGAGTACACTAACTGTCCCAGAACAGACTTGGTTGTAGCCCAAATTCCTGGCTTAATCTTATCTTTTGCTTTATCATAATGGACACAGGACCTCTACAACAAAATGGGCAGTACTTATATGCTTATATAAGACAGCAGTAAAATGTTAATGTGTTTGTTTGCAGATTAAGTGTTCATGCATGTGTGCTTGAGTCATTAAGATTTATCCTATGTAATGTGTAGGTATATAGAGGAGCTTCCTTTTGACTGAGTGGGCAGAAAGGTCAATCTAATCTTACCGGAACACTGTATACAGAAACACACAATACTGTATTAACTCACATTCACTGCCCGACCACTAAATGGAGACATCACTGTTCAACTTGTGAACAATTATTCCCATTTCCAGCTCTGTATTTTTATTCTGGGATTCCTGTAGACTAACTGCATGATTCACAGTTTTAAAAAAAATCCATATTTATCTTATGCAACCCTTCAGTTCATCATCTGTTAGAAACAAACCATTTTGTCTACGTTTTGCCTAACTAAAAGCCCACTTTCTTGTGATTGGCCAATTTCCCAGAAGCCTGCCAAGGGGCTTGTGAGCCACTGTAACCTAAGATCTCTTTAGCTGCAGGAACTATTCTCCGGAACTAGGAACCTTTGAAGGAACTCACTGCGTTTCCAACGCAGAGACCAGGGTCTAAATTAAGTTCCAGGGTTTTTATTTTAGCCCCAGAAATTTCCCTGCTCAGGCGGTAGTACTTTCCGAAAGTACTTGTACTTGGGGGTTGGGCTTAGCTTGCAGTGACTTTCTGAATGGTCTAGTAGAGGCTCTTCCACCGTTTATAATAACCAATAAATCACAATCAACACCCAGACAGCACAGACAAGTCTCGCCGATATCGTCCTCTAATCGTACATTGGTATTATATTTATAGCTCGGAAATAGCAGCTGGTATGCAGCTAGTCCTCCTATGTGTTTACAGCTAACAGCTAATGGAGTTATGCTAAATACTAGGTCCGGAGTTGTTGTTTTAGGGTTTCATCATTAGCAGGTATCTACAAAGAGCCAAAGTCAGTCTGCTCTTCTCCAAAAAAAACCCACCAGACCAGCTGATTACGACAGGTAATAAAGCACTTTAAAAAATAACATTCATCTGACACTCGGGCATGCGGACACATAAGTGTGTCCTGACAGCTGATCTGCTGCTCTTGACGGCTGGAAATGTTTTAATGACCTTCCAAACTGTTGCAATTTTACGTTTGTGTTTCTTTCTCTGTGCTGGAGTTCTTTTAAGAACTTGATGCCTTTATCCAGTTGATGTTTACACCGCTAGCACAGGAACTTTGGACTTTGGTTAAAAGCCTGGCAGCTGAGTTCTGGACAGTCTGGAGTCGATCAGTAGATTTTTGGGTTAAACAAGTGAAAAGGCTGTTGCAATAATCCAGGCGTGATGAGATGAAGACGTGTAAAATGGTCTCGGTGTCCTTAAAAGTTAACATAGATCGAATTTTTGCTATATTTCTAAGTTGATAAAAACATGATTGAACAAGCTTTGTGGTGTGCTGCTCAAAATTTAAATTACTATCAAACCAAACACTAAGGTTCTTTGCAACAGGCTTAATGTGATTTACTAGGGAACCAGCAGGTGGCAGTATTTGTTTAGCCATCTACTGGGACCCGATGACCAGGATTTCTGTTTTGTCTGAGTTCAGGAGGAAATCAGTTGACATCCATTTTTTAACTTCACAAAGGCAGGCAGTGGATCTGACGGGCAAATACATCTGTTTGTCATCAACGTAAATATGAAAAGAAACACCATGTCTCTGAATAATGTGTCCAAGGGGAAGCAGATACAAGGAAAACAAAATGGGTCCTAAGACCGACCCCTGAGGCACACCATATTTAACTGGACAGAATGAAGAGACATAGTTGTTTACAGACACGCAAAACTTCCTATTTGACAGGTAGGATGAAAACCATTCTAGGGCAGTACCAGAGATCCCCACCCAGTGCCTCAGTCTGTCTAACATGATGTTGTGATCAATGGTGTCAAAAGCAGCGCTAAGGTCCAGGAGTACCAGGACTGAGCACATACCTTCATCAGCAGACATTAAAAGGTCATTGGTGACTTTAAGCAGGGCAGTCTCAGTGCTGTGGTACTTCCTGAAACCAGATTGAAACTTTTTAAATAATTTGTTATTTTCCAGTACAGTGAGCAACTATTTGGACACAATTCTTTCTAAAATCTTTGCAATAAATGGCAGTTTTGAAATTGGTCTAAAATTTTGTGGGAGGGAGGGATCTAAACCAGGTTTCTTTAAAAGTGGGTTCACGCAAGCCGTTTTAAAATAATCAGGGACACAACCAGTAGATAGGGAGCTGCTGAAAACAGAGATCAAATGGGGCCCAACAGAATCCATTACTTTCAGTAAAAACTTTGTAGGTATTACATCAAGTGGGCTGGAGGACACTCTCATTTGTGATACTTTTTGTAAAAGCTTAGACAAGTCGATAAAACTGGTTAAAACTCTCTTGATGCTGGTGAGGGACCTCTGAGTAAGAGGCCGTGGGGGTAACAGAGGCTCTGATTGACACCACCTTATTGGTAAAATAAGATAAAAACAATTCACAGTCATCATTACTTCCAGCTGAGGCACAAGGAGGGGTTGGGTTTACCAGCTGATCTAGTCTTAAACAGAAACCTGGGATTGTGTTTATGTATAGTAATGAGTTCAGAAAAATAGTGTGTTCTTGCATCCTTAAGCATGTTATTGTAGTTAATTAATAAATCCTTCAGACTGAGGAAATGGACTTGGTGACTTGGATTTTTTCCATCTGCACTCTGCTTTCCTGCATTCACTTTTTAGGCTGCGAATGCTGTCATTTATCCAGGGTTGCTTACTAGCTTTAGACGTAGGCCTAACCTTTAGAGGAGCAGTAATATTTAGTGACAACAAGCAGATATGATTGAAGTGATCAACCAGATTGTTGGCGTTGGAATCAGACAGGTGTTGGCTTTGGCTCTGAAAGAATGCGCAAAACTTTGAAACACTTTATTCATTAAAGATGCGAGAACACACGGAGCTTGGTGAGGCGGCATGAGTAACAGGCCAATTGCAGCTAAAAACACTACATCTGTGGTCAGATATGGTCATGTCCACTAATTCCACATAGGAAATGCTGACACCCAGGGTAAAAACCAGTGTATGACCACGGTTATGTGTTTGTCCTTTGGCATGTTGTTTGAAGTGGCCATATTTAAAAAGTCAGTTGCATCAACATTGGTGGGGTCATCAACATGAATATTAAAATCGCCACAAAGAACAATTCTATCATAATTTAAAACCAGAGTAGATAAAAATTCAGAAAGTTCTGATAAAAATCCCCCTGGCAGTTTTGGGGGGCGATAAATTATAACAAATATGATAGGTTGCAGCCCTCCAAGTTTAAGAGTGAGAACTTCAAAGGAGTTAAATTCATCACAGCGTACTTGATGACATTTAACATTTTTCCTATACACACTCACTAGCCCACCACCACGACCACTGACCCTCGGTTGACTAAAACAATCATACTGAGGCGGACACAGTTCAGCTAGCTAGCTATAGTCATTCATTTGCAACCATGATTCAGTTAAAAACATAAAATCTAGATTTGCAGACAAGATAAAATCATTTAAGATAAAAGTCTTACTTGACAGTGATCTCACATTGAACAGAGCCGTTTTAAATGAGTTTGTTTTGGGTGCTGGAGTTGATGCAGTTGTCCTAATCCTTATAAGATTACTATGATTTCTGTGTGGGATGTGCACATTTCGGTTTACTGGTCTTTGGAACAGCGCTGGGAGCAGACGGCTTTACATGCCAGCAGGTGGAGACAGTTGTTTTGTGGCAGTGAGGCAGAGTTCTGTTCAGTGACAGGTGGTGTGTCCAGGTGTGCTGCATGAATGATAAGTCATTCACGTATGTCATGTGTGGAGGACCGCACCACATGCTGTATGTGAGCAGCTAACATTTCTGAGCCCCGTTTGTTTGGGTGAAGTCCGTCTGTCTTAAAAAGAGACATTCTTTGCCAGAAAATATTAAAATTATCCACATAAAACACACCGTGAGCCCTGCAGGCGGACTGGAGCCAGTCGTGGAGGCCAAGGAGTCTACTGAAGCGGCCAGCACCGCGACCTACTGTGGGAATGGGACCAGAGATAAAAACGGACTTTCCACACTGCTTTAAAAAGTTAAAAAGAATGATTTTGTCAGCTCAGATTGCTGAAGAGCCTTGTCATTTGTTCCCACATGGACTATCACTCTTGTGATGGAGGATGGGAGCGATGGCATTAGGTCCTGGAGCTTATTTTAAATGTCAGCTGTGGTGGCACTGGGGAAGCAGTGAGTGGTAGCGTTAAAGAAACGGATGTTTCTGGTTATCGAGTCACCAATAATTAGTGTGGTTGGGGAGAAAAGGGGATGATGAGATGCCGATTGTGGGGTTCCAGAGCAGGACTGAGCAGAATCTGCTTCCACACTGCGTGCGGACTGAGTATGGAGTGTGTGAGCCGCCGAGTGTTGTGTTGGAGTAGCAGTAACAGACCTGAGAGAAGGGCAGGGTAGAGACTGCCTCCTTCAGGATCCTACGTCGGGAAGCGGAGTTTTTGACCCGAATGACGGCCGCTGATCAGGCCCAGCGGCAGACCGGTGGCCCAGTCGATCACCGAGAAACAATCTGTTTAGCTTGTACTGAAGCCACATCCATAAAGCCAGTCAGCAGGGAATCTTTCTCTTTGAGTTCCTCTGAAAGTCGTCGGATATCTTCCATATGGGCAACAATCTTTTTGTTCGCTTTCTTAAGGAGTATACAGTCCTCATGGGGCACATTTATCTCGGCTAGCATAATGTTAGTTGCCGGAGATTTGTTGTGTTCAGTAGCGTTGATAGCGTTTTTACACTCATCTAGCTTAAAATCCATGTCAGATGACTAAAATCCTTAACCCACATAAAACTTAAGTGAAGAACTTAAGTTAAATAAAAGGATATAAAAAATGTAATGTAAACGTGTGGATTAAAACTGGATAAGAGTCAGGTTTAAGACGGCGCTTCCGACAGGTAGCTGCAGACGCCAACGCATGCGCAGAGTACAGATTACGTCAGTGATTACCTCACCTGACATGAGGTAATGCCACATACATGGATACTGGAATGCTTGGAAATGTACAAGATCAACAGGACACTAGTAGCTTTCATCAAGAACTCAATGGGGCTGTGGAAAACAAGTCTGGAAGCCAACTCAAAGCCAGTTGCACAAGTCACCATCAAGTGCGGCACATGGATGACATCAAGCTGTATGCCAGAAATGAGCAAGACATCGACTCACTGATCCACACAACCAGGATCTACAGCAATGACACTGGAATGTGGTTCGGACTGGTCAAGTGTGGTGGCATGGTATCTAAAAGAGGGAAAGTGATCAGAACCGAGGGGTTTGAACTACAGGCCGCATTGCAGATGTTCAGGAACGCTACAAATACCTTGGGGTGCCGCAGGCTAACGGAAACCACGAAGAGGCAGCAAGGACATCCGCCACAGCGAAATACCTACAGAGAGTAAGGCAGGTCCTGAAAAGTCAGCTGAATGAGAAGAACAAGATCCGAGCCATCAACACATACACCCTGCCAGTCATCAGATACCCTGCTGGTATAATAAACTGGCCAAAGGAGGAGATAGAGGCCACTGACATCAAGACAAGAAAGCTCCTCACAATGCAAGGAGGGTTTCACCCCAAATCCAGCACCCTGAGACTATACACCAAGCGTGGCAAGGGCTAGTGAGTGTGAAGACCACTGTCCAGGATGAAACGACAAAGATCCAGGAGCACATCAGGAAGATGGACCCCAAAGATGAAGGGCTTAGTGAATACTTCAGGCAGCAGAAACCCGAGGGAGAGGACAAGGAAGACGAAGAACCTTCATGGAGAGACAAGCCGCTGCACGGTATGTACCACTGACAAAAAGAAGAAGTGGCTGATATCAAGAAATCCTACCAGTGGCTTGAAAAGGCTGGACTAAAGGACAGCACAGAAGCACTAATCATGGTGGCACAAGAACAGGCACTCGGTACAACATCAATAGAGGCTGAGGTCTACCACACCAGGCAGGACCCCAGGTGCAGACTGTGCAAAGATGCCCCTGGGACAGCACATAACAGCGGGGTGTAAGATGCAGGCAGGAAGTGCGTACAGGTAGCTCCGCTTGCCAGGTAGCTGGCATAGTGTACAGAAACATCTGCCATGAGTATGGGCTGGAAGTCCCAAGGTCAAAATGGAAGACACCTCCATTTTGACTTTGGTAGTTGAGAATGACTGAGCTAAGATCCTGTGGGACTTCAAGATCCTGACTGACAAACTGGTGATGGCTAACCAACCAGACATCGTGTTGATCGACAAACAGTAGAAGAAGGCTGCAGTGATATGGCAATCCCAAGCGACAGCAACATCAAGAAGAAGGAACACGAGAAGCTTGAGAAATACCAAGGGCTGAAAGAGGAGCTAGAAAAGATGTGGAAAGTAAGAGCAACCATGGTGCCAGTGGTAATCGGAGCACTGGGGGCTGTAACCCCCAAACTGGGAGAGTGGCTACAGCAGATTCCAGGTAAAACATCTGAGGTCTCTGTCCAGAAGAGTGCAGTCCTAGGAACAGCTAAGATACTGTGCAGAACCCTCAAACTCCCAGGCCTCTGGTAGAGGACCCGAGCTTGAGGATGACACATACCACCCCGCAAGGGTTGAGAGGGGGGATTTATCACAACAGTCCCGATATCAGGTTGAAAACAACATTCATTATCTCGAGATAATTATCCTGTTATCATGGAAAATGGAGTAAAAAAATATTTGAATCAATGGCCACTTAGGGCTTCTGTACATATACACACTCTCACACACACACCTATATCTATAATTGTCATTTGTGAATAATTGCCAATTCTCAAGAGTGACGGTCTTATGTAATATGAGCCAGTCTGAGGGCAGATGCCAGAAAAGCAAGAGCGGAGGATAAAGAGAGGAGAATGGCATGTGGCTGATGCCACAACCCTTTTTGTTAAGACTGTGATGGGCAATGGGCATTATGAAATAATCATTTAAGATAATTTCTTTTCTCATAAAAACTTTGTTTCAGAAAGATTTCTTTAGTCTATAACTTCATGTCAGAAAACACATTTCAGTTCAATTCAATTCAAGCTTTACTGTCATGACATTTAACATATGTTGCCAAAGCACAACAAAAGATCACTTTTGCCTCACAGAGCCACAACCAGAGTAGACTAGGTAGCCTTATGAAGCAATCTTAGATGTGATTATGATAATGATCAAATCTCATGGCCTCAGGCTGAAATGAAGAATTTTGACAGTTTGGTGTAGTTATAAGAGTTTGGCGAATCCAACACAAGCAAACCTCACAGGAAAACAAGTAACAAAGGTTTAGGATAACAATACGAACATGTTCTTGAGTGACGCCCAATGAATGGAATCCTTATCCCAACAGTATTTTGTTTCAGTTTCAGACCGCATCTTTGTGCAACCTAAACGATCAACACTGATCTCAGTGCACGTTGTTGTCCACACAGTTGAGTGAGAAACACTGCTGGGAAGTGGAGCGATGGCGGCAAGCTAGTTGAGCTCTCTAGGGTTTCAGGTAAGACCTGCATCTCTTTCTTGCCGATTGGCAGCTGAAGGCAGTTAGGATATGTATGGCCTATAAGGAACCTGGGCAGCCATAAGGATTTGCATTAATTATGTTCTCTAGACTTTTTTGCAGGGAGTTATGGTGCAGCTACATCACATACTTTGTTGAGATTTAATTGAGGATGAGGACATAAGATAAACTGATGCAAGTAGCTTTGATGCAAGGACATCAACGCTAGTGGTGAATTTATTCATAAGCATTAAGTAACAATTTTTTGACAAGGTTGTCTTTTTCAAGGTAATTTTTACAGCCATAATTATGAGTGCAGGGGTGCATGTTTTTTGAGTTTAGTGGTGACATTTCTTCAATACACCAACGTAAGTACTAACATACATAAGCAACAGTGTTTGTGACAACCAGTTTCACTATTACGCCTTAGGCACGCAAGGTGAGGTCACTTTAGTCAGTTGCTACTTCTTTTAATTTAAGTTGTTTTTGGTTACAGTTAGGATAAGGATATTAATTTAGCCTCAGCAAAATCTTTACATTCACCAGTGACTCTGGCTAACTAGCCTTCCATACTGACACATCACTTCAATGTGTCACTTTTCTCTGTATAGTTTACTGTCTGTTCCAGTCAGTACACATTGCCTCCACTATTGATGAAACTCTCCCATACAGCAGAATGCTTAAGACTCCACACATGCAATGTTCTCTGATACAATGTCAGAGGCCTAATTTGACGGGCATCTGTCTGTGTGTGATAGGAGGAAAGCAGAGAGACAGATAAAGGAATGCAAAGTGGAAGTCTTATGGAAAGGAGACAAATAGAAGGAGGGAGAGAGGGAGAGAAAGGAAGTCTTTCAGTGTGTTTCACATTGTTGAATCCCCGCAGATTATTAGTGTCTAGGTTTACGGCACATCTAGGGTCTGTTTTTCCACTTGACTGCCCCGGTGTTCATTTCTTTCCCTATCAGACAGGACTAAGGATGAAAAGATGAATAGAAGGAGACAAAGGAGGAGGAGTAAAGGGTGGACTGTTTTTTCTTGCTTCAGTGGAGAGAAATTAAGAATTTTTGCACTTGAAAGCAGACATAAAGATGACAAAAGCTCAAGTCTGAAACCGATCCTTTTGTCTTCAAGACAAACCTGTTGTTCTGCATTAGCTGGAGTCTTTGAACTGTTATCAAGATCCTTATTGACTGACTAACCAAGGCTCATTTATTTCTACCATGAAAAAATGTTGTTTTGGTTGCACTGCACTTTTTTTTTGGAAGTTGGTAAGAGACTGCCTTTTGCATTCCTAATTACTACATGCAAAGTACTTGCAAGGACAACTCAGTAATGTCACAAGGAATTCCTACTCTGTTCTGTTAAATTTATTAGTTAAATTTAAAGATAAAAGCCAATAGCACAAGGGTTAGAACACTTGCTGGAGCAACACTGACAGTAAATTGGTGTGGAAAAACACAAAACGTAAACGTACTTCTTGCTGGCGCACCATTAGTAAAGGCATTTGGTTTTTGGACATGCGTGCACATGGAATTTAGGAGAGTGACTTGGGTGCTGTTTAACTAGCATTGCTGTGAAGAATATGTATATAGGTATATATATATACCTATATACACACATATATATACCTATACCTATATATATACATACATATATATGTTTGTATGTATATATACATATACCTATACCTATATCTATATATATATATACACACACCTATATATACACACATATATATATATATATACCTATATATATACCTATATATACACACACATATATATATATATACCTATATATATACCTATATATACACACATATATATATATATATATACACCTATATATATACCTATATATACACACATATATATATATATATACCTATATATACACACATATATATATACCTATACCTATATATATACCTATATATACACACATATATATATACCTATACCTATATATATACCTATATATACACACATATATATATACCTATACCTATATATATACCTATATATACACACATATATATATACCTATATATATATCTATATATATCTATCTATATCTATATATATCTATATATATCTATATATATCTATATCTATCTATATCTATATATCTATATCTATATCTCTATATCTATATCTATATCTATATATATATCTCTATATCTATATCTACCTATATCTCTATATCTATATCTATATCTACCTATATATATATATCTATATCTACCTATATATATATCTATATCTATATCTACCTATATATATATATCTATATCTCTATCTATATATCTATATCTCTCTATCTATCTCTATCTATATATATCTATCTCTATCTATCTCTATCTCTATCTATCTATCTATATCTATATATATATATATATACCTATCTCTATCTATCTATCTATCTATCTATCTATACCTATATACAGGTATATACCTATATACATATATATAGGTATATACCTATATACCTATATATACATACACACACACACACACATATATACATATATATATATATATATATATATATATACACACACACACACACACACATATATATATATATATATATATATATATATATATATATATATATATATATATATATATATATATATATATATATATATATATATATACATACATACA
>NC_060153.1:19796950-19811689 GCF_021292245.1 Micropterus dolomieu
CAGAGTCAGGAAACGGGAAAGGAAACATCACCCCGGACACAACCTGTTCCAGCTCCTCCCCTCTGGTAGGCGCTACAGAGCACTGTACGCCAAAACCAACAGAGTCAGGAACAGTTTCTTCCCACAAACCATCACTCTGATGAACAGCTGATTTCTGACCCAGTGTCAGGAACAATTCCTGTGCAATAACCCAGTAACTCTGCCTCTAATCAGCCACCTGTCCACCTGTTTACTGGTTACCACTTATTTATTTATTCACCATTCTCTATTTCAGTGCTGTTCATACTATGTTCATACTATGTCATATTGTATATACTGTACACCAATACACCTACCTCACTACCTATTTTTTCCAGCATCCTTTGCACTATGCTCCATCACACTGTGTACATGTATGCATGTATGTGTACCTGTATATCATATCCACCTTCGACATGTACATAATGAGAATAGTTTACTCTTGCATCCTTTGCACTCTGATCACTGCACTATTTGTCAATATGTCTATATTGTTTTGTTCATTGTGTGTATATTAGTGTTGTCTACTCTGTAGTTTGTGTCGGATTTTATTTTATTATTATTATATTATTATTTTATTATTGTATACGTGAGCAATGTACAATCCTGAGTCAAATTCCTCGTATGTGTATACATACCTGGCAATAAAAACTGATTCTGATTCTGAATGACTGAGGCAAATTAATCTGTTAAAGGTGACCTAATATACTGCATTTCCAGACCTATATTGTAATTCTATGAGTCCTGTATGGTAGCTTTGCATGATTCAAAGTAAAAACAAAACATTTCTATCTTGTACTTGCCCTTTATGCTGGCCCCTTCTTTCAGCCTCTGTCTAAAAGGAGGAGGAAGTGAACGCTGGCACGTCTGGTCGCCGCTGCTTTCTCCGTAAATTTGTGTTTTTCTCTTTCTTTTGTGCCTCCCCTGCTGCTTACATTCGTAATCTCAGCAGGGAGATACATATGGTAACGTACTCTGCAACTCGACAACTAACTTTGAAGGATTAACCTGCCTGTTGATTCGTTAAAGTCTACTTTCTTGGCTGCTGTGGTTCGTGGTTCGCGGTCTCGCCGGTCATTAACCTACCTGCTGATGTTGACTCAAAACCAATAAAATCTTTCTGGTCATCATCACCTCCTCTTTATAATTTATCTACTTCCCCTTGGTTCTATTCTCAGGAAATACAATATCCAATTTCACTGCTACGCCGATGACACCCAGCTCTACTTGTCCACCAAACCTACGTCTCTGCTCCCTCCGTCTTCACCAACTGACTGCTTAGATGAAGTTAAAACCTGGTTCACTCAAAACTTCCTCAAACTAAATAGTGATAAAACTGAAATTCTCCTTGTTGGCTCCAAATCCACCCTAGTAAAATGTCCAAACTTTGCTCTACTCATTGACAATTCCACTGTCCCCTCCTCCCCCCACGTCAAGAGCCTTGGTGTCATCCTCGACAGCACACTTTCTTTTGAAAAACACATTAATAATCTTACCCGGTCTGCATATTTCCACTTACGCACCATCAACTGCCTTCGTCCTTCACTTACTCACCATAACACAGCTACTCTCATCCACGCTCTTGTCACTTCCCTTATTGATTACTGTAACTCCCTTCTCTCTGGTCTATCTCACAAGTCCATCCATAAACTTCAACTGGTCCAAAACTCTGCTGCCCGTATTATTACCGGAACCCCAGTCTCTGAACACATTACTCCACTTCTAAAACAACTGCACTGGCTCCCTGTCAAATACCGTATTGATTACAAAATTCTACTCCTCACCTTCAAAGCTCTCCATAATCTTGCTCCTCTTTATCTCTCTGAACTCCTTCAGCCCTACACCCCATCCCGAACTCTCCGATCCTCTTTTTCCTCACTACTTTCCATTCCTTCTGCCCGCATGTCCACTATGGGGTTCAGAGCCTTCAGCTATTGTGCACTCGAAAGACTTACCCTTCATGATGAACAAAATTCATGATGATAAAATTTTTTTCTCTATTCTATTTTTTCTTTACATTGTGTCTTGTTTTGATTTTTTTTTTGTTTTTTGTTTTAATCTGTAAGGTGTCCTTGAGTGCTATGAAAGGTGCCCACAAATAAAATGTATTATTATTATTATTATTATTATTATTATTATTATTATTATTATTATTAAAACAAGCTGTAGATGCTGAATTCAACTTCAAAAGTCTGGCATATCGTCTTGTGCTAAACGGTATAGATGGGGCTGTGCGCAAATGACAATATATAGAAAACAGGCTCTGTCAACACATTTTCACTACCGACTCGTTACATATTGACGCTTGGTCAAGACCCCTTGGTGTCGCTTTTTAACGCCCTGGGTACCCCTTAGCGTCATTGTTTGACGTTTATGGCTCTGCAATTAAGTTAGTGGTTGGCAACAATAAATATGCAACTTCCGGTTAGACTTTTAAAATTAAATGTTAACGTTGCAAAACACCGCCATTTTGAAACGGCACATTATTAAAGTTGTGAAATGTTGCAATTTGGTTAATTTTAGACACCAAAAGTACTTGGTTAGCGTAAGGAAAAGATCATGGTTTGGGTTAAAATAACTACATATGTGAGTAACTTGCGTAACTTATGCAATTTACGTAACTTGAATAAAAATATTTAATGTTGACTTTTTGTTTCACATGGGAAACGAACACTGGTCTCCTGGTTAAAAGTCCAGTTTCTGGCCCTCATATATACAGTGTATGTATACAGTGTTTCCCACAGAATGACAGCGTAACTGTGCCGAGAGAGAGAGGGAGTGACGGAGCAAGCGGAGATGCTGAGAGAATATATGCACTGTGCAGCGCTCTCATCAAATACGATTTTACCCATTTTAAATAGTAACAAAATCAATTGAAAATCAGCGTTGATAATGTGGCAGGCCGCCACAAATAAATCAGTGTGTGGGAAACGCCTACTGTAGGGGTTATCCAGCTTGATCTTTGCCTTTATGAAGGCGAGGGTGTCAGCATCTGTAACTGAAGTAAAATTAATTTGCTGAAGGCTGCAGTACATAACGTGAGGCTACACGCTGCAACATTATCCTCACTTTGATAACGTTACAAGACTAGTAACAGCTCGCATGGGTCTCAGTTATTGTTGACAGTTTAAGATATATGCATATTAGTAAGTTATGGCATAAGAGAGAAAAGGCTTAATAGCCAATGGTAACTTACATGGTGATCAACCTCCTTTATCCGTCATGGTTGGTGATTTATTTATTTTTATTGTAGAAATGGCTTATTTCAACAACCCGAAACATAAAACGGTATTGAAACAGTAGGCCTATTAGATTACAAAAAAGTCAAAAGAAAACAAACAAAAAGAAAGAAGGTAATTGTGAGTCTTATTAAAGTATCATAATATGCGTCTGTATTGCAAGGATCTTGCTAAATGAGGTTGATGGATTTTATCGTTTGAGTTTGAGAACGTGCGCCGCTTTAAATGTTGCCGCCACAAGGAATTGTGGGACGGCATTCTCTCCTTTCCTTTCGTAAAGGATGGTCTGGTGTACCCTATGCTAAAGGATACATGAAAGGAAGCATTGAGGCACCTTTCCTTAGCTTTTAGAGAATTCCAACAGCTCTTATCATGGCTGCCACTGAAATACTTCCGTTTCACTTCACTCAGTTAGGAACCTTCCTAAGCAAAAAAGACTTTTCGAACGCAGCCCTTATCTTCGTCCTATCCCATCTCCTCCTCCAGTTCCTACTGTTCCTCTTCCTTCACCTCTTACTCCTCTCCATACTGCGTTTCATTCTCATCCTCTTTTTCCTCTTCCTCCTGTCTGGTGTCCTACACCTCTTCCTTCAGAGTTCATTCCAAAACTAAATGAACTGACTCCGGCCCTTTTATCTATCTATTGAAGCTTCTGAATAGTGTTAACAATTTTGACTATTTGTGTTTCCACCTGTGTAGCTGTGTGCTAATTGAGATCAACCTGTGCTGATTAAGTGAATAATATTGAATACCAGTACTTTCTCAATGACCACATGGTGTAGGCAATGAGAAATTAAGGGATTTGTGTGTAGAGTTTAGGGAAATAGGTGTGCTTTTTGAAAAATTTAGTTATTTATTACTAAGTTACTTATTAATAAGTGATAAAAGTAACTTGTTACATTACTATATTACTTTCACCCCCCCTCCCCAACAAAGCAGTCTTTCTCGACTTTTTAATCATATTCATAAAAGCAGCAAGCGCTATAGTTTTTTACAAAACAATGTCTGTTAATTACTGAGTAACGCGTTACTGCCCAACACTGCAGACCACTGATGTTATACATGTCTCACAGTCGAGGCTTTGCAGCGAAACAAGGATCATGCCGTTTTGGCAATATTGGGGTGCTCAACGTCTGATTTTACATGGAACTACCAGTTTTCTCCCAATAAGTTAATATACAGCCTATTACAATATGCATTTAAATTTTTAATGCTGTAAATAAACATGTAAAAATAATTAAACTTTCAATAAATGTTTTTAAAAGTGCACAAATAAATCTAAAATTGTAAACCCGTCAGTGCGCATGTGTAAGCGTAGCATGTGCCGGAAGAGGAACACTTGCTGAACAGATGGAGACGCTGGTGTTGTGCCAAGTTGTCCGCACCTCGCGGAACTTTCAGATAATATATCACCGTTGATGAACCACACAAAGAATATTTTATCGTTTTTAAATAGCCGACTACTTGAAATAGACCCGCGAGACACCGCAACGTGCAGTTGTCACACAAGACCGGTGAATGACAGGTGAGAGAGAGAAAAGGGTCTTCAAAAAGCCTCAGTTTAGCTGGAAATTTACTGGTATTTACTCTGGTCAGTTGATCATAAAACTGGCCACCTTTGGCAACAGCCGAGATAAGCCTCTCGGTGCCTGAATTGTTAAGAAACTAACCAGAGATTACAAACAGCTAATCTAAACTCTTCAGTAAGAGAGGGCAGGAAACCCTAAACTGCCCCCCCCCCCCACGTACAACCATGGTAACTAACCTTTCTCTGCTTTTAATTACCTCTCATCAAAGGGATACTCCTTCAGGACACCAAGGACAGCCCTGAACTTTATGTAAACAAAGACTGCTGTCTCCAAAGACTCAAAGCATTACCTGTTTAATTAAATAATCTTTTAGTTACTTGATTACGTTTGCCTCTATTTGAGTAGTTATGTTACCATGTTGTTGCTATCTGTTGTTGATATTATTGCTGAAAAGAATCTAAATAAGTTACTTTTGCAGTGTTTTAATTTTCAGCAAGGTTAAGGACAAGGATACTTTCTCACACGATTCCTTTAGAAATGATGATAAAGAAATGTCATACTATACTCTATTAATTGTCCGCTTTAATTTAAGGCTAAATAACTAAATTTCCCAGTTCCTAGGCAAGTTTAGAAAGACAGTCCCTCGGGAAACCGGAAACGGCCCGCCCTGTGGGAAACCAAGGACTGCCCTCTGGGGAACCACGCCCCAACCAACAAAAGTGCGACACACGACGTCATTCGCTCTCTTGAATCGCTTCTCTCGTTCTTTGTTCTCTGGCTTGTTCCGGGTTCTTTAACGGCGCTTCGGCACGCGCCCGGTGTGCCCCTCTCCCGGCAACGCCCTAAGAGTTTGGCCCGGCGCAACAAAAGCTTTGTTACGCTTGAAGCTACACACGCAAAGTGCCGCGACTTCAGTTTCCCCTCATTTCCAGCAACTTTACTTGTTTTATTTTCTTTCTTTTGTTTGCTAAAAGTTATCAGTCCGTTAAGTTACAGTGGTCTAATTCAAAAACGACCAAGTTCCCTTTTTAAGCTTTTTCGTCGAGCTAACTTCACCAAGGTCAGACCAAGCCACATGGTCTCGCCAGCGGCAACAAAGGACACCTGAAGAACAGCCGAATTGCCAGACGGAGGACGGCCAACCCTTGAGGGTTTTTCTTCAATCAGACACGTAGAACCCCAGAGAATTCCTTAGCAAAAAGTCAGGAATTGGGCAGCTAGCGTGGGACCCGTGCAACAGGCCAAGGCAGGCCGCGGACCTACCGTAAGGCAAAACAAGACATTCTGTGGCCAGTGATGTCCAATAGTTGTTAATCCATTATATTCAGTCCTTAAACCCCTAGACAAATTTAACCGAGTTATCATCTAATTGCATTCATTAGCTGCCGTATGAGTCAAATGCTTCCCACAATAGACCTCCATTCTCATTGTTTAGCCATTGTTTATTTCTCTGATGTATTTAACCGCATTTTTATATCACCTTAGTTAGTTAATAAATTCACTGTAATCAAGGAATTGTGTGTGTTGCCTATTTCTAAGTCCCTGCCAAGAGAATTTACCCTTCAGATGAGATTGACTGATTGATTTAAGATAATTGAGCGATTATTAACTAATTGATCACTAGTGAATAATTGTATAATTATTAAAATGCTACCCAGAGGTCCGGAGACTTTGGGTTAATAACAACTCCGGTGGTGCCCTGCGAAACAAGAGATTTATGGATTAATATTTTCTGAATATTAAAATTCATAATTGGGTATTCTCATAAATGTATTAAAAATCATACTAGCTTTAGACCTGCTACAATATGTTCATCATTATCTCAATTCAGCCCTTAGCCCACCGGATCCTACAGAAGACACACAACCACACAAACTGGTGACAAAAACAGTTTTTAAAAAAGACTTGGCAATTTCCAAAAACATCTGGACACTGTAGTTTTTAAGCAAATGGTTCTTAAACAAGAATAAATATTTTCTATGGTAGGTACTACTTTCAGCTGTACATTTATACACATTTGGTGCACTAGTGAGTATCCACGGCAACAGGACAGCGTATTTGGGATTGACTCAAAAACAAAGCATGTTCACCAGTCGAGTCACCCAAACATACTATTTGGCTCACTGTGAATAGTTTCCTATTTTCATATATATATATATTTTTTTTTTTTTTTGGGTTCAGTTCATTGTTTTAGTCTTTTATGGGAAAGAAGAAATGTGAAATATCAGCTGACTAAGTCCCTAACTTAGTCAGTCTCATACAAACAAAGCCATCTTCACATCATGTTTGTTCTGTATGGTTTTGTAACAAAATTATCATATGCTGTTATATATGTAACCCCCCCCACACACACACACACACACACACACACAAACAACCCAGAACAAAGATGTGAACAGCACTGTGAGTGTGTGCGTTCCTGCACTCATTTGAATACATCGACATTAAAAAGTCTTGGCTCTAAAACAGCCCATTTGTCAGACATTAGGTGTTATACACACCTTAATGCATTATTACAGACATATAATATGCATTTACACACATATCTAGATGCATTATTATTGTAATAAATTGAGGTTGAGAACAGTCTTTGACATGTGCCACATCCTTGTGTGCTACATGTCATGAGTTATGAGAGGAACGTAAGTATCAATAAAAGTGTAATAGTTGGAATCAATAGCAAGTCATGTTAATGCTGATAACACAGTATATGAACAATGGCCATACTCTGTCCCTCCGTCTCTTGACTTGACTATTCTCTCTCTAAAACCAAACCATTGTAGTGTTAGCTGTTATTAGCTTTGGGCCAGATAACCTTTACAAATAGCTATATTCATCCTTTTCCATCCTGTATCATGTATTTGTGTGTATAGTGTGTTTTGTTTGGGAAAGGTCAGGAGGCACTCAAACAGGAAGAGGGATAAATGAAAAGTCAACAAAGCAGAACGAACAGAGGAGAAAAAGTAAGTAACAGAGGGGAAGAGAGATGGAGTGGAAATATGTGCTTCATTTATATAAACAAGGGATAGGTTTGACTATGTGTGTTGTTGTGATTGGGTATAATGGTAAGTAATCCGAGTATAACGGTAAGTGAGGTGAACCCTACAAGGTACTCTAGGAAAGAGCTAAATGTCATCCATCCACCCATCGTCAACCGCTTATCCTGCATACAGGGTCGCGGGGAGTGCTAAATACCTACAACATAAAATGAGAGCGAGCGTGAAAGAGAAACCAAGAGGAGAGGATGACTGTTTGCAGGATGATACAGCTAGACTGAATCAGACCTGTAAAGTAAAAAGAGCCCACCATGAGTCAACAGAAAGCAGATAATTATAGAATTGGCAAAAAAAACAATCAATTATTTTTGACTGATAGCTAGAATATTATAATCAAAATATTTTTTAGTTAAAAAGAAATATGCTGCAACAGATCAATGATTTAATGTCTAACTTATGACATCTGAGAGCATATGGGGGGTGATTTCTCCAGAACAGCAGAGGGAGTATGGGCAGGTTCACTGAACCCTTCATTTGAACAAATATGGTTGTCTATTTTAGGGATTCAGGTGATGCTTTAAAATCTCATTATCTACTCACTGTTTATGCAGTTCAATGTTTACACACTCCATGGAGAGTTCAGTTTAATTACCCAAGAGTCAATTAAAGCCATTTAAAACCTGTTTTCCTTTTTGAAAACATGTCAATCAGTAAAACGAGGCGGCTTCTCATTTTACTCAATAGACCAAGTTTTATTTGTGTTTTGTTTTTCTAGAATATATGGGGATTTCATCAGGTGGCAATGAGCTGTACAAAAAAACAAGAGCACACACACACACACACACAAACAAACACACACACACGAGCGCACACAAGCTTGTGACTTAAAGTGTTGCTGGCTCTATCCACAGACTATCCAAATACATCTGGGCATGGGAAAAGGAAAAACAAAATGCCACTCTCTTATTACCACTTCTGTGGGGCCAATGAGCAAGGCAGTTAACCCCCCAACTGCTGCAGTGAATCTAAAAGGTCTATCAGACAGCTGCAGCTGATTCAAAAGCCTGCTTCTAGAGTCCCCACATCACTCCAACTCTCAGATCTCAGGCTTTGCTGTATGCCATTGCATTTGACTATTTATTCTTATCTGGCTCTGCACTGTAGCTGCACTATGATTTTATTATATTGCTTAATCAGTCTTTCTGTATTTAAGCTTAATATTATCTTCCATTTATATTTCATTCTTTTTAAATCCTATTTGTGTGTGTGTATTTTATATTTTGTTTTATATTCTCTTGCATGTATTATGTAAAGAATGTTGTATGACCTTGACGTTGAAAGGTGCTATACAAATAAATTTGACCTTCATTGCTCCGTCTTCGGTAACTCTGTACTGAATGACATGATGTAAAATCCTGAGAATAAAATGCCAGGGGGAGAAAAAGACCTAATAAAGAGTAAATAGACAGAAGCTTGGAGAGCTATTGTGACTGATAAGTGCTAGCTGGGCTGGCTAGCCTGTTAGCTGTTTGCTTGCCACCTACAGCAGTTTAACAACTAGCCCTGTGAGGTATCACTGTGTCACAGAACTTCTAGAACTGTGGGGTGGCGATGGATGGATGTCTTAGGGGTGGGAGACCCGTGTTTGATTCCTACTGAGACACAATCACCAATGTGTCCCTGAGCAAGACACATAACGCCTAGTTGTTCCATAGGCTATGACATATATAGCAATTATAAGCCACTTAGGATAAAAGCATCGGCTAAATGTAAAAACTAAATATTTGACATGGAAACATTTTCTGGTGTGACAGGGCCTTAATCCAGATGGAATCTTAAATGCACATTCAAGTCATTTTTATCATTTAATATTTATGTTTTTGGATTCTGTCTGGCACTATATATGTATACTGTTTGCAATTTGCCCCTTTTTTTCCCTCTATGCTTTCTTTGTACACCAATCTCCTCTCCTTTCTATTTCTTTGTCTCTCGCCTCCAGGGTGTGTGTGTGTGTGTGTGTGTGTGTGTGTGTGTGTGTGTGTGTGTGTGTGTGTGTGTGTGTGTGTGTGTATGTGTGTATATATATATATATATGTTTCTTAATTACAGCTTTCTACTAATAACATTGTTTCCAATCACTTTGTGTGTGGCTGTGAGTGTCTGTTGGTGTGAGCATGTAAGTGAGAAGACAGAGAGGGATGGTTAATGTCTACTGGTCTGAACAAATATCCAGCCTAAAAGACCATTTATTTCACTGCTTCACTACACTGTTCAATTCTCTCGGTATCGGCTCAAAACACACAGATAAAAACACAAGCATTCCCCTTACTCAATCAAATGCGCACACGCACACGCACACGCACATGCACACACACACACACACACACACACACACACACGCGCGCACACACGCACACATACACACACCCTCTGTAAGCCAAAAGTAAACTATTTGCAGAGAGCCAATAAAAGTGACAGCAGTGTTTCTTTAAAATATGAAAGGTTAGCAGTAATGTAGAGAGGGCTGCTAACAGCTGCCAAAAGCCATCAACCAATCATGTGAAATCAGCTGGAAATATGAAAATGTCATCAGCCAATAGTGTGGAAATAAGGGAGTGGTTGGTCATTGTAAAAACCATGAGAGAAACACTGGCTGAAATGCTTCACAAGGGTACCCTGAGATCCCCTTCCTTCCAGGCTGAGACAGGTTACGGTTTGTTAATATTAGAACTGCTATAAAGTATACAGTTTTCTTTGCTATGTACATGACTGTGTTTGAAGTATTTTGAGTGGGTCTGTCATGCTATGTGTGAGTTTGGCTAAATATGTGCGCATGTTGGTAGTGTAGCACCAGTGTAAGTGGGCCTAGGTATGATTTGTGTGTGCCTGTTACAGTGTGTTGTACTTTATGTTTGTTAAAGTACAACTGTGTCTACGTCCCATTGTGAGTGTGTGTGTGTGAGCAAAAATGAGCTGGCTGCACAGTGAGACGCTCACTACAATTTCATCTGCTTGGTCGTGCCATTCGTCAGTTGACAAATCCTTTCAATATAGTCTACCTGGCCTCGCCCGCTCATCATTTTAAAGGAATTACACTGTCTGGGGAGAGAGGAAGAGAGTGGAGAGTGGGAGATTAGAGGGGAGGTGAGAGGAAGTAACATGAAAAGAGGAGGGAAGTAGAACAGGAAAGATAAGACAGGTATCTTTTCAATATTGTCTGCCAAGTTCAAGCTACGCACTGTCGGAGGACAGAGAGAAAAAGGCGGATTTAAAGAGAGCATAAGGGTACGGATGAAGATGGAAAAGCTGTGAAGAGAGGGAGGAAATGAGAAAGAGATGAGGACCATTTAAACAGGATCTAATGCAGCTATCCCTACAGCTATTTTGTTTGAGTAGCTAAGAAATAGCAATCCTGTCCTGGAAGCTCAAGAAAATGTTGGGATGGGATATAGCATGTAAGTCACTGGTGTTAGAGAGGAATGATTAAGGTTAGGTTAAAGCCTAGGCTTAACTGGAAGTTTTAGTATCATAGAGCCAGACTTACTATAGGTTGACATAATTTTAAGTAATAGGTTCACCCACATTCCGTGGTCTCCTTATAAAGTACACATATACAATCTAATGCAGTCCATCTTTGCATAGCTCAAAATGTTTGGTCTTTGGTGACATTGTTGGTAATGTGTAAATGTGTCATAGTTAAAGGTGTTGGTGTACTGGGCTATTACATAAAGAGGTGTTACAATTTTTTTGCGTTCACTATTTGCATACACGAGGGGTCAGAATATTAATTAACACATCTGAATATAGTGCAGTCCAGCAGATCCCCATAGCTAACTATGACCTCAGTGCTAAAACATATAATCTAATTAAAGGTTACGTTTGGTATTTTTCAACCTGGACCCTATTTTCCCATGTTTTTGTGTCTGTGTGACTAACTGGGACAACCATTTTTTAAAAAATTGGCCCAGTATTGACTAAGCGTGCTTGTGGACTATTGCGCACAGTCAAAGTACGGCCACTAAAGTGCTTGTTTTTGCCACTGACAGGCTCAGATTGTTGTGATGTAAAATTACGGTTTTGGCAAAAGATTTTGGTGGCTTTGAGAGCGATAGCGACTGTTTCTGGTTGAACAAAAAGGATCTCACTCAAAAACTACTCTACTTACTACACAAAAAGGTCTATCTAGTCAAATGACATATCTGTTTGTGTTTCACACTGATAAAAACAGAACTGTCTGAATTAATGTGACAAATTTTGAATTTGAATTTTGATAACTGTGTACCTTTTCACTTGACTCCTTGTTTCAGAAGGTGCCTTTGTAGTTTGCTGAAATCCCAAACTATGAAACCTTAATTTTCTGGGTAAACCAGTAGTTTCCCAACTTCAACAGGGCATACAATCGGCCTTCCACCGGCTCTTCAGCCTTTCTGCTGCTAACTGGTATAATTTGTTTTCTGCATGCTCAGTAATACATCTTTAATGACCTGCTCACCTTTGCATTTGAATCAGATGCCTAAGGCTATTGCTCCCTATAGTTAGAGAATTAATTTCTCTCTTTATCTAAAATGCTGTTTCAACACTTCACTATGTCAAAGCTTTAATACTGCCCTCATTGCTCTGCTCAGCTCATACAAATCCAAGAACAAGAGAGGAAAAGAGGCTAGAAGCGGCAGGCAGTTAGGAATGTTTCAAACTAGCTGACTGCACTTCCTACTTATGAAGACTATAACGTGGTGTGAGGATAGACTGATGTGAAAGAGAGAGGGAGCACATAGAGGGAAGAAAGGGAAGCGGTTAGAGGGAAAAAATGGAAGCCAAAGAAGAAGGTCAGGACAGTATGAAGGTAGAAGTAATGGAAGGAAGTGGCAAATGAGCAAGAGACCGAGACTACAATATAATATAATACAATAAAAGGAGAAAAATTAATAAGTATCAAGTGAAAGTAAAAACTTGAGAACTGGCTGCCAGCAAATTTAAAATACACCTAAAATTATGATCTGAATATCAAACAGAATATCAAATGGAGATTTGAACTACCAGTAACCAATAAACATTGTACACTAAGGTGGGAGTTGTTACATTGATAATTACAGGTTGTGACATCAGTGTTATCAGGAGCCAGTAGGTATCCTCTGCTTAACTGTATAATATGACAATATTCAGAGACTAAATAATTGAAGCATCTTGTGCCCTGCATTTTTAAATTGAACTAGGATTTAAGAAGCAACCACATCTCCAGCAACCACATCGTCACAGTCTGTCGATGTGTCCTGGCAGAATGAAAAAGTTTTTCAGAAGCAAGTAAGTGGCAAAGAGAGGGGAGAGGAAAGATAAATAACAGGGAAACAAAAAGAAGTGTTGAAGGCTGGGAGCCACAATTGAGAGTTATATAGGATGAGGGTTTAACCTATTTGGTGTCAAACAGACTGAAAAATGACAAAGACAGAGCCAACAGATCCTGACAAACAGCCTTTTTATTCTGTTGTTATTTTCTTTTGACTTTATGAGAGTGGGTTTCTGCACTCCACTCTGTTGTGCATTTGTGTGTATTCTCTAGGAGCGCTGGCTACAGGGAATACCAACCCTTTCCAGCCCCTGCATGAGCTGAGTAGACTGTTCCTACAACAACCACACTACTTTGTAAACTTGGGGTCAGTGAGAGCCTGTGCTTCACTCACTGTGGAAGGATTTGCATGCGGTCAAGTCACATCAGACAATGTAATACTGTAGACACATAATCAGATGTTTTTAATGGTAAGTTTTCTTCACTCTATTCTTCTGTCTCTCTTTCTCCTCTATCTCCCTCACTCCTTCTCTCCCTCCTCCCTCATTTTCTCAGTTTTTCACATATTTTAATTTTAATTTCACACTTGAGTGAACAAACTTAAATGATGACCAGCAAAACTATATCTGCAAATGCTGTGTGTGCATGAGTGTTTGCACACATATGGGTAATAAGCAGCAACTGTCCAAAAAACTAAGGAATTGTATAAAAGTGAAGGTCCAAGATGAATATCGTGATTTTTACACACAACGACTGCTCCCAGCTCTCAAGTAGCGCACACACACACACACACACACACACAGTCCCATTGCTGTTAGCAGGTGGTAATGGTACAGACTGGGCCTTACTCAAGGCCAACAGCCTTACAGATGTTCCTATTATTGATTTAACACAGCCTCACTAGTCACACTGTAAAAGAGATTCATCTTAACCCTTAATAATATCATTTTTGCTGACAACACATACATCAATTGTAAAGAATGAAAAGGATAGAAAGCAATAACAGAAGAAAAAATATAACAACCAATGAACAAGAAAAGAAAGGTAATAAGAAAAAATGGGTGGATAAAAGGAGGGCAATGAAGAGATGGAAGGTTGGATAGAAATGGAGATAGAGAAAGATTAAAAAAAAATGTATAGATGGATAAATGCATGGATATGTAAAGAGAAGGAAAAAATTCTGTAACTCATACCACTTGTCCATTCTGGGGGTTTTTGTGGGCATAGGGAGGACCTCTGATGTGATTCCACATCTGGCCGGATGTCATTGCAAAAACTACACACTAGAGAGAGAGACGGAGGTGCAAAGACAGACAGGAGAGAATGTGAATGAAGCATCATCGGCATGGAAACATCAGTGTTACTGTCGTTGTGAAGGTGGGTATTTTTGGCAGAGCATATACTTAACTTCTTACAGTGGATTAAAAGGTTCCCACCTAAAATACACATCTAAAACAGGGGTGGTGGTGGGGAGTGGGGATTTTGACATACCAGTGCAGCCATAGCCCATCCGGTCTTGTTGTATATGAATTCCAAGTTGTTCCTCCTCAGATACAGCAGGCCTCCAACAAGAGACACTAACAAAGCCAAAGCAATAGTCCCTGAATAATTTGGAGGACGGAAGACACGAATCTGAAGGGATGTGGGGGGGGGGGGGGGGGGGGGGGGGGGAG
>NC_060153.1:19811709-19821399 GCF_021292245.1 Micropterus dolomieu
GGGAGGGGGAGAGAGAGAGAGAGATATGAAAAGCATGCAGCTTTTATTTTTTTCAGTTACTGTAAATACCACTATACTAATGTATAAATGTATAAAGGTATTGACTGACTATATCAATGAATACTGTTAATAAACATTCTTCTTTGCTTGATGATAACTAAATAAAAAATGACAAAATAATTCATTAATCCGATCATTTTTATACCTATTTATACTTCATAGGGTTGTTGGGGGGGTGGAACCGTTCACCAAAAGAATAATGAATGGTCATTATTTTAATTGTCTATTAACGTATTGTGGAAGTTTTATGAATGAATGTTGGTATGGTCCAAAAGTAGAATGTATTAAGTGAGCTCTTGAAGAGAAACATCTTCTCCTTCTCACAGGAAACTTAAGGAAAAAGCAAATGACTGGATGAAATGACGCAAGGAAACTGAGGAAAATCTAAGACAAAAAGCAAGACAGTGAGTTTTTTTTAATTGTATAAGAGATATTTATGCTTGTCTTATTATAATTTCAGAAATAACCTGTAATAGCAAAGTATGAGAAAGAAAAACATGAATGTGTCATAATACTCTTAATGTGTAAAAGTTGTGCAACCAAATATAATTTCAAATTTGCACCAACTTGTTTTGTGAATATTTAAGTACAGACTAAATGCAGAAAACTGAATGAAAATCTTTACCCGCAGTTCAGCTCTGTGTGTGTGTTTGTGTATGTGTGATGCTAAGGATGCAAGAACAAATTCTGACCCTGTCTCCCATAAACATTTGCTTTGATTGGACTCAGCAATGACTCTGTGTAATTGTAAGAAAAGTCAAACTGAACTGAGCTGAAAGTGAAAAAAATAAATAAATAAAGCCACGATTAAGTCAAAACATAACACACTTTACCTTTGCGAGCAAATAAAAAGCTCAAAAGGTCCACTCACTGGTTGAAAGCTCTAAAAGCTAGTAAGTGAACGTTAGAGCAGAGATGTTTTGGTTACCTATACGAGCCCGACCGATATAGGACTCATAAGACCGATACCTATTTTGATATTTGAGGATTTTAATATATACATTCGGCTGATATTATCATTTGAGAATATCATTTGGCATAACAGTTGTTATGTGTAGTTATGAGACCTCAACAAGATAACATAACATAATGCAAAAAAAAAAAATATTGTTATAAATAGTACTTTGAACCAAAGTACAGCTGATTGCTGTGTTATGTGGTGGATTTGTGTCATTCCAAAAAGTGTGTTGCTCACAGGGGAGTTGCAGAGTAAAAACTTGTTCAACTGCAACTTGTGCAGAGTGCAATTTATTATGCGATTAGCTCAAATCAGCTGATAATATCAGCATGCCTATAATAATACCTATAACAGATGTGAAAAAAGAAGTAACGAGTCAAGTAGTTGAGGGTGGAGAGAAGCCACTACGCACGTTTGAAAAATTTGGATTCAAAGAAAATTGCAAATTAAAGGTTAGAATGACATTAATCTGTAATGACTACAATGAAACCCATGGATTGGTGGAATTATAATGTTATTTACACCAACAAAGTATTAGGGCCCCCCCCCCCATTCATTATGACCCTTAAGCAAAATGTCGTTTCAATAAAAAGCATGGCTTGCAGCCCTTTTCTAATAAGTTGTTCTTCCCATTCCAGACTGTGACACATGTAAAGATGTATTTCTTCCAGATAGACAAAGTGGCACTACTGTCCCTATTTTGTTATAGACTTATTTTAAAATGTATCTTGGTAAACCTGGGAATTATGCAGAAACAGAACAGAAAAGAACAGCAAGAACTAATGGCTGATATGTTTGAACAACTGTACAAGTTCCTTCACACTCCGGAACCTATCCCTATCGTCATTCTTTACAATTATAGGCACTAAATCTCAGCATGGACTTCTCTAACCGGCTTTCTTTTGAGTTCCTCCATCACACTATTGTTTTGAACATATATCTGTTCTTTCTTTCCTCCTTTTCTCTTCTGTTCTTTATTCCTGCGGTAAAGTCACATTGAAGTGACTGAAAGCTAGCACTTAGTGTAAGTGCTCCCTCTCGCCTTCTCTGAAAGGCAGCCTTTGAATCCATATCCATTAACAAGATGTCAGCAGGATATTTGGACTACGTCTGACGTTATTTGGCTGACAGGTTGTTCAGGGAAGAAGAAACTGAAGTCCGACGGTCAAAGGTTTGATCTCATAGGTGCCAACAACTTATGTGCTTCCAAACACCCACCTGCATGTGTAATACCTTGTTCCTTAAAGGTTTTGTGGTCCACACAGCATCTGCCCTTGCAAAAATAAAGGGTCCCTTCACACCTAACCTGTTTGGTGCGGAAAAAAACTATGGTGCGTTTGCCTGTATAGATCAGTTTAGTATTGCACTCCTATCACATTGTTGGACACATGATAGACACCTTAAAACAATTGATGAGGCAGAACCAGAGATATTGTCTTTTTAATGCCACACATTCTTCTCTCCTTGCCAAAATATGGGGCCTACATTACCCACAATGTGCCTCAAATGCCAACAGTACAGTCAGAGATTCAGATGTGTTATGCTAGCAGCTAATGAAGCCTCGAGCCGCTAGCCTCAAGCAGAAATGAGGATTGGGCTAGAGAGGTCGGGTAAGCTTCATGCTTTCTAACTCCACACTAAAGACTGTATATAAAGATGGATGATGCGTCTCCACTTGCTCCAACTGTACGGAAATGAAGCCAAAATATCACCGAAACAGTCATTTGGAGCCAGAGTCATAGCAGTAGTGATCAGGTTTGGAGCTGACTCGGTCACAAGCAGGGCTCAGCAGTCAATCGTGACATGAAGCCCTCTTTAATGACATCAAATAACTAATTAAAACCAGACTAATCAGAAAAATGAATGACGAGTACTTTGATGATTTTTTAGTCTGGCATATGTCCCATCAGTTAGCATCAGGAGGGCAGTGTTTATGACTTATACTTTAACCAGCCACCAGGGGACGATTTAGAGTCTTTGGCTTCACTTTTGGGGAGCTGTCTTGTCACCTATCTTTATATCTAGTCTATGCTCCACACCCCCAGATATTTTTCATTTACAAACTTGCAGTCTTCAACCCCAATTGACGTTGCCCCAAGTAACATCACTAGAAGCAATTGTCAATCCAACACTGGTACGCACTACCCAACCCTACAGAGACCACACCTCAAAACCGAATCTGTTGCAGGTTGTTTGTGGTGAAAAAGCAAAATAAACCCATTAAATTATTTTATGAAAGTGAGATATATGTTTTTAGCATTCACTTTGTTTTTTGTGTTTAATTAAATGGGGCTAAACCACTGTTAAATCCATCTGCTGGTCATGGAAACAGTCAAGGAAGCGATATGATAACTGAGCTTAAGGAATGTATATATTTATGCAAGATCAACACCTCACAATGCACTACTGAGCAACAAAAAGTCACACTGAATTTTCTTTCTGGAATTTTCTAAATTAGTTGAATTTTCATTTTAGGTTAAACTACTTTTTGGAGAACAATTTGAGATCTATAATAGCTCAAACCACCATGTATACATGATATACCACATTTGGGTGGCATGTACCAAATGTAATGTGTGCACATTTCTTGCAGATGTGTATGTGCGAATGTGAACATCTGCGTACGTAGTACCTGCACATCTGTACGGTCTGCAATCCACTTGGCCAGCTGCTCCGAAGCGAAGCCAATCCTTTGCAGGTCAAACGTATCAGCCCTCTTCGGCTTTCCCTTAGCCGGGAAATGCATGAAGGTTGGAGCGCTGTTCATGTTCAACTAGACAGAAAGACGAAAATGAGGGTGGGGGAAGTTATTATCATCACTTGTCAAACATATCAAGTAACACATGATCCAAAGATAAAAAAAACATCATTGACAATAATATCTTAATCAACAGATTGATGCCGGGCTAGCATCACAGCTTGACCTCCTGACTGCTTTGCATAAAGATTTCAGTCTCCATCAGTAGTCACTTGGTTAAAAACCCAAGTCTGAGGCATATTTCCTTATTTAAATTTAAGGTTTTGTTTTTTTGTTTGGACTCATGATATTAGTTATCTTACCCGTCTTCTAAACATCAGAGAGTGATGTCCTTCAAAAATATATATTTTTTCTTTTTAGGACTGTCAAACGATTCATTTTTTCTTAATCGCGATTAATTGCTGAATTTCAATAGTTAATCACGATTAATCGCATGTTTTATCACATTATTAAAATTCTATTATTATTATTATTATTATTATTATATATCTTAACTGTTTTAAGTCTGTATTAACAATGATAACAATTCTTGCCAGTGTATCTTGATTAGAAATCAATATAATGCAAAGAAAGTTAGTTTTTGAACTTGACTTTAAGATTTATCTGATTATTTCAAATCAAGATATGCAATGAGACTGAGGTAAAACAATCAATGTAAATGAAATATAGCCTTCCTTAAGCTTACTTTCAAAAATTTTACAGCAAAAGTGCAGGTACAATATATACACACATTATTATAAAGTGCATAACAAACAAAATACTCCATAGCCACATTATTTTTGAATTCAGTTAAAACCAATGAGACAGCACTTGCTTTAAGTAGGAGTTTCAGTTTGACTGCTTTCTCCGTTTCATACAGGCTATGCATGCGTGCAACAATTGTCCCCTGCGACAACAATGTATATAACTTGCACTCGCCAAAATAGTGCTTTGCCTTAGTCCGCTAGCATCAACCTGATTAGCTGTACTAGCTGTATGCTTAGCTCGCGGTAATGTTAGCTTAAGCTCGAAGTGCTTTGGTGACATTTTGATTCCATTTCACACAAGGTGCATACTGCTTTTGACTTGTCAACGGAGCCGTCTGGGACTGTGTTGTTGTTCATCTCCATGGCTGCAGCAGGAGGTAGGGAGTGTCTCTGAAAGCATCACAACAAGTAAGGGTGCATCGAAGGGTCAAAATAGTAGCAGCCAAAGCTCTTTTTAGCAAATATTCTTTGGTAACAGCACTAGTGACGGTGTAAAATAATCGCGTGTGTCACATATTCTTAACACAATTAAAACGCGTTATGATCGGTCCTTAATCTCATCGCGATTAACGCGTTAATGCCAACAGTCCTACTCTTTTTATATCCATGTACATAGTGCCTGTCTGTAAGAATGTCAATTATATTCTCATTCTAGAGTAAGTATATCATACCTTTATTATATTTTGCTTGGAATACTATAATGCTCTTGATTCCTGCTAAACACAGTCATCTTTTTTTTATGCTATGACATCCAGCAGCCAGGTAACGCTCCAATGAATAAAAGTATATCACTGTTGTGACATAAATGTTGGCACAGTATGTATTCCAACAGTGTGCCATTAGGAACTTATTCCCAACACACACACAGCTTTGTGAGTGAGTGAGTGATCCCCAAAGTGGCATAAAGAACTAAGTATCAGCCAGCAGTTATCCTTACTGACAGCAAGCATCACAGAGTAAAGCTGCAAACACTCACTCTGCTTCCAGATCAGGGACATTTACCAGGTGCACCTTGCCTCTAAAGTGCTGCTGTTCAGCTCAAAACTGCATTAGAACTTAATATAAACATAAAGGCGGCTCCAGCCACAACATCTCCTGACTGACACCCTGATGACTGATATTATACAAAAAATACACTACTAAAAATATTATAGGAAATAAAAATCTGACACAGGGTATATTCAATTATACAGAGTTGATGAAAATATCCTACCCATATCTGTCTGGTTTTGCAGTTGCACTATGCAACTGTACTCTGTACAACTGTAGGGAAATTATTGGGTCCTGACTTTGTATTGGGCAGATGTGCAATATTAAATCACAAAATATAACTCTGAAAGAGCATTAGATTTAAGAAACAGCATCAATGTATTGTATTTTTATCATGTTATATGTTTCTGTGTGTATGCACATGTGTACGTGTGTGTATCATGGCTAATAATTGTATAGAAAGAACATTTACAAGAACTATCTTTGCATAAATAATAATAATAATATTATTAACACACACACACACACACACACACACACACACACACACACACACACACACACACATTAAACAAAGCACACACAGCTAAATAAAGACGTGGTAGAATTTTTCTCTTACTTCCTCTCTCCTCCTTCCATGTTTCACACCTATTTAATTCCAAATTCCAGGACTCTCTACAATTATCAACAACAATAAAGTCAACTGGTTTACTCTCTCCTGTTTTCCCTGAGACACCTGAAGAAAAATGGAGAGGAGGGGAAAAGGAAGGCTCATTGCCTTCCTTTTCCCCTCCTCTCCATTTTTTTGCAGAGCAAAGAGAGACAGAATAAGACAGAGATTAGATAATTGTTATGCAGATCATTTTTCTCTGTTATATAAGTAGCCACCCATTTGATGAATGAGTGATGAAAAGTGAATGGTGGATTAGACGCACACCTATGCATACAAATGAAAGAATGTGTACAGTTACATGCATAAATGACCATGAACACAAAAACACATATAGTGCACACTTACACACATGAAAACACAAAAAGAAAAAAAAAGTGCAAAAGAATGTGTATATATTAACTTTCATTTAAACTTCAAAAGACTATTTTTCCATGACAAGAACAGATGTGGACAGTCTGAAAAGCTAAAGGCCTTGAGGAAAGTATGAAAGAAGTTGCAAAAAAGCCAGAGAACAAGAAGTATCAAATAGTTTCGATAAAGAAAAAAGGAACACGGCTGAAGAAAAAAAGAAATGTTAAAAACCTTAGGTGTATGTTTCAGTGCCATCTTCACTGGATTAATCGGTCTGAATAGATCAAAACAGAACAGAAAAAAAGGAGCAAAACAAGTCTATTTCTGACCGAGCACAGCTATTTAAAGTTCTAAGAGTATAAAGTGTAGATTAAAAAAGGACAACAGGGAATTTACCTCCATACTTTGTATATTTTTCTGTTTGTAGGTAACGCTGCTTGGAGACCGAAGTCATTTGATGGAGTTGCCTGAGTTGAAGAGTTTTTAAACTTGTCTAGCAATTCTAATTTGATAGAAGACCAACCCAGAGAAAAACACAAAGGGATGCAGTTTTGCATTTAGGGCTGGTGATATGGCCAAAAATGTTATCCCCATAAAAAATTTCATATCAGTCGATATTGATAATTATCACAATAAATGTTTACGTGCTGATTTTTGCTCCTAAATTAAAGTTGAAAAAAAAGCCAGACAGTTAATTATGCTTTTGAACTATTCTTTATGGTCATAACATGACATGCTTGTCAAACAGTGGATCATTTCACAAAACATTTAAAATAATTATAATTATAGATTATGATAAAAAAAAAAATTTTCAACATAAAAATATGCACAAGTAAAATTAAGTAAATTGTTTTCAGTCCATTTTCCTCAACAAAATAAACATTTGTTTCTTGTTTGAGGGTGAGTCTATCCACATCACTCCATTTTCTCAATTTTCACAGGAAGACCACAACACAACTGTATGTACTGTATATCCACAGAGACAGTCACAGTGCCTCCAAGCCAAAACCTTGTGTAGACCACCAACCTCACCATAGGTGTCATTTACACTGGGGACGCTGGGGACATGTCACCACCACTTTTTGAAATGGCTGACTTTGTCCCCATCACTTTCTTAATTGGTTAAAAAAAGTGTTCTGAAATATAATTAGTTAAATAACAAAGTTAATATAATTAGTTAAATAACAAATGAAAATGCCTATAAAAAGGTTTATTTGCACATTAAGAAAACATGCAATGCAATTCAAATATAGAAGAAAAAAATTTGCATTGTCCAGAAATAGTAATTTAAGATAAAAAAAAAAAAAAACAAGCTACTGATAATAAATTACCCAAAACTTAACTTCTTGACACAGTTTCTTTTTGGCCACGTTTTCCGTTCTCTCCCTGTGAACATTACAAAAGAGGAGGAAAGACTTAATCATCCCTACATATGTGTTGCCTCAGCAAGGATGATATTACATGAGAAAAGTTTATCTCCAGGAGAAACAGATCTGAAAGCAACACAGAATGTCTGAGAGCTTCACTATCATATTCTATCATATTTAAAACACTGTTTAAGGAACTTTTCGTCTCCTTCTTGAGAACCCATTATCGCTTATCGTGATGTCTCGCAAACTAAGTGTCTCTTCGCACCCCTAATCTGAGGCCCTATGTCCCCACCACGTTTCAACACAAAGTGACGTCCTTGAACCTCCCTGCACATCAGAGCCTGTCCTTTGTGTCCGTTTATGTTTATGCCTGTGATGCCTGCATCTTCGCATCAATTCACATAGCCTAGACCAGACCTCCATCTACTCAAGTTCACTTTCATTTTCCCATTGACTTTATGTACAGTAGAGTTGCCTCTAAAATTCGCTTTGAGTTAAGCCAGAGCACAACTTAATATTTGTACTGAACTTCAGATTAGATTAGAGTTGAAACAATTAGTTTATTAAGTCAATCGGCAGAAAATCAATTGGCAACATTAAATGTATAAGTAATTTTTTAAGGAAAAGTGTGATAAATTTACCAGTTACAGCTTCTCAAATGTGAATATTTATTATTTATCTTGCAAGCTGGAGCTGTGCTTTGAAAAAAAAAGTGTTGTGGCTATATCACATGCTTGGGGCTTTTCCTCTGTGTTTGTGTGTGTGCGTGTGCGTGTGTGCATGCCCATATATAATAATATATTTATGTATATATATAATATATGTATTTATTTATTGCTACTATCCCGGTGAGAGGGGTTATATGCAGATACTGTGGGATGTATGGATGCTTCGAAACCCATCATCAACACTGACAAAGAAACAACTCCTAGCTCAGTGTTCTAACATCCGCAAACGGCAGCTAGAGATTGATGAGGTACAACAAATATGCTACAGCAAGGGGGAGCCAGGACGACTGGTCAGAGGGGAGATGTCATCATCATCCCCACACTCAGAGATTGGGTCCGATGCCCCAATAACAACAAGCCCTTACGGCACAGAATCACTCAACATGAGGGCGACTGACCTACGATTGAAGATCATAACTAAGCTGGACCCCCAAGTGCAACGACCAAGATTGCCAAGGCTACGTGACAAAGTATCCTCTGAAAGTCTGCTAGAAGACGTGAATGCAGCGCTACATACTATCCCTACTAAAGCCATAACCAAGACCAATGAGCTGATGTATGCCACAGCAACAGTGATCCTAGAGATGCTTGGCTATGAGATGAACACCACAAGCCACAAAGAGCATTACCAGGAGAAGGCTAGAGGCCAAGATCAAGGCAACACGAAGAGAGGTTAGTCAGCTCTCAGAGCCACAGAAAGGTGCAAGGAAGGGGCTACCTAAGAAATACAACAAGCTGTCAGCACCTGAGACTCTGGAGACTGCCTGTTATAACACAAGATCAGATCCACCCAGGGCTGAGACTGAACAGTACTGCAAGAACATATGGGAGAAAACACCAATGCTCAGTGGCTACCACAGACAAATAGAAGAAGTGGCCCACATGGCTTCGAGAAAACCTACCAGCAACTGGAAAAGGATGGACTAAAGGACAGCACAGAAGCACTAATCATGGCGGCACAAGAACAGGCACTCAGTACAACATCAATAGAGGCTGGGGTCTACCATACCAGGCAGGACCCCAGGTGCAGACTGTGCAAGGATGCCCCTGTGACAG
>NC_060153.1:19821499-19828144 GCF_021292245.1 Micropterus dolomieu
CAAATGGGCTACTGGAACAAGACATTCATGGACTAGAGCAGAAAATATGGATCTGATGCAATGCTACTATCCCGGTGAGAGGGGTTATATGCAGATACTGTGGGATGTATGGATGCTTCGAAACCCATCATCAACACTGACAAAGAAACAACTCCTAGCTCAGTGTTCTAACATCCGCAAACGGCAGCTAGAGATTGATGAGGTACAACAAATATGCTACAGCAAGGGGGAGCCAGGACGACTGGTCAGAGGGGAGATGTCATCATCATCCCCACACTCAGAGATTGGGTCCGATGCCCCAATAACAACAAGCCCTTACGGCACAGAATCACTCAACATGAGGGCGACTGACCTACGATTGAAGATCATAACTAAGCTGGACCCCCAAGTGCAACGACCAAGATTGCCAAGGCTACGTGACAAAGTATCCTCTGAAAGTCTGCTAGAAGACGTGAATGCAGCGCTACATACTATCCCTACTAAAGCCATAACCAAGACCAATGAGCTGATGTATGCCACAGCAACAGTGATCCTAGAGATGCTTGGCTATGAGATGAACACCACAAGCCACAAAGAGCATTACCAGGAGAAGGCTAGAGGCCAAGATCAAGGCAACACGAAGAGAGGTTAGTCAGCTCTCAGAGCCACAGAAAGGTGCAAGGAAGGGGCTACCTAAGAAATACAACAAGCTGTCAGCACCTGAGACTCTGGAGACTGCCTGTTATAACACAAGATCAGATCCACCCAGGGCTGAGACTGAACAGTACTGCAAGAACATATGGGAGAAAACACCAATGCTCAGTGGCTACCACAGACAAATAGAAGAAGTGGCCCACATGGCTTCGAGAAAACCTACCAGCAACTGGAAAAGGATGGACTAAAGGACAGCACAGAAGCACTAATCATGGCGGCACAAGAACAGGCACTCAGTACAACATCAATAGAGGCTGGGGTCTACCATACCAGGCAGGACCCCAGGTGCAGACTGTGCAAGGATGCCCCTGTGACAGTACAGCACATAACAGCAGGGTGTAAGATGCAGGCAGGAAGTGCGTACATGGAACGCCATAACCAGGTGGCTGGCATAGTGTACAGGAACATCTGCCATGGTCAAAATGGAAGACTAAGGTAGTTGAGAATGACCAAGCTAAGATCCTGACTGACAAACTGGTGATGGCTAACCAACCAGACATCGTGTTGATCGAACAGCAGAAGGCTGTGATATACAGTATATGGCAATTCCAAGCAACAACAACATCAAGAAGAAGGAACTCGAGAAGCTTGAGAAATACCAAGGGCTGAAAGGTGAGCTACAAAAGATGTGGAAAGTAAGAGCAACAGTGGTGCCAGTGCTAATCGGAGCACTGGGGGCTGTGACCCCCCCCACATATATATATATATATATATATATATAAATGCTCCGTACTTGTATAGCGCCTTTCTAGTCTTTTCGACCACTCAAAGCGCTTTTACACTACATCTGCATTCACCAGTCACACACATTCATACACTGAGCTTAAGTGCTCAAACGGAAACTAACATTCACACCCACTCATACACTGGCGGAATAGCCGTTCAGTATCTTGCCCAAGGACTCTTCGACATGCAACCAGGGGGAGCCAGGGATTGAACCGCCGACCTTCCGATTAACGGCCAACCCGCTCTACCTCCTGAGCCATAGCCGCCCCAGTGTGTGTATATATATATATATATATATATAAAAATAAATATAAATATAAGAAAGGCTCAACGAAGTGAGGAGTGAGGGATGTAAGGAGCTGAGGTTGTGAAAGACTGATCAGGCCATATGTGGCAGCCCATTATCTTTGTCCAACACTGGTTAACGACAGTGTGAAGGAGGAGGGGGACTGATGAAGGGAGAGATAAGCCACATTTCCAAGCAACTGATATTAACCCCAGAATATTTGGCCCACATGGCTTCCATGAGTTGGGTGATGATGAGAGACCCACATAGTGCTGTAAAAGGGTGTTATGTGCAAGCAGAGGGATGAGGAATGGATGGAGGGAGAAAAAGAAAGGAGAAAAAGGTGCATCTTCCCTAGTTACCTGTTGGAATACATCAGCTCCCTCATCATAGTCCACCACTGTGAAGAAGAGCTTGTTGGAAAATGCAGATGAGTAACGCCAGGAGTTTGCCAGGACCTGGTACTCTTCATTCGCCTGCCTATAAGGAGGCAATGAGCCAGAGAGAAACAATAAGAAACAATAGTCAAACCAAAATATTTCACACATATTACATGTAGGCAAAAAGGGACGGCTTAACACCTCTCAGATACACATACTCAAGAACCATGTCAATAATCAGAACTGTAGTTGAGATTATCTCTTCAGTGGCAAGTAAATCTGTTTGACAGCAGATATCACTCAGGTGTTACAAAACTGATAAAAAATAATTATCCAGCAAGACAACAACCTTAAGCAAGTATTAGCATTTTGCCAGGCTTATTTAAGGTCCAAAGAAGAGTCCTGTCTTAAACTGGTTTCCCCTCACAAGACCACACTGAACCATCTTCGTACCTGAAAAGGGAGAGCTGAGGAAATTGTGGATTCTCATGTTCTCTAGAACTGATACAGATAAGTGCAAACTGTAGTTGAGACAAACGAACATGCCATGTGAAGAAATTCAAATTTTCAGTCAACACAGTATAATTTTTACGACTCTAATAAGCAGAATGTTGTACTCGTTGAGGCTCGTTATTAACCTAGTGGTACAGCAAATACTGCTATCAGAAAGGAACCAATAATGTAGCCGCTAAAAGAGAAAAATGTTGCGTACGCACGGCATCCTGTTTACATTGTTGTCAATTAATTTCCTTGGAGTATGTTTTAACTTCTCAGTTGTTTTTCCATTTATTTATCCGCTCCTTGTCCTAGAGAAGTTATTATTTTAGTTGTGCCAAGCCATGGATACAGGCACGGCACAAAATATGAAATTAATGTGTTTATAATAAAGCGACAAAGGGGTATGAAAAAGGAGCACAATAATCACCAGAAAAACAACATGTGACCTCAAAAACAAAAGGTAAAGATAGAGATAGCGTAAAAAGAGAGTCAGCAAAGGGAAAAAGCGAAAGAGACACAGACTCAAAAAAATGGAGTAAGAAAGAGGGGAAAGACAAAAGATGAAGGGAGTAAGAAAAGGAAATACTAGATTGTTGGGAGTGTCTCTCTCTTCATCCCATAATGGTCTTCTTGACATGTGATGATGCTACATTTTCATTTCTCTCTCCCTCTTTTCTCTTTTGTCATTTTAATTTAAGTCTCTTTCAAACTTCATACCCTAATGAAGGTGTTATTTTAAGCAGCCACAGCCAGTTCAGTCTATCACCTTATCCTCCAACATGACAAGATAAACACTCAAATGCCTCTCTTTCCTGCTGCTAAACTTCACTTTGACATTGTGTCTTATGTCAACTGCCTCTTGTGTTGGCTTTAATTAGTGGGAAATTGTCTGTCAGGATGTGTTATGTGCGGTGATGTTACATTGTTATCTTTGCTGTGAATGTTAGGATGGTTCCTTTGAAGTGTCTATCGTTTTAAAAAGTCAGCGGAGATGAAGTTGAATCTCAGGCCACAGACTGTCAGGGATTACAGTGGTGCTCATCTTCGTGTGTGAACACCACTTTGCTGGAGTTGTCAAGGTGTCACTGAGATATAGTTTTAACTGTTCTGTGAGTCCTTGTTATTTATTTATTTATTGTTTATTTAACTTCTGACAACTATCCTAATGATACAAGATTGTTTTCCCTGATGTGGGTTACTGGAGTTTTTTTCTTTTATAAAGAAATATCATATTGCAAAAAAATAAACAATAAATATTAATCAAAACTATAATTACCTCCCCACAGTTGTATGTCGCCAACCGGTCAATTTGGCAATGCTACTCCGGCCTCCGGCCACAGCCATCTCCAACTGTGTGTTCCCCAAACCCAACCCAATGCCTTTAAAAAAGTCTGTTAACTCATGTCTCATCGCATCTATGTGAGCATGACAACAAATACATTTAGGTCTAATAGCAGTCTCCATATCTCTGTCATCAAGGCAACATAAATGAAAAAGCACACCAAGCTAGGGACTTAAATTATTCAAATATTACAAAAATTTTTAAATTATTCATTTTTGAAAGTCTGGTAGCAAAAAAGCAACAGACTGCTATGAACTCCAACATTAACACTATTTTTTTGTATGACATTTGTGATCCTACATAAAATGAATTTTTACAGTATGTATTTTTTCTTGTCTTTATTTATTTATATGTTAACTTTATTTTTTATTGTTTTTCTTTTATCTACATGATGTGGCTGTGAAAATTCTCACGTGTGTTATTGAAGCTTGTAATAAATTCATATCTGACTGACTCTGAGGAAGGCAAATTCATATCCATTCATTTTATTTCTATGTGAACAAAGCTAAGCCACACTGCACAAGCAGAATCTTCACATTTGACAGTAACAATGGAAACTGTGCAGCTCTGTCACATTTTGTACAAAAAACGGTAGTAAACATTTACTGACAAAAGTCTGAATGGATGAAACAAAAAAATTAAGTCAGACGTGAGCTGCTTTCTTTCAAAATAAAAAAATTAAAACATTTTTAATGCTAAAGTGAAGGACACAGTAAAATTAAGAAAATTTTTAATAAGCAATGATATTTTTCATATTTTTTCAAATAATTTATATTTGAATCAGTTGGAACAGAGTCCGTGTGATGTTTGATAGAGACCATGTGTGAATGGAGCCTGTTAATGTTCAGCAAAACTCCGCAAATAATCCTCCGGAGTTCATTGCTATGACTGAAATGGTGGGTGCGAGTCTGGACATGTTTCACTGAGGGCGGGGCTGCTCTCCCCCGCTACACATGAGGCTGCAGCAGAGCAGAGAAAAAGGTGGAACTCCGCGGACACATTTTAAAGAAGTGAAATGCTCCAGACTGTAAGTGGCATTACCAACCGAAATAAAAAGAAAGAAGCCATTTATTAAAACATATTTTGACAGATTTGGCGCTTGTTCGCCTGCCTTGTCTTTCCTCCACTGCCGATATGTGTTTGTTTACCTTTACTGCAGGTAGCTGTCGAGTCTGAAGCATGACCCCATTTTAATAAACCAATGGCAATTTAACTTGTCGGTTTCACGTCTGATGAAATCACCCGTCCAGTTCGAACAGTTAGGCTATGTGCCCATTTACCAGCACACTGTCTAAACAGAGAATCCGTGCAGACTGGCGAAAGAGGGTGAGGTGGACTGATAGATAACTAATAGTTTTGTATTAATGAAATGTATTGAATTATAGATGGTGAGTTCAGATAGAAGAGGAAGAATTTCATATTCCATTGATTCGTCATTCGTCAGTATAATACAGTATAGTACAAAATCACCAGTATGTCTAAGGTCTAATTAATAAGTACAGTCTGTGGTGATTAGTATGGATAGCGCTAACTAACCAACAAAAAAAACTTTCCTTTGTGTTCACAGGTTTGATGTTGTTTCCAGAAATTTTCACAATTTTGGCCTTGCTGTGATTATTATTTTAATGTATGTTTAAAACACAAAACATATTTATCTTGTTTTTTAGTGTGGCTGTTGGTGAACTTTTACAAAAGTTTTATATTTAATAAGCACTGCTTCTGCTCCCTCTTATCCATCAAACTATAGCTCAAGCTTCCAACCAAGCTTCCTAGGAACAGCACCACAGAGATCATAATAAAGAAGGGAGGAGTAGAGCTGGAATATACTCAATATTCTTGATCAGGTATGTACTTGCTCAGTATATCAAATGTATTATATCACAAACATGGTAACGTTGTAAGTAGAAGAAATGGTGTTTATTTTGTCAACAAATTTAATTGTGGAGTTAAAATAAGTTAAAAGGACTAATCTATTTCTAAATCACAGTACCGTAACTCCATAAGCACATAAGTGGTGTGCATTGTGAATTGTTTGCATCAGTGAAGTTGCAAAATTGGACTGCATCATAATGCATTATGTGTGTGTTTGCAATCTCACCTAGAGTCTCGAGGTGAATCAAAAAAGGGACTGTCTGCTGAAATGCCTTATTGTGTTTTGTGGGGAAGATGTGGACACACTTCTATCTGGTAAGTAGTTTTGCATTAAACACTGAAGCTTTAGACAAGATGAAACACAGCATATTCTAACTTTTAAGCTCATAAACATGGTCTCAGGTCCTATAAAAATACTCATACTATATATGTATATTTGCCTAAACATACAACCAAGATGGCGCCGCAAACAGCCGCCTCGGGATTACGCTCCGTAGCGCTTTTTGTGTTTTTAGGGCCCGAGCACGACCGTGTGAGGTCCCTATTGAATTTGCTCGGATTATATTTTTTTTTTTTTTTTTTTTTTTTTTTTTCTTTTTTCTGCAAAGTAGGCCCAAATGACATGGCCTAAACATACTCGAAAACTCACCAAAATTTGCAAACATGTCAGAACCGGTGAAAAATTTCGTATTCTACAAGTTTCGCACATGGGCGTTGCAAAATGACTCGCTAGCGCCACCTAGAAAATTGGAAAAAATTAGCCCCTCGTTCACGTTCAACCTACATCTACGAAATTTTCTGGGGACATGTATCATGTCAAGACGCACAAAAAAGCCTCAAGAACCCAT
>NC_060153.1:19828164-19836514 GCF_021292245.1 Micropterus dolomieu
TAACTCCATAAGCACATAAGTGGTGTGCATTGTGAATTGTTTGCATCAGTGAAGTTGCAAAATTGGACTGCATCATAATGCATTATGTGTGTGTTTGCAATCTCACCTAGAGTCTCGAGGTGAATCAAAAAAGGGACTGTCTGCTGAAATGCCTTATTGTGTTTTGTGGGGAAGATGTGGACACACTTCTATCTGGTAAGTAGTTTTGCATTAAACACTGAAGCTTTAGACAAGATGAAACACAGCATATTCTAACTTTTAAGCTCATAAACATGGTCTCAGGTCCTATAAAAATACTCATACTATATATGTATATTTGCCTAAACATACAACCAAGATGGCGCCGCAAACAGCCGCCTCGGGATTACGCTCCGTAGCGCTTTTTGTGTTTTTGTTAATTAACGCTGTTTTCTGCCGTCCCACCCTGGTAACTTTTACCAGAAAAGAGCTCTTAAACATTAGACTTCCAACTGCTTATACTATTCCACTGCTCTTTATTGACCCTGGAACTTTCCCGGAGTTACTAGTTGGAGGAGCGGCAGCTCTGTTTGGGATCCTTCGGAAACGGCGCAGGGGAAAACGTGCAGGCGCGCTGGTTAATCTGAGACAGCGGGGATTTTGTACTACGCTCCCTTCAATCCACCCGGTGAATGTCCGCTCTCTGGCCAACAAAATGGACGAACTGCTGCTCCTCAACAGAACTAACTCGGACTTCTGCAGATCTGCTGCCCTCTGTTTCACCGAATCTTGGCTCACCGAGCTCATCCCGGACAGCGCACTTCATCTACCGGGATTTAATCTCATCCGTGCGGATGGCGAACCTTCGTTGGTGCACAGATGTCACAGACATTATTTATAAACTGTAAACCATTGTATTCACCGCGGGAGTTTTCCTTGTTTGTTCTGGCCGCTGTTTACATTCCACCTCAGGCCTGTGTTAGTGAGGCGTTACTACACCTGGCCGACCAGATAACTGACGTGGAGAAAAAACATCCAGACTCCCTGCTCATTGTTCTTGGGGACTTCAACAGAGCAAACCTCAGCCATGAACTCCCAAAGTACAGACAGCATCCCACCAGGGACACTAACACACTGGACCACTGCTACACAACATTAAAGGACGCCCATCACTCTGTTCCCCGTGAAGATTTGGGACTCTCTGATCACTGTATGGTTCATCTTATCCCAACACACAGGCAAAAACTGAAATCTGCTAAACCTGTTGTAAAGACTGTGAAAAGATGAACCAACGAGTCAAAGCTAGAATTACAGTCCTGCTTTGACTGTACTGACTGGAGTACTTTTGAGGCTGCAGCCACTGACCTGGACGAACTAATTGACACTGTGACATCTTACATCAGTTTTTGTGAGGACGTGTGTGCCGACTAAAACCTTCCGCACATACAACAACCAAAAACCCTGGTTCACAACGAAACTCATGCAGCTTCGTCAGACCAAAGAGGAGGCCTTCAGAAGTGGGGAGAGTCTTGTACAACCAGGCCAGGAACACGCTGACTAAAGAGGTCAAAGCTGCAAAGAGGTGCTATGCTGAAAAGCTAAATAACAGCTTTGCAGCCAACGACCCTGTGTCAGTGTGGAGAAGCCTACGGACACTCACAAACTACAAGAGACCATCCCCCAACACTGCTGGTACTCAACGACTGGCAGATGAGCGGAATGGTTTCTACTGTAGATTTGAAAAGCCCACAGTCACACCTCTCCCCCACTCCAACACCATCTTCAAACAGTCACCTTCCCCCTCTGACTTCTCACCTGCACTCAATATCTGTGAAGAGGACGTGAGCCACCTCTTCCAAAGGCAGAAGACCAGGAAGACGGTGTGTCTCCATCCTGCCTGAAAATCTGTGCAGACCAGCTGGAGGATGTACTTCCTGCGGCAGCCTCAGATCTTCAACAAATCACTGGAGCTGTGTGAAGTTCCCTCCTGCTTCAAACGCTCCACAGTCATCCTGGTCCCAAAAAAACCCTCCATCTCTGGACTAAATGACTACAGGCCTGTCGCCCTGACATCTGTGGTCATGAAGTCCTTTGAAAGACTGGTGTTGGCCCACCTGAAGGACATTACAGGCCCCCTGCTGGACCCCCTGCAGTTTGCCTACAGGGCTAACGGGTCAGTGGATGATGCTGTCATCTTGGGTCTGCATCACATCCTGCAACACCTCGACTCTCCAGGGACATGCAAGGATCCTGTTCGTGGACTTCATCTCGTCGTTTAACACCATCATCCCGGACATCCTCAGCACCAAACTCACTGTACCAGCCTCCATCTGTCAGTGGATCACAGACTTCCTGACTGACAGGAGTCAGCAGGTGAGGCTGGAAAACATCACATCCATCACCCGGACTATCAGCACTGGCGCCCCCCAGGGGTGTGTGCTCCCCACTGCTCTTCTTCCTCTACACCAACGACTGCACCTCAGGAGACCCATCTGTCAAACTCCTGAAGTTCGCTGACGACACAACAGTCATCAGCCTCATCCGGGACGGTGATGAGTCGGCCTACAGACGGGAGGTTGATCAGCTGGCTCTCTGGTGCGTTCAGAACAACCTGGAGCTTAACACACTCAAAACTGTGGAGATGACCGTGGACTTCAGGAGGAGCCCCCTCACTCTGCCCCCCATCACCATACTCAACAGCCCTGTGTCTGCTGTGGAATCCTTCAGGTTTCTGGGTCCCACCATATCCCAGAACCTGAAGTGGGAGTCCAACACTGACACCATCATCAAGAAGGCCCAGCAGAGGATGTACTTCCTGCGTCAGCTCAGGAAGCTCAACCTGCCTAAGGAGCTGCTGATCCAGTTCTACACAGCCATCACTGTCTGATTTGTATCTGCCACCAAAAAGGATAGGGACAGACTACAACAGACAATCAGGACTGCAGAAAAAAATCATCGGTGCCAACCTGCCCTCCATTCAGGACTTACACATTTCGAGAGTCAGGAAATGGGCAGGAAACATCACTGCAGATCCATCTCACCCCGGACACAACCTGTCCCAGCTCCTCCCCTCTGGTAGGCGCTACAGAGCACTGTACGCCAAAACCAACAGACACAGAAGCAGTTTCTTCCCACAAGCCAATACTCTGATGAACAGCTGATTTCTGACTCACAGTGTCAGGAACAATTCCTGTGCAATAACCCAGTAACTCTGTCTCTAATCAGCCACCTGTTTACTGGTTTCCACTTATCATTTATTTATTCAACATTCTCTATTTCAGTGCTTTTCATTCTATGTCATATTGTATATACTGTATAACAATACACCTACCTCAGGTCATAGGTCTTATTTATTTTTTCCAGCATCCTTTGCACTATGCTCCATCACACTGAGTACATGTGTACATGTATGTGTACCTGTATAACCTATCCACCTTCAACATGTACATAATGAGAATAATAGTTTGCATCCTTTGCACTCTGATCACTGCACTATTTGTCAATATGTCTATATTGTTTTGTTCGTAGTGTGTATATTAGTGTTGTCTACACTGTAGTTTGTGTCTGATTTTATTTTATTATTGTATTATGGTATTTTTGTATGAGTAACCACATCATGAGCAATGTACAATCCTGAGTCAAATTCCTCGTATGTGTACACATATCTGGCAATAAAGCTGATTCTGATAAATCTTGTATATCTGATTCAGGCATCATTGTACCCACATTAGACTGGTACTCCGTAATGCTTCCGATGTCCCCACAAGTAACACATTCATTTAGCCTAGGTTGGGCTAACTTGGACCATCTTGGCTTAACATCACTCTGCACCTGCGACAATCAAAGTGATTTGAACTGCCTTGATTGAGGAGGTACTTTGTATTTTAAATGCCATCAGCTTTATTTGCCAAATATGTGTACACGTATGAAGAATTTGACTTTTGATTGTGCTCAGTAAACTTGTCAGCATTGTGGTCCATCAGGGGACATGTGTTGTCTGCACATTGGAAACATTTTCCCTTGGGAGGACAATCCAAAATGGAAGCTTTCGTATTAGCTGTGTTCCACTATACAATTATAAATAAGTAATCCAGTTGTGTTGTCATGAAAAAAACGTGCCAACTGACCACATAACTATTTCTGTGCTGGTTGATATTTGTGTATTATATTTTGTATACTTGCATCTTAATTGTGCAATATTTGTTACTTCAGAGCAGATGGAGCAGTGAAAGCCTGGTCATAAAATGCATATTGTATCCAAATATTTCACTGTAGAAAGTGTCCGTCTGTCGCCAGATTCTGAAATTAATGAAACATAAGTTTAACATTGGTTGAAGTATGTATACTACTGTATTTATATTAGAAATGTTTAATATTTGTTGTCACAGCTTGTGATAAAGTCAAGTTGCTATGAAAAAAATATTTGAAAGAACTGACTGTAAGTGAAGTATTTGCTGGACTTTCCAAGTCATTCCATTTTCTTATTACTAGAACTTGCTTTTTGGAGATTTGATTGGGAGAATTTTTGTGTACATATTTTATATAAACACATCAGATACTGATTTCATCAAAGTAACTTTGTAATAAATGTCTTTTCTGTTTTTTTATCAGGTTGTTTGGCTGAAGCTGAAACTGAGCTTGAGAGATGTATCATGGCAGTGATGTCATCAAGGAAGAGGAGGATCCTCTCCAGCCACCACGTAACATTGGGATTATGAGTTGCCATCAGTTCCATATGCATGTGCCATGTTGTTTGGCCTCATTTATGCTCTAAACTTGAGCTATCTGAGTGAGGTAAAATACACCTTTGATGGACTGCAGAAAATATTCTTGGACATAGAACCCAAGAACATGACACGCAGAGTGTGCATTCTGAGTGTCAAGCTCTAAATACTGGATTAATCAAAGAAAGACATATAGATACAGGACATGTTTTATTCTGTTATCCCTTGTATTAAAAAATATTACAGGATAATGGAAGGGGCCATTGTTGACTTAAATAAGAGAGAAACAGACTTTAATTCAAAACAATTCTAATTCTCTGTGGTGTAAATATTGTGGTACTTAAATCAACACTGAATCAGAATCAGAAGGAGCTTTATTGCCAAGTAGTGTTTTACACATACGAGGAATTTGCTGTGGTGATAAGGTGCTACACGTAGACAAACATACAGTCAACATAAATAAATGTGAAAATATATAAATATGGAATTGAAGAACAACGTTGCAGATATACACATGTGCATTATTCTGGGTCTGTGCCGTGCAGAAGTAACGTAAAGGAAGAGAATATTGTGTACATACAAATATATAAACTGACAACATAAAAATATACAACAACAAAGATCAACAATCAACAACAAATATGTGCGACGTGCCAGGTCTGTGCCCGACACGAGATGAAACGGTATTTACATGTACAGAGACATTTGTATCATTTGCAAGGGGGGAGTGTCAGTGGGGGACCCGGGCCTTGTTAATGAGGCTAGCTGCAGACGGGAAGAAGCTGTTCTTGTGGCGAGAGGTTTTGGTCCTGATGGACCGCAGCCTCCTGCCAGAGGGGGAAGTCTGAAACAGTTTGTGTCCGGGGTGGGAGGGGTCAGCTGCAATCTTTCCTGCTCACCCTCGAGGAGTACAGGTCCTCGAGGAGTACAGGTCCAGAAGAGAAGGAAGATTGCAGCCAATCACCTTCTCTGCAGAGTGAATGATGCGCTGCAGCCTGCCCTTGTCCCTGGCAGTGGCAGCAGCGTACCAGATGGTGATGGAAGAGGTGAGGATGGACTCAATGATGGCGGTGTAGAAGTGCACCATCATTGTCTTTGGCAGGCTGAACTTCTTCAGCTGCCGCAGGAAGTACATCCTCTGCTGGGCCTTCTTGGTGAGGGAGGTGATGTTCAGCTCCCACTTGAGGTCCTTGGAGATGAAGGTGCCCAGGAAGCAGAAGGAGTCCACAGTGGTGACTGAGGAATCGCACAGGATGATGGGGGAGGGTGGGGCTGTGCTCTTTCTGAAGTCCACAACCATCTCCACTGTCTTCTGAGCGTTGAGCTCCAGACTGTTCTGGCTGCACCAGGTCACCAGATGGTCGATCTCCCACCTGTAGGCGCACTCGTCCCCACCTGAGATGAGCCCAATGAGGGTGGTGTCGTCCGCAAATTTCAGGAGCTTGACAGACTGGTGACTGGAGGTGCAGCTGTTGGTATACAGGGAGAAGAGAAGGTGGGAAAGAACGCAGCCTTGAGGGGAACCGGTGCTGATGGTCCTGGAGTCAGAGACATGTTTTCCCAGCTTCACGTGCTGCTTCCTGTCCGTCAGGATGTCTGTGATCCATCTGCAGGTGGAGTCAGGCACGCTCAGCTGGGAGAGCTTGTCCTGCAGCAGGGCCGGGATGATGGTGTAAAAAGCAGAGCTGAAATCCACAAACAGGATCCTGGCTTCAGGTTCCTGGGGAGTCCAGGTGCTGGAGTATGTAGTGAAGGGCCATGTTTACTGCATCATCGACAGACCTGTTGGCTCTGTAGGCGAACTGCAGGGGGTCCAGGAGTGGGTCTGTGATGGATTTTAGGTGGGACAACACAAGGCGTTCAAAGGACTTCATAACCACAGGGGTAAGGGCGACAGGTCTGTAGTCATTTAGTACAGTGGTCCTTGGTTTCTTGGGGACAGGGATGATGGTGGAGGCTTTGAAGCAGGCTGGCACATGGCATGTCTCCAGTGAGGTGTTAAAAATGTCTGTGAACACCGGAGACAGCTGATCAGCACAGTGCTTCAGGGTGGATGGGGAGACAGAGTCCGGCCCAGCTGCTTTGCGGGGTTTCTGCCTCCTGAAAAGACCGTTGACTTCCCTCTCTGTGATGGAGAGAGGAGCGGAGGGGGTGGAGCTGGCCAGCTCTGAGGAGGGCGGGGAAGAAGTGGTGGACTGAGGCTGAAGCTGAGCGGAGGAGTCACGGGGGATGGGTTCCGATTGACTCTCAAAGCGGCAGTAGAACTGGTTCAGCTCATTTGCCAGGCGAGAATTGTTTATGGAGTGGGGGACTTTGGGTTTATAGTTTGTGATCTGTCTGAACCCCCTCCAGACAGAAGTGGCGTCGTTTGCAGAGAACTGGTTCTTTAGTCTCTCTGAGTACAGTCGTTTAGCTTCTCGCACCTCCTTGTTAAACCTGTACTTTAACGCCCTGCACCCGGTCCTGTCACCACTCCTAAATGCATCCTCCTTTTTCAACCTTAGCTGTTTGAGTTTAGCTGTGAACCAGGGTTTGTCACTGTTATAACTCACCCTGGTCTGTATTGGAATGCAGCTGTCCTCACAGAAGCAAGGACGTCACAGCCTCTGTAAACTCATCCAGATTGTTGGTAGCCTTCTTGAAAGCATCCCAGTCAGTACAGTCCAAACATGCCTGGAGGTCCTCAACAGCTTCACTAGTCCACTTCTTTGATGTCCTCACTACAGGTTTACAGAGCTTTAGTTTTTGCCTGTAAGCAGGAATCAGATGGACCATCACGTGATCAGAGTGGAGCACGTGTGACAGTGTGATAGGCACTGCTAACTGTGGTGTAGCAGTGATCCAAAGTGCTCTGGTTGGACACTTTATAAACTGTCTGTATTTGGGGAGTTCTTGGCTGAGATTTCCCCTGTTAAAGTCACCGAGAACAATAACAAGGGAGTTTGTCTGCTCCACACACAGTATCTGGTCGGCTCTGTTCTGTGCGTCCTTAACGTTGGTGTGCGGCGAGATGTAAACACCGACCAGAGTGAATGAAGCACTTGGGGAGTAAAACAGTTTACAGTTAATGAGAAGAAATTCCAGATCAGGAGAACAGTGCTGCTGAATCACTGTCACGTCGGTACACCAGCCATTGTTAATATAAAAACAGACACCTCCACCTTTTGTTTTGCCGGAGAGTTCTGTGTCGCGGTCCACTCTGTACAGTTGGAAGCCAGCCAGCTGCAGCGCGGAGTCCAGTATCAGCTCACACAGCCATGTCACCTTCTCAGTGCGAACGACAGCGAGAGAGCCCTTCACCAAAATGTCCAATAATTCCACTGATGACGCAAGAAAAGTGGGAATTAAATCCGCTGGAGTTGTTCCCCTGATGTTCATGAGCTCCTCCCTGGTGAAAGAGCTCCGGGAATCACAACCGAAAACTGAATTAACACACAAAAACAAAACAAAATTAAAGCTGCAAGCAGCGTTGGGCGGGCCCTCGCACTTGTAGCGCGTCCGCGTGTGAGCCGGCCGAGATGCACATTCTGGAGCTCTGCCGGTGCGGCTGTGAATTTGCTACGCGGTTCCGACGCCGCATGAAGGTGCTATATGTCACTTCCTGTGTCCCCTATGTGGAGCTACATAGCACTTGCCGCTATGAATATAAATTGGTATTGGCGTGTAGA
>NC_060153.1:19836534-19836927 GCF_021292245.1 Micropterus dolomieu
ATATTCATAGCGGCAAGTGCTATGTAGCTCCACATAGGGGACACAGGAAGTGACATATAACACCTTCATGCGGCGTCATAACCGCGTAGCAAATTCACAGCCGCACCGGCAGAGCTCCAGAATATGCAACTCGGCCGGCTCACACGCGAACGCGCTTACAAGTGCGAGGGCCCGCCCAACGCTGCTTGCAGCTTTAATTGTTAATTAACGCTGTTTTCTGCCGTCCCACCCTGGTAACTTTTACCAGAAAAGAGCTCTTAAACATTAGACTTCCAACTGCTTATACTATTCCACTGCTCTTTATTGACCCTGGAACTTTCCCGGAGTTACTAGTTGGAGGAGCGGCAGCTCTGTTTGGGATCCTTCGGAAACGGCGCAGGGGAAAACGTGCAG
>NC_060153.1:19837027-19846457 GCF_021292245.1 Micropterus dolomieu
TTTGTATTGAATTAGAAATTTAAGTTGGGTAAATTTGATTAAATTGCTTGTAACAAATCACAGCACTTTAATTAGTTTAGTCCTAAGTAAAAATTATACGTGGATGTTATTGTAAAAAGTGGGTTATGCTAAAATAAAAATGTATTTTGTACCAAAGTAAAAAAAATTTGTCATGGTCTCTATGTTAAACAATATTTTTACTTTATGTGAATGTATTTTTCTTGAGTAGAAGTAATATTTTGATTGAAATTAAATTAAAATTTAAAGTTTCAACCAATTTAAAAAAATATAGTTATATATATGTATATGTAACCTAGCAGCCAAAGTCAAGAAATATATGTAGAGTAGCTATCTTTCCAGTAAAAGAGAAGTCAGTTTCTTGAGTTTCATACAGCATTAATCTGTTGTTGGTTAGGGGTTAAGCTGGGGCTGTACATGGATTGTTCCATCACTGGCAGTCTTTGACAATGGGATTACAAAATTAGTGAAAACAATATGAAGACTGCCTTTCTGTGTGGAGTTTGCATGTTCTCCCCGTGTGTTCTCTCCAGGTGCTCCAGCTTCCTACCACCATCCACAGACATGCAGGCTAGGTTAATTGGTGTCTCCAAAATTGTCCTTAGGTGTGGATGTGAGTGTGAGTGGTTGTTTGTCTATGTGTGGCCCTGTGATTGACTGCTCGATGTCAGCTGGGACTGGCTCTAGCCCCCCGCGACCCTGTACGCAAGATAAGTGGTTGACGATGGATGGAATATGAAGACTGTTGTATTTGAGTATTCTTAATTTAGTCTCTTTTCTAGAGCAAAAGCACAGCTAGAATAATATGTAATATGGGACAAAGCTTAAGAGTAATGTGGGATTGGGGGCCCCAGCCATTTGCCATCTTTTTCACTGCCTGATAGTCCTCTTAAAGGGCTACTTTGCGATTTTAATCCAATACACTTTTTGTTAAATTTGGCGAATATTTCCTCATGGGTAGGTAGCTCTCTGTTTTTCGTGTGCTCTAAAAAAAATCCAGTTTTCCTACACAGCCCCTGGGTCTGTAAATTCAGCACAAACAAAGCTGCTCGAAGCGAGCAGCAGGTGGCGCGCTCAAAGCAGTCGGAGAGAGAATGTAAACAAACAGCAGTACATTCGAACATGCTGGACTTCTTACGGGACTTTAGCTGTGAAGATGACTGAGAAACAGCTACAGAGGGAAAGGTCTGAGGAATTGTGAAACAAGTTATATGACCAGGTGAGGGGAAGACCTCTTATCAGTCACTGTATTTTTGTACAAACTATTTCAAATAACTCTCTAGTTTTTTACTCTGTTGTGTTTTGGATGCAGCGTTTGTGTGGTTACATGTCGTTTGTTTGATGATGTTTGTTCACTAATTGTAACTATTGAAGTTCCTCTCGATTTTCCTACTCATAAATAAACTAGACTCCGTGTCTTAGATTTAGGCTTAGAAAAGTATTTTGCTTCCATACATATGTAAATACTGACAGGCTTGTTGTCACACCTTCTACAATACTGCTAAAACATGCCCTCTTATTGAGGCTAACTTGCTCTCGGACAGCAGACGCTGTGGATTCTGCTATATTTCAGCAGAGTAGGACTGGTTACCCTGGCAATGCGCGTTCCTGAGTTTGTTTATCAACAAACTCTCTGCAGAATCGCATAGTATCCCTTTAATGCAGACACTCCGGTCACCATCTAACATCCTTCTCTTACTCTAATTCTCTCTCTCACTCTCTTTTTCTAATGATGTGATGTTATCGCTAATGCTAATAGGAGAATGCCTGAGGAAATGGAAAGCGCGGAGGGGGGGGGGGGGGGGGGGGGCAGACAGAAACAAACGGACTAACAAAAAGAGAAGAAGCAATATGACAAAAAGGAAAAGAAATTATATAAAAATAAAGGAATAAGGGTGATTGTGAGAATGTTGGCATTAATTAATGCATCTGGCAATTAAATAAAAAGTAATCTAGTTTCTTCTGCTGGTGAAGACTGTGCGTAAAAAACAAACAAAGAAAACAGTAAAATTGTGAACCCTGTAGAACCTGCTTTGACAGTCGTATGGTTAATTGAGGTCATGCCAACAAAACCTCCTTTGAATTTGAACATGAAATTAAAAAAAAAAAGATTATGTTTGTCTGTGTGTTGTGTGACTGCACTGATAATAGTGCGTCTGTACTTCCATTCTTAAACAAATGGATATTTTATGGAGGAAAAAGAGAAAGATGGGGGGGGGGGGGGGCAGTAGTCTCTTTTTTTCCAGTTGGTGTCAATGGTATCAGTTAGAGAGAAACAATCTAATAAATCTACTAATCTAGTACTTGAGACTTTGACAACATAAGAAAACCTATATTCCCAATACTGAAGTAGCTTTCAGCTTTCAGGGTCACAGAGTTGTGGCTCTTTTGAAAAAAAGTTGTGTGCGGAGCTGTCCATGGTGCAGAAACAGTGGCATTGTCAAGGAATTAAAATTTAGATTTCAGAGTTCAGATGGGAATTCATTTAAATTCTAAATTAAAAACAAACTTCTTATCTTGTTTTAGCATTTTGGGGAAGTGACCTTACAGTATTGCACTTCATTCTGCAGCAAACAAAAAATTAAATTTAAAGTTTGTTTTTTTGGAAAAACTCATGCATTTAATGCTTTGAGTATGCAAGTAAGTAAGTAGGTCTCATTGGCCTTGTCTTGTGGAATTTATTCATTTCCCTTTAGTAGAAAGGAGGGAGTCCCTTTGATCCAAAGGTCAAGATGACCCACAGGTTCTTGTTATATAATGCTGTTTTCTGTGTTTCCCAAGCTGTACACGTCTGTATGTGTGTATGTGGAAGGACGGTATGTGATATATTCTAGCACATTTGTGCTTGTGTGTGTTTTAGTGTGTGCGTGTGTGTGTGTGAGACTCTAGAGCTCACAGACTCTTCCACTGTAGGTGACCTTCAGTGCAATAAGTAAACTTACAGGGGGACATGTGAATCTCAGGCAACAGAGAAAAAGACTTTGCCAGCTATGCCAGATTGTGGCCTACACAAGGTGAATAGCTCTTGAGCGTGTCATTGTGTGAACACACCTGCAGACAGAACACTGCCTTTGAGGCTGCAGGGCAGTGAACATGACGATCACAGAGTAGTTCCTCGGTGGGGCCTTGACGAAGCGACGGAACTTGTCCCCATTCATACGGACGACTGAACGCCGAGAGGACCACTCCATCATCTGGTCAACCTTCTCCGAAAGCAGATTCTGAACATACAGACAAAGCAAAGAGCAGAGAGGACAAAGCATCCCATTAGCAGGGCTCAACGTTAAACCTTTTTGCAACTGGCCCCACCGGGCCAATGGGTTTGAAATTTACTGGCCCCAAGACAATTTTTACTGTCCCTCCTTCCAAAACTTATTTATCAGTGTTACAACCAAAGCAATCAGTTATAAATACTGTTTATAACATGTTTAATTGTTTATTAAATACATCCTGAATATAAAAAAACTAAACTAAAATGTAATCACAGTTAAAATTATAAAAAATGAAAAGGTTAACCAAACAATTTTACTTTTAAAACAAAACATACTAACAGACTCAAACATGACATGTTCTCTCTCCTGCTGACAGCCATTTAATAAAAAAATCTATCCTGATTGACAGGTCGCCATGGTAGCGACAAGTCAATCAAGGTAGTCGCGCCCTAAAGCATACGCTGCTTTCTGGTCTATTTCACCCTAAATAGGACGATAATTTACTAAATGAACATCATGTTGTGTTGAAGACTTGAAACTAGCGACTTAGAGCATATACTCATTAGGAAAGTGTTTACTGAGGTAACAAATCAGCTGAGAAGTATGGTCCTTTGACCATTATTTTTGATGGAACCGGACTTATTTTCTTTTCGCCCCCTGCAGGCCGTTAGAGAGAATGCAGGTCTGCATGGTTTCACTTTTCAGGCCCAGAGAGATTACAGAAATAACATTTGACAACCACTTGTCACGTCACTACAACCCTTGATTGGTCAACGGTGCGCGCCAAGAACTGCAAAACAACTGCAGGATGTTGAGTTTCCAATGCGATTTTTTTGTTTTCGTTTTTTTAATAGGCTTACTAATTTTTGAGTTGCTAGTTCAACAGTCCCGACGTTACTTTTTACTGGCCCCGGGCCCGATGGCCACCCTTATTGTCGAGCCCTGCATTAGGATTTTCAGATTCAAAAAGAAACCTTATTCCTGTAAGTCCAACACGGCTATGGAACAGCAGATTAAAAATACAGGCATTTTTATTCTCTCAAATGTTAAAACACTCGTCTAGTGGTGGAATGTAAACGTTCATGTACTTCCTGTGCTTTACTACATTTTCGAGGTACTTGTACCTTCCATTTTATGCTATTTTGTACATCAACTCCATTGTATTTCAGAGGGAAATACAGTACTTTATCTGATAGCTGTATTTACTAATTACTTTTCAGATTTTGATTTTAAATGCAAAACATATTATCATTATACCAAAATCCACCTTGAAAATGTTAAAATGCTGCTTACATGTAAATGTATCAATAAAAAAAATATAATTGCACCATTTTGCATATTAGTACCTATACTGATGGAAGTAGATTTTGCTGCTACCTTTGTACTTTTACTCAAGTAAAACTTTGAATGCCATTGCTAGTATTATTTTTATACTGTGGTATTGGTGCTTTTACTACTACTTCTTCTACCACTGTTCCAGTAACAGGGGGAAAAGCATTCTCAGTCAAGTGACAGTATGGAGAAGTTGCAAAGACATACTGGTACACTCTTATAAAATGACCTATTTGTACAATCCCCTGATATCACCCGGCTTCCCCACAGAATATCAAAATCCTTGACTTTTTTGCCTGAAAAAACAGGCAGTGCCTCTTAAATTCTGTGACATTCCAACTATTCCATCACCAGCCAGAAGCCTTACATTTTACTGGCTGCTTTGAAAGTCCAAGGCTGACACACAGCAAGGAGTTGCAGGGTGCCAGTTACTAAATCTAAATTTTAATAGGTTTGACTTCTGGCCTGTTTTGACTAATTGGATGCAAACAAAGAATATGGAATACAGCAAACCTAACCATTATTTATAGAAAAGGAGCACCGACTTCACAGTCTAGGGGTGTGTGTGTGTGTGTGTGTGTGTGTGTGTGTGTGTGTGAGAGAGAGCACAGAAAGAGTTCTTGGTGTTTGTGTATGAATTGTAAAGGAGTCTGCTGTTGATTAAATCTGGTCCGGTTTAACTAAAAAGGTCAACATCGGAACACACCGCTGAAAGGTAAACAACACCCAGCATATGCGTACACAAACACACCAGCTTGTGTCTTTGCAAGGGTTCTAAAGCTGAAAGGCTTATAATAACACACTCATACGGTGGTATACAGTAATGATGAAATGTGGCTGTGTGTGTGTGTGTGTGTGTGTGTGTGTGTGTGTGTGTGTGTGTGTGTGTGTGTGTGTGTGTGCATGAGTCTTCTTGTGCTGTGTATGTGTTTGGCTGTAAATCTATTGTAAGACTGTGTTAGTGTAAGTTCTCAGCAGGACACTACTTAGTTTCTCCAGGCATCATCTTTGCCAAACTTGAGCTCTGAACTGATGAGTGATGAAATGCTGAGACTGCTGATGAAACACGGGTTGTATTCCTACCTCTGCTGATCAAACTGCACAGCAAAAAATCTGTATGGGAAGCATAAATCAATTTCCTTTTTGTGTTTGTGTGTATGTGTGTGTTAAGAAGACTGCGTAGGGTTTGTCATGCATTTTCTTCACCATTTCTACATCTTTAACACATAAAGAAACACAGACTAAAAGATGTTTTATTCCTTTGTCTTAACCCATTTCTTTAAAACAGCAACCTTACTGTAAATGTTAATAGGTAATACAGAAACACTAAATACCCTGGTTGATACAGAATGAATGCCGGTGTTCTGTGTACACATAAGACAAGACAAGATGAAAAGAAAGAAAAAATGTCTATAATAGTAATAATAGCAGCTAAGTCAATCAGTTCCAATGTCGAAGTATATTATCGGTGCATGTGCTGCAAAAAGACCGAAGAATACGTTGCCGAGGAAGCGAGGAAAAGAAAAGGAGAGATGGAGACTGAACAAGAGACCGGACAAAAGTAAACATTGGACTGGCTTTTTTGGCTCGAGCTAAAAGGATGCAAGCTGGCCTTCTGTCTGTAGGACATGTAAATAATAACCTATTAGATGGCTTGCTATTTCTTTCATTGTTGCGCTTGTTAACTCTGTGTTAGCAAACTTGTCGACTCTAGCGAAATCAGACAGAGGTTTCACAAACAGAGGTTTAGACAAAAGCCACAGTGGTGTGAAAAAGTGTTCCTGATATCTTTTTTTTGCATGTTTTTCACACTGAAATGTTTCAGATCATCAAACAAATTGAAATATCAAAGATAACACAAGTAAACCCAAAATGCAATTCTTAAATGAAGGTTTTATTATCAACGGGGAAAAAATCCAAACCTACATTTCCCTGTGTGACCCCCCCCCCCCTTAAAACATAAATCAACTGTGGTTTATCAGATATTTTTAAAGTCAAGTTCAATTTCTCTAGCCACACCCAGGCCTGATTACTGACAACTGGTCTCAACCAAGAAATCACTTAAATAGATCCTGCCTGACAAAGTGAAGTAGACCAAAAGATCCTCAAAAGCTAGACATCATGCTGTGATCTAAATAGGGCTGCAGCTAACGATGATTTTAGTATTCGAAGCTTCTCTCAGTAACGGGATCAGCTGTGCACGCTTATAGGTGATATTTATATTTCCAGCTGAGGTCTGCGGCTTACTTTGGCTAGCCTTCAACTCAACAATCAATCATGATTTCAGTTAAATGCTAAAGTTGCTGTTACTGTTACTTTGTCTGTGGTCCGCTGGCAGAACACCGGGTGCTTTCTGATCGGATGCCATCGTGCTGTTGCCGAGACGGCATAAATTTCATCGGCTATCGACGATTGAAGGGATGATCAGCGATTGGTTTTTCAAGCGTCGATATTAAGGCGATCTGAACTAACTCACCATCAGAACTAAGATGACATAAAAAGTTTCTAGATTCTGTACCCCACTGCGTTGTTTCCCATTCACTGATTTATTTGTGGCGACACCACACTCTACAATATCAACACTGACCGTCTCGCATACTATTAAATAGGAGTAAAATAATAATTCATTGCGGAGCTGCCCGCAGCGCAGATTTGCTCATCTCTCTCTCTCTCTCTCTCTCAGAACAGTGTGTTTATAGAAAAACTAATGCATTCAAGTAAACTCTAAGAAGTTAGTCTATTTTCTTAACACAACCCTGTCAATGTCTGAAACTCACCTTCATATAAGTTATAAGCAAGCTTGTAAGGAGCCTAGCTAATAAGTATAGCTATGTTAATGTTAGTATACAGCTGGGTTGTCGAGTTTAGCGCACTGTACATAGCTGCTGTTCAATATTGATTACACACCCCACGAATGCCAGAGCAGAGTTACACAGTAATTCTGTGGGAAACACTGTACTGTGCATTTACAGATGTTTCTGGTGGTTTCTCTTAAAGCTAATATGCCTTTTCTTCCATGCTGGCATTTCACTGGCATGCTGCAACGTAACACCGCCCCCTGGTGATCAGATCGCCAATCAGTGATCTAAAATAAAGAAGATCGCCCAACCCTATTATAAAGTCATTTCTAAAGCTTTGGGACTCCAGCGAACCACAGTGAGAGTCATTATCCACAAATGGCGAAAACACGGAAAAGTGTTGAACCTTCCCAGGATTGGCCATCCGACCAAAATTACCCTAAGAGCGGAGCAACTACTCATCCCATAGGTCACAAAAAAAACTACAGGCTTCACTTGCCACAGTCAATGTCAGCGTTCATGATTCGACCATAAGAAAGAGACTGGGCAAAAAGGCTTGTATGGCAGAGTTCCAAGATGAAAACCACTGCTGAGCAAAAATAACATAAAGGCTTGTCTCAGTTTTGCCAAAAAAAAGCTGTTTTCAATGTCTCAATATTTTAAAAAGCTTTAACAAAATATTAAGGCCAATACCATAGTTTAACACAAGGAGAAGGAGCACACACGTAGTGTAAATGTGTGTATAATAAATAGACATTTTGGAACTCTGTTCCATTTTTTGCTGTGCTCTTAAATTTCTGTGTGTGCTCCTTGGCAAAAAGGTTAGCTTAGAGCCCTTTGGTAGTATGATGATCTGGGGCTGTTTTGCTGCTCCAGGACCTGGAAGATTTGCTGTGGTAAATGGAACCATGAATTCTGCTGTCTACCAAAAAATCCTTAAGGAGAATGTTTGGGCATCTGTTCTGCAGCAGGACCATGATCCAAAACACACCAGTAGGTCCACCTCTGAATGGTTTAAGAAAAACAAATGAAGACTTTGGAGTGGCCTAGTCAAAGTCCTGACCTGAATCCGATTACAGCTGTGAATTACACTCTGAAAAGGCACAAAAAAATAATCTTACGTAATGTTGCTTTAAAATGTACTTCCTCAGAATTTCTTGAAAGACTTGTTAAAAAAAAAAGACTTGATGCTTGAAACAGTTTGCTCTATTTTGCTGGACAAGTAACTTATGTAGCTGTGCCCATTTTATTGTTTACTTTAGGGCTGAAACAATTCATTGATTAAATTGATTAAATCAATAACTAAAAGGCATTGACACATTCTTTGCATTGAAATTTTGTTTAATCCATATAACTATATAGCTCACTGTTTTGCACGGACATTTATTAATGTCGCACATCGCGCTTACGCTGTGTAAACACCACATGATTATGATGGCGCTGTTTGCAAAGTGGAGGAAGAGAGAGAAAATAGCGAGGGACAAAGAAGAAAGTGTCCAAAACGTAAAATGAAACTTATGTCGCCTAACGTTACCACAACAGCATGACAGTACCTGATCTGAAAGCACCCGGTGTTAGGCCAGCGGACTACAGACAAGGTAACAGTACCATCAACTTTAGCATTTAAATGAAATCATGACTGATTATTAAATTGAAGGCTAGCCAAAGTAAGCTGCAGTCCTCAGCAGCAAATGTACAGTGGGGGAAATAAGTATTTGACCCCTTGCTGATTTTGCAGGTTTGCCCACTTACAAAGAATGCAACGATCTATAATTTTAATCATATGTACATTCTAATAGTGAAAGACAGAATCCCAAAGAAATTTCCAGAAAATCACATCATATGAATTTATTAAAATTGATAACCATCTGATGAGGAAAAACAAGTATTTGACCCCCTGGACAAACAGCATGTTAATATTTTGTAGAAAAGCCATTATTGGCCAGCACAGATGTCAAACGGTTTTTATAGTTGGTGACAAGGTTTGTGCACATTTCGGCAGGGATGTTGGCCCACTCCTCCCTGCAGACAGCCTCCAAATCATTCAGGTTCCGAGGTTGTCGCCTGGCA
>NC_060153.1:19846557-19869330 GCF_021292245.1 Micropterus dolomieu
ATAACTGCACCGACAGTTGATCTTTTCTCTCCAAGTTGCTTTCCGATTCTCTTGTAGCCCATCCCAGCCTTGTGCAGATCAACAATCTTGTCCCTGATGTCCGTAGAAAGCTCTTTGGTCTCGCCCATGGTGGTGATGTTGGATGCTGTTTGTTTGGGTGTTGACAGGTGTCTTTTATACAGGTAACGAGGTGAGGCAGGTGTATTTAATGTAGATAATTGGTTGGGATTGGGGCTGTGTCTTAAAGAAAGACTAACTGGCTTGTAGGAGCCAGAATACTTGCTGTTTGGTAGGGGGTCATATACTTGTTTTTCCTCATCAGATGGTTATCAATTTTTATAAATTCATATGATGTGATTTTCTGGAATTTTCTTTGGGATTCTGTCTTTCACTGTTAGAATGTACATATGATTAAAATTGTAGATTGTTGCATTCTTTGTAAGTGGGCAAACCTGCAAAATCAGCAAGGGGTCAAATACTTATTTCCCCCACTGTACACACGTGGAATTGTTGTTTTCCTGGTTGGGCCTTGAGTTTGGGTTGTAACGCCACAGTCATAAGTTAACAGGGTGTCGGGGAGCTGCACCTTAGTGTAACTTGTATAGCACTTGGGTGATGTTGCTAAAGCAGTTGTCTGGTTGTTGCTCTGTTGATGTTGTTGGTCTGATGTTTGCTGTATGACACATTATGAACTGGGGAGGGGGGGTGGCCCGCCACCAAGCAAAAGTAATTCTTTAACGACGCATCAATGAATCGTTGAAATAATCTATAGAAGCTTCGAGTACTAAATTCATCATTAGCTGCAGCCCTAGTTTACTTCTGAATGTGTTATTAAACTATATTGCCAACTGAGCCAGCTGAGTGTGCTGAATTTCTTAACAAGTGGCGGTGCAGCATGCTTCATACTTCTCGCTCCCAGTTGCCAGCTAAGGCATGTATGCAAGCCTTGTTTGGGCAGATAGGCATTTGATGCAGGGCTGAAGTGTAGCAGAGACCAGTGGTAGGCTTTTGTGGCAGCAATCAATTTGCCAAACACGACACAGCGTAGCAGTGGTAGTATCCTAGGCCAATCCATGTACAGTAACTTTCCATCTCTCCCTCTCCATCCCTCTTTCTACCCATTGCTTTGCGAGTATTAGATAAACTAGACAGCACACACATAGGTCATCGGCTTGGCTGCAGACGCTGAGAAGAGCTGCAGACTAAATCTCTCCACTGCCTGGAGACAAGATCTACAGACAAAAAATGAAAAGTTGAAGAGGATAAAGAAGAGAGTGAGACAGAGAGACAGTGGGATGAAGTCTTTCACTTCACACAACACACACTCCAGCACAAATGGGCCATGTATAATGAGGGAGGAGATTCACAAAGAAACACATCGCAAAGGATTACGAAACACAAACACACACACACGTAAAAGTGCTATTTGTTCACTTTCTTCACTTTTTTGTCTTTCGTTTATCTACCACATTTTTGCCCGTGCGCACTGAGCCCCGTAAGGAGAGCTGTCAGTCATGGATGCCAATCATCCTGCCAGTAATGATGCACTGCCTTACTCATGTTCAGCACACACGCAAACACACACGCAAACACACACACACACACACACACACACACACAGGCAACAGCGCTGAAAACAGTAGTACTACCTGTGAGGGAAGTGTATGAGATAATAAAGGTGCAGAAAAACAATGGAAAGCGTGGCAGCTGGAAAGAGACAATACTTGTCGTAATAAAGTGCATGTTTTGAAGTATAAGCTGCCGTTTGTAGGGTCTTAAAATGGACAGTCCTACCAACACCGTTTAAATAATATGTGAGAAACAATAAAGGATTTAGATTTTAAAAAGTTGCATTATTCCACATTCCGCATGAGAGCGTGCATTTATCACCCTATTTTGTAAGTGTAACAATCGTTCTAATCGAAAGTATGATTAGTGCCAGTGATACATTATTTAACAGAAGCAGTAATACCACCAATATTAACAGATATTACATCTGTAACTGAGTGGTAGTATCAACAATACTTGCTCAAACAAACATTTATAGGTATAGGTAGGTAGGTAACACAAGGTATAGTGGTTGGTGCGGCATTATCTCTGTTTTTCATTATTCTTTTGCCAGTATTTCCCTTTAAAAACCTCTCCTAACCACTGTCAGGTTTTTGATGTGAAACATGTTCTGGAAAATGTTGTGTTTAACAAACTGTGCTTCATATTGACAGAAAGAATGGCAACGTAGAACCATTTGGGACTGTGAGTAGTATTTGTGTTTTAAAAATAAATTTGCTGCTATGATGCTGTGTCATTATGGAGAGCTAACCATTACAACAGGCAAACGTGAAGAAGGTGGATAGTTTGCAAACAGAATAAGACAAGAATAATAAAAAATATGACCTCATAAAACAGAGGGAATTAGAAATCACCTGCCACTGATAATAATGGACTGTCTCAAATAAAAAGCCTGGTTCACTCGTCAGTTGAGGTCTGCAGAGCCTCTATTTGAGAGTTCACAGTAATCATTATTGTCTACATTAAGACAAAATGACGCCTGTAAACCACAAAGTAGTTTAAAAACTCTAAGGAGCAATTCATGCACAGAGCTATTTAAATACCTTATGTTAGACCTTCAGGTGACTCCCACACATCACTGTTATGGCTCCCTACTTAACTTGACCCACACACACAAACACGTACAATACATAAGCACTCCAAACAGCCTAGGACCATTAAAAACATTTATTTTCTACCCCACTGAGCACAGAGGGCACTAAAATGAATCACATCTAGGGCGCATGTGTGTATGTATGCGCATGCGTGTGTGTGTATGAGCTTGTGTGTGAGTAAGATGCACAAATGGTCTGCAGATATCCAGCTTCATCCATCTGATTTTCTGTTACTCACTCTTTGAATGTCATAACCTCTCTCTCGCACACACACATCATAGGTCATATGGTGGGTGGCAGACCGTATCAGTAGCACCGAACTGTGGTCTAAATCTCTCTCTCGTTCCCCATTTCCTCTTTTCCTCTCACTCTCTTTTCTCATTATATCCATTTCTCTACTTAATCTTCAATCGTCTTTTCTCCTGTTTTTCTCTTCTCCTTCATTTTTCAGAAGCTGAATCAGTTTTATTGCCAAGTAGGTTAACACATAAAAAGGAAATTGCTTTAGGGTTTTGGTGCTTAACAATGTACATAGTAGAAAAATACGAGAAAGATAAAGATAGAGAAAGTACTGCTTGTCAAGAATCAGAAATATAAAATATAAATTTGACAATAAGATATGAAAAGATAAAATAATAATAAAAGGATATGTATAATCTGGTTGTTGTTTAAATTACAGTTAGATTACAGTGCAGGATGTGTGAAATATTTACATGTGCTAACTTTTACAGTGTACTTCTTTTCAACAACTCCCTATCGTTTCCATTTTTCATGCAATGCAAGGTCATTATGGTAGGCTCAGAACCGGATACCATTGCTAAATAAATAAAATCACTTTCAAAGAAAAACGTTCTTGCTATGAAGAGATCTTACAACTGGAAGAGACAAAGCAAGGTGAGGAAAAGAAAAAAAATTAAACTGATCGGAAGAAGGGATACAAGCAGAGTGAGGAAAGGAAATGATGAAGGGAGAGAAAATAAATAGACAGGAAGAGGGTGACACATGGAGTGTAAGACAGAAGTGACTCATCCACTGACAACCACACAGTACGATTTTATGGAGGGCGCGAGCCAGCCAGTTATTCAAATTAAACAAATCAGTTATAGATAGATAGTTATCATTTGTCCCTCATTACTGAGGATTAGGGATGACATTTCAAATTGTTTACCTGCATTTGAACGTCTTTCAAAAAAGAGCCACTGACAATACACAATACAAACAGTAACCAACTATGGTGCATAAAAAATGCAGATAGATATTTCAACAACATCAACACACTTTTTTTAAACACAGAATTTAATAACCACATAAAACCTCATAAGCCAACAGAGCAAGCAAGGCCACAACAATCTGACCCTTAAATCTGTCTGAGAAGTAGAGCTAAGTGATTTTGAAAAAAATGTCTAATTGCGATTATTTTGACTGATATTGCCATTGTGATATGATTTTCGATTTAGAGGGAATGATCATTGTTCTCATTTTCATGGAAAAACATGTTTGAATGATTATGGTGTGATTTTTGCAGGGATCTGTAACAAAACAAAATGTGTTTTCTTTAAAGAAGACCTATTGTGCTTACAATGCTTACTTAATCTTACAATGTTGGATGTTCGTGTTAAACATGGGCAAAGCTCTCTTGTTCTGAACACTCTGTTTTGAACTGCTTTTTCTACCAGCGGCTCTGATCTACAAAATATGGAGCCAGACGGAGCCGGTGTTCCATATATGGTCATGTGCGCCACACAGCAAAGGCACAGCAACGCTCAGTCTGCCTGTACCGCCCAGCGACAACAACAGCCTGGTAACATGCTTCAGGTCTTGGCCAATAAGAAGACAGTGGGCTTTGAGAGAGGGAGCCTTAAAGAGATAGGAGCATATACAGCTTGTTTCAGACAGAGGCTGAAAATGAAGGCCTACATGAAGAGTCAGTATAAGAAAAAAAACTTTGAATCATGCAAAGCTGCCATACAGGAATCACAGAACTACAATATAGGACTGGAAAAGCAGTATAATAGGTCTCCTTTAAGTGGTCATATTATGCTCACTTTCAGGTTCAAAATCTTTTTTAGGGGTTGTACCAAAACAGGTTTACATGGTTTCATTTTTAAAAAACACCATATTTTTGTCATACTGCACATTGCTGTAGCTCCTCTTTTCACCCTGTGTGTTGAATGCTCTGTTTTAGCTATGGAGTGATACATCTTACCTCTCTCCAAGATTTTTGATGGGAGATGCACATGCGCAGTTCCTAGGTAAGGACTACTGGCCAATCACAAGCAGAGTAGGGTGGGTCATGAGAAGCCGATAAACACAGCTTCAGTTCAGTTGTATGAAAAAAAAAAAAGCAAATGACCTAGAATCCTTTGTAATTCTTTGATGTGTAGGCCAGGACATCTCTGCAACACGACAATATTTAATTTAAAATGGTACTTTGATAAACATATTGCCTTTAACTCCATGCAATTTGAAAATTGCAGTAGGCCATATTGCGATTAACAGTTCAGCCCTACAAATAAGTACTGCAAATGTTTGTTTGACACTTTAAAATCAAGGGATTTATTGTAGTAGTAGAGACGATGTGGGCTAGTCTATGGCAGTCAGGCATCATGATTGAGCTGCTCAATCACCTCTCAAAATTCAAGTTGTTTTGAATGGGAGTGCTCGACCTCTCAAAACGGTGCGGTCTACACTTCAGAGAAGCCACCGCTGTTACCAGGTGTAAGACTCTGTTGTGCCATTTGAATTCCCCTCATTGATTTTCACTGCCTGTATCATACCAGGTACCACTGATGAAAATCTTTGTCATTTCAAGTGCACAGGGGAGTAAACTGTCATTTATTTCCCTTTCTTTGAGAGCCATCTGAGAAGTCCGAGACAGGAAGTGCTGAAGATGCTGTTCCATGACTCAGCTGGTGATCATTATGCGTCACGCTCTCCAGTGAGAGCACATCAAGCGGAGGGGAAATTCACAACCTCCCACCCAAAAGGGTGTTTGTTTGTAAAAAGAAACAGTGACAGACATAATATGATATAAACTTTCTGCATGCTACATGTTACCACACAAGCAGGGTATCGTTAAATTCCTTGTAGTTACTGGATGGGGACAGCCAAGATTTCCTCAGCCTGCCAGGGGTGTGATCTGCGAACCTTCTTCATGAAAAGCTAACAGCATTTGTTCAATCCACAATCCCTTGCTCTGAGCGGTCTAAACAGAGGTCCATTGTAAGTGAATGGGTCTCAGCTTTGGCCATCAGGATCCTATACAGTTTCCTCCAACTCTCCCATTGAAAAGGGGATTACTGGAAATTGGCTTCGTACAACAAGGAACAAAGACTCATCTCTCACCCACATGGAAGTAAAAACCAACCCTTTGTAAAGGTAAAAACCAACAAAAACCTATTGCAAGTCAATTTCTGGTAATCACAATTACCTTAGGATGACATGGGGACTTTTCTGTGTCGAGTTACACAGGAAACATAATAAACACACGCATGCACATATACACACACTCTAACACGAGCAAAGGAAACTCAGGAGAGCAGAACAAATGAGAAGAGAAGGAAAAGCAACATTACTCAGACGCTGGATGTTTTCCATTTAATTTTTACGATAATAGAAGGGAAGGGGGACCCTGAAGATGGCAGAGAGCAGTGATGAAGATGGACAAGTGAGCAGAGGAACAGAATGAGCAACAGAGTTCTTTCAGCATTAACAATCGTAAAAGAAACAAATTTCTTACCTCAATTTGTTTGTTTGCTAGCAAACCACAACACTGAAGACAATATCTTGTGAATAAAGGGAAGGAAAGGACAGTTACTTTGCTGTGATTTAAACACATTTGTCATCACACATTTTGATAGTGTGTCTGTTTGAGTCAGTTTGCCTGTCAGTGCTATTGTTTCCATCTCTTACTATCCATTGAATCAAACCTGCATTCTTTCATATTGCCAGTCCATAATCTGTGATTTCCAAGAAATAACATGACTTGTCATTGGAGGGGTGGGGATTTGTCAGCTTATCTGCCTAATAACAATTATTTGAAATAAATGCATTTTTGCCCTGCTTTTGTCCACGTGTCTTCCCATCCGTCACCCTCTAGTGATTTTATTTTAGTTTATACCTCTCCCCCATTAGTGCCAGAGGTTGTGTCTCTCTCTGTGATGCTTATAGAATGTCTAAAGATTTGTCTGCCTTTTTTTGCCTGCAGATTACAGCTTCTATTTAAACCTCGCAGGCACATGATGTGACATTTCAAATCTTCCGTCATGTCCTTTCGCTAGGGCATCGTTTTGTGTTTGATGGTTAATGGTGTCTGCAAGGTTTCATCAAGTTAACTTTTTTTAAAAATGTAGACAGTTTAAATGAGATAGACTAATTTTGAAGCAGACATAAAATGTGAAAATGACAAAGCACAATATGCATTGGGTGGCCAGGTTGAATTCTCACGGGTACAACATCAAATTATAAGACATCTCATTTAAGACCATAAACTAAATTAAGACTTTAAAATTGTCTGCACTGAAGACCATTTAAGTTTTTTATTTTAATCATACAACTTTAAAAGTTTATTTAGTTAAAAAGAAAGGGGTGGTGATGGCGCAATGGATAAGACACATGCCTTTGGTGTGAGAGACCTGGGTTCAATTCCCACTTTTACCCATCCACCATTGTGTCCCTGAGCAAGACACTTTTTTCCCAGGTCAGTTTGTATTGGTTATTTCTATTCCGTACAGCCTGAGCATGACAGTACTTGTGAAGGAAGGGAAGAGCATTGCTCATTCACCTTCACCAGTCCCAGTCTTCCCAACCAACATCCAATATTCTCCATCAAAAATTTGGAGAATATTTTAACAATGCACTATTTGGTGTGGCCAGACTGCACCCACACCAGTTAGCCCAGTCATTTGAACCATCAACAAACTAATGAGTGTAATTTATCCTAGTAACATTTTATCTGTCGCAAAATAAGAGCAGAATGCCAAGGCTAATGGTTTAGTCACTCTGCTTAGCCTCTACTCACCCCTTCTTTCCCCTTTATTCTTCTTTTCCCTGTCTTTGCAGATACCATTTCTCTGGGGAAGTACAGAGCTCCAATTGGGTTTATGGGGCATCTGTGCAGTTTGATTTTGTTATAAAGGCATCCCAATAAAAACTGGGGATGGACACACAGGGCAAGGGGCCAGTCCCTACTGTAAAAACAATAAGGAGTCAACGCAAGCACTCAGGGAGTATATGGTGTGGAAGGATGAGGAAAATGGGCAAATAAAAAGTAAGAGAGAGAGAGAAACAAAGAGACAACAGAAAGCAATACAGCAAGAAAGAAAGACAAAGGAAAAAATTACACTAGTTATATGATAAATAAAGACATAGCAGTTGAGACAGAAATAAAAAAAAGAATATGGTGACTCAACACTGATATGCAGCTAATGTTACAGGTTGGGGATTCTAAGTATATCTAACAATATTTTATACTGGTAATGTACACGACTAAAAATGATTATGGTTGCAAATTGGTATAACAAATCATGTCAACACTGAGTTGAAGCTAGTTTTTGCCAGTGGCTACAGAGGAAAAATTATATTAGTGTGCGATAGTTTAGGACTTTCATTTCTTTAATTCCCTTCAAGCTCCAGATCAGTCTATACCACATTAGTATTTCTAACAAATGTGGACAAGTCTACATGTCTGTTCTAGCGAGGGCTGCTCAATGCCATGCAGTGTGTCTAAAGCCTCAGCACTGCCATGTACCCAATGTTTGCCTTGGCACCAACAACTGGACAAACATCACTATTACATTTCTGTAATCATCCCACAACAAATAAATAAACAAAATGATTCCCTTACTTTTTCTCTGTAGTAGCCAAAAGCATGATATAAAGGGATAAGGGGGACTTGAGAAAAGGTATTCAAATTCCTTGAGGGGCAAGGCAGGGAAATCTGCCTTGTCCCTCAAGGAATGTAAGAGAGGATTTTTCTGTCTTGTTTAGAAAGACAGATATCTGTGGTACCCCCGGATACACATCTATGAGATTAACTGACTTTAAACACAGAGGAGGACTTATTACAAGCTGTAAGTTGGTTAACTGATGTCTGACAGGTCACCATGCAAGTAATTTGGCGATCACAAGGTAGCCACACCCTAAAAGCATATCCTGCTTTATAGTCTATTTTACTCTAAATGGGACCATAATTTTCTCAATGAACATCATTCTGTATTGAAGAAAACTTAAAACTGACCATGTAGACCATAAACTCATTAAGAAAGTGTTTACTTAGGTAATAAATCAAGTGAGAAATAGTTTTCTCAGGGACATCTATAAAATCAGACTTTGCAACCAGTGGAGTCGCCCCCTGCTGGCCAGGAGAAGGAACTTTAAGGCACTTCTGCATTGGGTTCACTTTTCAGACCCGGAGGTTCCCGCTTGAGAGTTACTTTTCTAATTCAGGTCAAAACAGTCACACTTTATAAAGCCAATGTTATACTTCTCTGTCCTTAGTAAAAGAAAGGAACAAAAAAATCAAAACCAACTTCAGAAATGAAGAAGAGTGTATTTGGAACCAGTTTGAAAACTACTAGGAATCTTAAAAAATATATATATATTTTTTTTAAAAAGGACATAAATAGAGCCCTAGAGATGCATTGGTTGCAGCAAAGAGCCATTCTCTTGAATTTGAATGGAAAATAAAGTGAATATGAGGGCTCTTTCATCCTTCCAACACATGGCTCATTCATCACTATGTAGGGGACATGTTGCCATCAAGTCTTTCCGCGCCTTATTATCTTTACTTCAGCTCACTCTCCCTCTTAAGCTGAAGTGGGCTACACTTAAAAAAATAAACTTTTATAAATTTTTATGATCAAGAATTATGCAGGGGTGCTTGGTCACACAAATTCAAGTCTCTGCATGTTTGGAGTCGCACTCTCGCCGTAGCTGTGGGTGCAAAGGGTTCAGCTTCAAACATTTATGTGCGAGTTGTTGGTTCAGGCATCAAGAGTCCAAATTTTACATTCCGCTTGCTTGGTGATTTTGGTAGCATGGGTCAGGTGTGTGAGGTCTTAAGATTTAATTAAGCACTGCTTGATGTAAATCAAATTAGAAAGAAAAATATACTCAAGGACTGTTGTAGGGTGTGTGTGGGAGAGAAAGGGAGGGAAGAGAGAGAGACAGAGACAAGATAGAGAGACTGATAAGGCATGTTTCTGAGCGAAAAGATGAGGAGGAATTTTATAGTCGCATAGACAAATTCACACTGACCCCAGTTCAACACACATGAAAAAAATGGAAAAGAGGGATGCAACCAGAAAGAAGGAAAAAGAAAGGGAAAAGCAGACACATCTCCTCCTCCAACATGGTCTTCACTATATTTATAAAGTCATTATGTTTTAAAGTATAGTTTCTCCTTAATATAATAATAGAACTAGCAGTAGTTTTCCCAGTGATATGCCGTCCGTCCACTTCCACTTACCATTTGGATACCTCACTAATAGAGACTTGATACTTTAGAGAGTTGAAACTTGAGATTTGACAGCGAATTATCTCAAGTGATAAATTAAATATGATTTTGAGGTAAGACTTGGGTAAGCATTACCTCAATACTGCAGCAAATCGACACACACTGAGGGGTTGAGTAGTGCTCGTCTTTTTTCCTAGTCTCCATCAACAACCAGGTAGCAAAGTCAGTTTTCACTCTGAGCTGAAGCAAGGTTTTTTTGTTAATACTGCTTTGCACCAGCCAGTTGATTGTAAGGGTCCATAGCTTCCTGCAGCCTTAGTCAATAATGATAGCAACAGCTAATACTCCAGTTTGTAAAAGCAGGCCTAAGAAATGGGCATGAGTTTCTATTGTCAGCAGATAACGTTTAAATATTGCAGGGAAGATATGTCCAAAACAAAACAATAACCAGATAGATGATAGTTAGATGATAAAAGGGATGTGACAGGTGTTGGGGCGTACATCAGTCCTCCAACCTGTCCCGCAGATTAGAGAAAACATTTTATGAAAAAGCACGATGCCCACTTCACAGCTGCTTACATGTCCCTGGTCTACAAAGGTAAGGATATTTCACATACGACAGGTTCACTTTAGAAAAATAAATTTCCAAGTCTCTCACTTCTCAGTAGTCGACTAATCTGTTAATTATTCATTCGATTAGTTGACTAGTTACTTTGTCATCCCTAACCCTAACTAAACCATTTAACTAATTAAATATCTTTCAAGTGAATTACTGATTACTTCTTTAGTTTATTTTTCCAAAGTTTTATAAGTGGAGAATGTTCTGTAGGCTACATCACGAGCCAGATGTTCCTTGATTTACTTTAAACCATTAGTCAGATTGTAAAGACACAATAACAGTGGTAGGAACATTGAAACTATCTTACAGTTGTGGCCTTCCCTCTGTCGTTGCTGCTCTGTTGTTGAAATGTTCTTAATAAGAACATTGCTATCTCTCCGTTAAACAAGCCTCTCTGTAACGATGCATCAGCAATGAAATTTCACGTTGACAAATTTTTATAGTCGACATCGCTGATTACGTCGACTAATTGTTGCAGCCCTACTTCTCAGTTTCAATAATCATCTTTGCCTAACCGCTGGGGAGCACCGTCCAATCAAACACGAAAGTCGTAAAAGTCCACACTGTCAAAACCCTGTTTCCAGGTACCAGTTACAAAGAGTGGGCTGACTGGGATTCTCTTCTGTTGCCTACAGTACTGTAACAACAATAATTCGCGTTTTAAAGGAAGTTTAAGGTGAGAAGACAAAGAGAGACACAAAGATGGCAACTGCTGGCTTATGTGTAGAGCAAAAGACAGAGAAACCGTGGAAGTGAGGGGTTTGTTCTCACTAAAAGGTCATGAAGTTGTGAGCCAGTCAGACAACCAGGTCAGTTGACCGCCTCTTTTCTGCTTCCCAGGTGTGCTGTGTGTCACTACTGTGTGACCTTTAGCTCTAAACCCGCCATTTACTGCTCTTACTCCATCTTTTCACTTTATGTACCTGTCTGGAATGCATACTGTGCCAATGTGCCAGCACTGACCATTTTTAATGGTCAAAGTCAGGGCCAAGAGCACAATGCACATATAAACCAATTAGAAATCGGCCTACAAGCGTAATTGGCCTTGTATGCTACCTCATTAGCCTTTGGAAGCCAACACTAGTATTAGTGCCTAATAACAGCGAGCTTAATGTGCTCCTAATTAGCCTTATAAGCCATTCACATTTGTTATTTGCTTCTGCTTAGGTGAACATTCAGTCTCAATAGACCCATTACCCATGGATGAACAGCAGTTTTTGAATGCACTTCTGAGAAGAATCTTCAAAAATGTCACAAGTATACCTGATTTATTGTGCAAAGGAAACACCTTCAAATAGAAATGAACCCCAGGTAAATTGCTGCCTACAACTATGAGCTATGAGTGCAGATTTTGGTATTAGCTATTTATTATAAACAATATGTTAAAACATTTGGTGTAAAGAGAAAACATGAGAACAGCTGCTATGTAAGGACTAGGGAGAATTTGTTAGACCTGCATACTTTAAGACGGGAACTAAAGAGCAAATAGTGCTTTTTGGCAAGTACTATAATCTACTTTGTAGTCTTGTCTAGTTTCATTTCTTTGTGTGCTCTTTTTTCTGGGAATTTCATAAAATAGCCTACCTACTTATATTTTATCTCCATTCAAAATATTTTTTGTTGGCCAAGTCTTAAGCATCTGGTGACACAAAGTGCTAGATTATTTCAATGACTCACAGATGAGTTTTTCTCTCCCCACGGACAGAAAGTATAACTAACTTCATTATGGGAAGGAAAGACTGACATATTACACATATTGTCATCTTATAATAGAATTTTACCGTAGGTGAATTAATGCTATTTTCATGAGCAATAAATTGCAAAACTGGACATAAAGAAGGATAATATGAATAGTACAGCTATGTGACGGCTATGGATTTAGCATTGCTTTTGTTAGGATTTCTGTTCATACTTATTGCAAAAACTGAGAGCTGACAGAAGACACTGTACAACCTGACATCCTGTGAAGATCTTACATAACGGCCTCTTGCACTGACATTTTATCACAACCTTGATAAGCAGTTAGACCTAAATGGGCCGATGTACTGACTAAAAAGCAAATGTCTGAATAAGCCAGCAATAATGCCACTACAGAAAATCTGCTGTCCAGAACATTTCTTGTTTTATTAACTGGGGGGAAAGAATGCATGCATTAAAGCTTTTCCCACTGTCCAAGTACTCTGAATGCAGTCTTATGGGCTAGGATAACAGTAATGGAACTTCTTTCACCCCAGCAAGCTACAGCTGTCTCACCACCAACTGCAAAGTGGTGTCAGTCTCACAAGGGAGATGGCGAGAGCTAGTTGCCCTAATCATATCGTTCTCTGAGCTCAGCTGGTGAGACTAATTGGCTGGTCAATAATCTGAACAGCTGGGAAAGGGAGTGACCACCAGTTGCTCGGTTGAAACAAGGGGTGCAACAATCATCACAAATAAAGCTCCTCATTAACGACATGATCTGCCAACCATAGTTCAAAGAGCCTTCTCTTACTCTCATTGTGTTGATTTGTAAGTTGGAATCAGGCAATGATTTCACTGCAGTCCAGCTGGGGGTTTGTCAACTCTGGGAACACCTTTTTTTGTGCCTGTCAAAGTGGGATTCAATGTAATGTTCAATTTAAACTGATTTTGCTCTGATTTTATGCAACCATGCATCCAAAATTTATATAATTTCCTTCTCCAAGAAGACACTGTTTTTACAATAAATGAGAATATGTCTCCATCACTAGAAAATGAAACAGGAAATGGAAATGAAATTCAACTTAGATGCCATGATGGGTCATGATGACTTTTTACTGATGGATATTTACCGGTTGGATTTAAGATAACATTTCCCAATCAAAGATTAAACATTTGTTTGATTTATACAAAATGCTTCGCTTCCTTTCATTAGGCCTATTTAATTTCCCCCGCTTCGCTGGAGTGAGGTGCCGATGGGCTTGTTGGAGGTGTTGAGAAACAACTTTGCCTCCCAATTTGAGATTTTAAGCTTCCTTACTGAGGTATGAGAGTATGCCTGTGTTTATCTGTTGATGATGGTGGAGAGTATGCAGTGACAGTAAAGCTGCTGATTCCATCACTGTATGAGACTCACGATCTGGAATAATTGACATTTAGTCATCACAGCATTACAGGGCTTTAAGCTCTGGCTGTGCAGCGGCTGTGAAATCAGCAAAGAGAGACTTAAATACATAGGCTTACGCTATATTATAATGAAATTTATTTTCATAAAGCAGAGGCTTTTACCTAATGTGTTGAAATGTGTTTTAATATTTACAATTTAACAATATTGTATAATTTTCTCCAGTTAAGACAACACAGGGATTGAGAAAAAGAGTGGAAGACAATGTGAGAAATTGAGAGGGAGAAAGAAAGAGACCAGGTCTGACACACAATGGCATTTAGCATTTATCCTGACTACAGCTTTATGCTAACGGTTCAGTTCATTGTGTTATATTACCCTATTGCTCTTTCTGTGTGTGTGTGTGTGTGTGTGTGTGTGTGTGTGTGTGTGTGTGTGTGTGTGCGTGCGTGCGTGCGTGTGTGTGTGTGTGTGTGTGTCATTAATAACTTATTTTGGGGGCATAAATAATGTGTCAGTTAGACAGGCAAGCTTAGCCAGAATTAATAAATGTCAATGCAACCAGGCGAAGGAGGAAGAGCTCTTTTCTAACTTTCACTTTCAAGCGTAGCACTCAAGCCTAGAGTTTAGAGATCCCCCCCCCCCTTTCGCTCTGAATGAGAAGCAGGAGAAGAGGTACAGAGACCATCGTGATTGCCTGACATTCCCGGGACAAAGAAAAGCTTTCAAAAGGCAGTGTTAAATTAGTTCAATAATTCATAGACCAGTTTGATTATTTCTAGGTGTAGCGTTACCTGACAAGGACTCACTCTGGCCACAAGAGCGCTGTTCTCAAGTCAACCCCTCTACAATGCAGAGAAACAGAAAACATGCACACACATTCACAAACTTTAGGCCCGTGCAGAGTGTTAACAGGCTTTCTGCCAGTAAAGCAGAAAGACTCCGAGTTTAATAAGAGAGCATCATCAGATATCTTAGACAGGCAACATGTACACGCACACACACAGACACACATAGCAACACATAACACAACATTAGGAAAATCTTCACTATAAGGATTTCAATCTATCAACCTAGAACACAGTCAAGACCGTGTGTCTGTGCATACATGTACCTGTTGACATGTATACTTGTGTGTTTGCATGCATTTCTGTGTGTAGCTGTGTGTGTGCGCAAGTTTGTGTGTGACCTGTGAACCGCCACGGCCAAACAGGTCTGTCTGGCAGGATAAGAGTGAGACGTCTTATCAGCCACAAGCCAGACAGACACAAAAACACACATTCTCAGAGACTCAGAGACACACACACACACACACACACAGTGGGATAATATGCCACCTCCTATCAGCTATACAGCAAGGCCTGTCACAGTGGTTGTGGTGGAGGGGGGCAGCAGAAGGGAGCAAAGACGGAAGTGTCCAGAGGCATGGAGGACGAGGGGGGGAAGTTGCGGGATGAAGAAAGAAAATGGAAAATGGGATGAGAAGGAAAGAGAAGTGACAAAGGAGAGAAAGATAAAGAGAGAGGGGGCAAAGGAGAAAGTACTGTTATGACAACATTTCCCTCTGGAGATAAGGAGTGATGAAGAAAGGCAGGGATGAATGATCAGAGAAGAAGTATGTTAGCCATTTAGCAGTTAGACAGACTGCCCGGTAGCCAAAAGGTCACACTATTTCAGCACCTGTTGTCCAGTCATAAAACACTGAGATTTGAGCATGTTTCAGTTCAGCAGTCACACAGAAGTCAATGAGTAAGTCTGACTGACAGTTTGAAGGCCATGTTCATGTCATATGAAATGGATGGGAGAAATTACAAAGATTCCCAGGGTTACAACTCGCAACACCTTACAACTCAAGACAGTTTTATGATTGGTCATGTGAGGTTTTAAAACATCATTGACAATATAACATAATTAACATTAAATTTGAGGTTTAATTACCTTGAACAACTGACATTGGCTAACATGAGGTATCCATGTTTGATTTCAAGGCACTTGTAGCACCACGTCAAAGATATCAAAACTTTCAAAAACATCTGAGTATCCCAGTCAATAAAACAATAATGATGATTATCGCAATATAATTTTCCTCAATAACAATATAACAAATGTTCGATAATTTGATATTTATCATGATAATTATCGATGATATGAAACTTTTTTTATCATTAACAACTTTGGCCATATTGCCCAGCCTTTGTGGTAAATACAAACTCCATGTTCATTTGAATGCTATTTACAAGTCTAAAACAGGTAATCATGGAAAGATGGCATGAAAGTGCCTAACTCACTGAATGAATAAACACTAAATCACTACGAGACGACATTCCGACTGATTTTCGCAGCAGGTTACAAAGTGAAAGAACGACCTAGTGAGTGATTGACAACCTGACTGTATGACTGACAAGTCAACATATGACTGAGTGAGTGGTTCAGTGTTTGAGTGACTGCAAGTTACAAAGTGATCACCTGACTAAAAGCAGTGAATGACCATGTTTAATGTCTGTTGATAACATATCAGTGACTAGGAAACTGTACGTAACCAAGCCGCAACGTCAGAGTGAATGACTGACTGATTGACTGACTGCATAAAGAACTGCATGGTTAATTGGGTAAATAACTGACTACCTGATTGGGTAAATTACTGACACAATGGCTAAGTAAGCAAAAGAGAGAATGACATTTTCAAATGGAGCAAGTGCTTATACTGCTGATGAACGGCTTTGAGAAATGAATGTGCACAACAACAAGGAAACACCCTGCACTCCTCTCAGCTTTGACACAGCTGGCCCAGAAATTAGCCTCAGAAATGTCAGAAAAAAACGGAAAATGGCAAAGAAGAGCAGGAGGGAAGAAGAAAGCAAAGAAAAAAGGGAAGGACTCGGTGGAGGAGAAAAGTAGGGAATAGGTAAAAGAAAAGACAGAAATCATTTCATGACACCACATACTTATAGAAATGTCAAGGGGTGTACAGAGAAGGGCGGATGAAGGGGGAAAAAAACACAGGGGAGGTGACAAGGGAGGGGAAAGGGATGGGTAAGGGGATGGAAAGTGGGAGATGGAAATCCTTTTGCCACTCAGAAAATTTGTTTTAGAAGTGTTGGAAAGGGGAGGAAAAAAAGGAGGAGGAAAGGGAGGAATAACAGCGAAGGAAAATGACTTGGGAACACAGGCCATCAGTCATTGGGAAAGCAGGCCTGACACTACTGCATCAATAATTCAGATGACTACAGCTAATGAGCGAGATCCAAACAAATCACCCCTGAATTCACTGGGAGAAAATTGAAACATTTCACTGTGTGAAACACGGCACCATCATGGCTGCTTTTAAGCTGCAGTTTGGACTGTATTGGCAACACACAAGGGAGCAGGGGTTGGATACAATATTCATGTCCCTTGAACCCATGAAACATTCACATTTATTTTCATGAGAACGAATCAACCAAGACTGAGCATTGGCATGAATGCATAAACTATTAAGACCAAAGGAAAAGATCCATTTGACGGAAAAACAGAAATAAAAGCAGAAATACACAAAGACTGTGCTGAAGTAAGTGGAAAGGGAAAAACAAGATGAAAAGAAGCAATGAAAGGAGAATTTGTCGCTTCTGTGAGAGCACTGACACGGCATGATAACGGGCACTCTTTTATACAGTGATGTTATTAAATAGGAAGTTAAGAGCTGGCTGTGCATGGAAGCTATATAGCACACTAATGTAAAGTAGATTGTTGGTGGTAATGCAGTTGGTAAAACTAACTTTTTGAGCAATAACAGTAAACTCTTATGCTATGTTAATGATCAGTCTAAACACAAACATGAGCTTATGAGTTATTTATGAATGTTAAACTCAAATATTAGTGCATGCTATTAATCAAAAAGCATATTTGCCTAAGGTGGGAGTATTATTTTTACATGTCAGAGCAACTGGTGTTAACTTACTCACTTCTAATGAAAATCCATCCTACAGACAGTATTCTGACAATTAATCAGCATGTAGGCTTCCCCAAGAACAACCAACAGGGACAGATTGGGGATGCCAAGACCCTAAAATGTGTCATCCTTTAAGAGCGAACTTTAAGATTCTTAAGTTAATTGGCATTTTTGTGCCAAAATCAGCTCCCAGGTCTGTGGAAAGCTGGGAGTAGCTGAAAGGACTCTTAAACAACCAGGACCGATTCACAGGCTTTAAAGTCCCGGGGTTGATTCCCGCCGGACGTTTTATTGCATGTCTCCCGTCCCTTACTCTCTTCCTATGCTTCCTGACAAGGCAAGACAAGGTAATCAGAACTGCCTAAAATCTACATCACACTCAGAATGTAAAGCGTGTTAAAGCAACAGGTCCAAAGACATCTACTGCACATTTGTCTGTCCTGGGAGAGGGATCCCTCCTCTCATGCTGTTACTCAAGTTTCTTTCATCTTTTCCCTTTGTTCTAAGGATAGAGGGTGTTGTGTATTGTACACTGTAAAGCCCCCTGAGGCAAACTGTGATATGTGATACACAATGTATACATGTAAACGTGGCAAAACATGCATGCATTATATCCATTAATGGGAAGATGGAATTAGTGGGGAAAAGTCTCATAGTACCTGTCTGTATTATAAAATCCATAGGCAGGAAGACAGTGCATAATGCAAAAAAGTGAGGTATATGGTTTATTTTACAATGAACAGGTCAGACAGAAAACCAAGAGAAGAGTCAATAGTGCTTACACAGTGTTTAGCTTCATAAGCCCCAGTCTAAACTCAGCAAGGCTTGGGTTATGCCCTAAAGGGGCTACCCAGTGGTTTATTGCGCTTCTGTGTGCAGAGGTAGCGGGCTCTTATTATTCCGATCCACTTATTAGACTGGTCCCTGGGTGTGGTAGCAAGCCCACTACTTTGCTATTTCTATCTTTCTATAGATATATAACTCTCTAGATATATATATTTCTCCTTGCCTCAGAGTCGCTGCCCTGGACTTTTTTTTCCTCTTTCTTTACCTCCCCTGGCTCCATGTGCCTAGGTATAGGAAGTGCTTACATTGGTTCTTTCTTTGTGCTGTAGTCAGCCTTAAGACAGAAACACAACACAAGCTAGATATAATATCTGGCAGAGCTGGGGTGATGAACGAGGGAGTATTGAAGAGATATAAATATTCTTTCTCTCTCCATGACTATTTCTTCTACTCCCTGAGGGGCATATAGCAGGATTTAAAAAGGCAGGGGTCCACCATTGCTGCCCTAAATTTTTTTCCCTTTTAATTGATTTCTTTTTCCCTCCACGTCTGTCACAATCTTAAAGCTTAACTTTCTCCTTTTTACTCTCAGACTCCATTTTTATCAGCATCTTCCGCCCACCCGTATATCTATCTTGATTAGCTCTTAGGAAGGAAACTAAGTAAAATGAAATGTCCCTGTGCTTTCTTACACATTTAACTTTCCAGAGCATAAATAACAGTGGCCAAAAACCACCACGATCAGTGCTCTGGGGTCTGGCTCTGACAGTAATACCATTTTCCACTGGCGTGATACAGCACACTTTTGCTGCAAAGTGTTGTGCTGTACTGTGCCGATCTGAAATTTCACAGCAAACTCATGAAGCAGGATTATCAAGCCGACCCCCTCGGCCCTCTGAGCAGAGCCAAAATGTGACTGTGCCCATCCTCAACTGAACTTTGCTGTCCGTCTAATGATTTGCCAAAGATGTGATAAGTTGTTATGCTTAACTCGAGGGGTCCCACCGAGCTACGGTGTAGGTTTTGATTTATCTTTCAGCATCAGTTTATCACCCGGCAACACCATTACACTAAATGGGTATCGTACGTTATCAGGCTGTATCAAACTTTAATAAGTTTCCTCATAGTATCTTTCTCACTGTCATTCATATTTTTATATAAGTGATGGAAAGCCTGCCTAGTTTTACAGAATATAACATTAGAATGTGCAGTCACCATATTATGTCGTTTTATTGACTCAGCGTGTTGTTACATTTCTGAGGTCACCCGTCACCTATGGTGTAGTAGCCTACAGCTTCTGAGCATACTGCGTAACCATTTAATGCACAACTATGAATCAAGCTTCACGTGCGTGTCCTGGGTAAATACGTGGCTTTCTCTCCTACATTTCTGCTCTTAACAGAAGTGTAACTGCTTCTGTTAAGTACAGTGTTTTGGTCTAATCTGATTGTGGTGTATAACAAACAAATTGTGAATCATCATCATTATGGAGTCAGTTTATATTACACAACTAAAAATCGCTTTAAAAAATCTATTGTAATTAGTGTAAGGCTTCTACTGTTAAGCCCATGCAGAAAATATAAAATTAGCCAACAAGGGCTAACTCCTTGCTTGATAGAAGCTGGTGTTAAATTCTGCTCCAAAAAATGTATCTAATCTAATGGAAGTAGATAAAAAAGGTAAGGCTCCTATCTGTTAGATGATCAGTAACACTATAACAAGACCACGACCAAACAACCCCAATTCATTCAAAAAACCCTACATTACATCAATATTGAAGCCGAAGCCTGACGTGAACATTCTCATGTCAAAAGTCTGTTCTGCTCTCTCCCTCAGCCCTTCCCCCTTTTCTCTGCCTCTCGCTACACTGCAAAGGTAGACTGGACATTCTAAAAATATATTTAGTGCACCAGTGAAATATAGACATGTTCTAGTCTGAGTAAGAAACTAGAAGCAAGGGGAGAAAAGAGATATGGACAAATAAATAATGCTCTCAATACTGATGATTGACATATTGACGTAACAAACACACATTTGAATGTTTGAGGACAGCCTTAATTAACTTTTCTTTTAGCCCTACCCAGCCCTAGAGTTTAGAGCTAAAGCCTGTGCTGGCCAGAGCAAGACGAAGGGCAGTGAGGGAGAGCAGAAGTTGGTGAGATGAATACAAAATGCTGCTTCACCATTTTGTCCATTTCCACCTAAATAAAATCCTCCTTCGCCTCCTCCACCTCCTCTGCCATGGCCCCAGGCAGGCAACTGGGAAAGAACATTTCTCACATTATAACCCATCAATATCTCTCCTGTGGCTCATTGTAATTATGTCTGTCTGCGTGCGCGTGCATGTGTGGGTATGTGTGCTAGTGTAAGTATGCGTAGCTAGCTCCTGCCTGCTACGTGGTACAGAGTCACACTCCCATCGTTAAGACCGGATGGACCAAAGTTAAATGTTGAAATTTAACTCAAAGGTTTAAAGAAAGTGGCAATGACAATGGCAGTGAAGCAAACTAATAATAGCTAGGTACATTTCCGCTGGGTAAGTGATTGAGAAATGCTCTTTCTTACTCATTAGATAACGTAGGTGTCCTTGAGTCGGTCACTGCCTAACAGCAGACTGTGGCTATAATGGGCAGCTCCCTGGTGTCATTTTGTGAATGTGATTCAAGGCATTGCTGAAAATAAGTGTCAGCAGACTGGTGCCTGGGTAAAAACGGGTAAAAATAAGAATTTATGGGAGTACTCATTAATAAGTGTAAAATTTATGTTTCTAAACTACTAATAAAGACTGCTGAATATATGACAGTTTGGTTTCATTCATCCACAGACTACTGTAGGCCTTTTCCCTCACAGCATTGATATTGCATTCTTCAGTGTTGAAATATGAACAGATTTTGCACCACAAAAATGTCTAAAAGTACAGTGTAAGCTTTGTAAAGTAAGGAAGCAAATAGATCAAGTTTATATCTGCTGCATTTAACCATGTAAGTAAATACAATGGCCATTATCTGCATCAACTTCCCTCAGCTTGTTGTGTTTTAATTTGCCAGACATAACTGTATATACACTCACTGGCCACTTTATTAGGTACACCTTGCTAGTACCGGATTGGACCCCCTTGCCTTCAGAAGTGTCTTAATTCTTTGTGGCATACTTTCAACAAGGTGTTGGAAACATTCCTCAGAGACTTTGGTCCATATTGACATGATAGCATCACGCAGTTGCCGCAGATCTGTCGGCTGCACTGCAACGATTACAGATTTTGTTGGTACGATTACAGTCTGAGGAATAATCACGGTTTCACAATTATCATGATTATTATGCATTAATTCATTTCACAACACTAGTAATGACTTAAGTTGATTTTTTAATATTTAATTACATTAACAATTATATTTCTATAATATGTAAGTATTAATATAACAGGAATATTAACTTCATTTATCCCCCAGGGGAAATTGTTATTGAGGGGAATAAACTGTTTTGTCATCAACTCTCATCCATACATATAGGTTTTAGTTAAAAAGGAAGCAAAAGAAATTGACAACATCTCTCATGCAGTGTTATTAACAACTGAAATGCAGTTAATTGGTATAGTCCTGGAAGTCTATAAGCTCCTGATGTTATGTTAGTGTTACAATGTTACATCTGGCAACATTTTTGTGCTTTGCGTGTTGCTCGACGCAGCAACAAACCGTCGTGGCGCCACACAAGCCATTGAAAATAATGGGTTACAGTGCAGCGGTGCTGTTGTATGTTTACATTGCACTGAAAGCTTGATTGTAAGTGACACGTTTACATTTAATTCCCTACCAACTTGCCATGTCATTACAGTGAGGAAAATAAGTATTTGAACACCCTGCTATTTTGCAAGTTCTCCCACTTAGAAATCATGGAGGGGTCTGAAATTGTCATCGTAGGTGCATGTCCACTGTGAGAGACATAATCTAAAAAAAAATATACAGAAATCACAATGTATGATTTTTTAACTATTTATTTGTATGATACAGCTGTAAATAAGTATTTGAACACCTGTCTATCAGCTAGAATTCTGACTCTCAAAGACCTGTTAGTCTGCCTTCAAAATGTCCACCTCCACTCCATTTATTATCCTAAATTAGATGCATCTGTTTGAGGTCGTTAGCTGCATAAAGACACCTGTCCACCCCATACAATCAGTAAGAATCCAACTACTAACATGGCCAAGACCAAAGAGCTGTCCAAAGACACTAGAGACAAAAT
>NC_060153.1:19869430-19888479 GCF_021292245.1 Micropterus dolomieu
AACAACCTCCTTCCCTCAGTTAAAGCATTGAAGATGGGTCGAGGCTGGGTCTTTCAACATGACAATGACCCGAAGCACACAGCCAGGATAACCAAGGAGTGGCTCTGTAAGAAACATATCAAGGTTCTGGCGTGGCCTAGCCAGTCTCCAGACCTAAACCCAATAGAGAATCTTTGGAGGGAGCTCAAACTCCGTGTTTCTCAGTGACAGCCCAGAAACCTGACTGATCTAGAGAAGATCTGTGTGGAGGAGTGGGCCAAAATCCCTCCTGCAGTGTGTGCAAACCTGGTGAAAAACTACAGGAAACGTTTGACCTCTGTAATTGCAAACAAAGGCTACTGTACCAAATATTAACATTGATTTTCTCAGGTGTTCAAATACTTATTTGCAGCTGTATCATACAAATAAATAGTTAGAAAATCATACATTGTGATTTCTGGATTTTTTTTTTTAGATTATGTCTCTCACAGTGGACATGCACCTACGATGACAATTTCAGACCCCTCCATGATTTCTAAGTGGGAGAACTTGCAAAATAGCAGGGTGTTCAAATACTTATTTTCCTCACTGTATGTATTACCTTTACTGGGGCGTGCAAAGCTGGGTGGTGATCCCGCAGGTGCTGCATCCAATTTGATGTAGGTATTCGCTCCTTTAGCAGCAACCTTTTAATGGCAAGACTTTGAACAGGTGATCCATCATCTTCTGTAACGCCCTGGTCAGTCTCGGTGTACCCGAAATTCTCCAACACTGCCGAATTCAGCTGTTTCTTTGGTGGAAATAAAGCTTTTTTTGGTTCCTCTGCCATAGTTTAGCCAGTGTGCAGTAGTAGACTCCATGTCTCTGACGGCACTTTAACCTGGTGCTCAGCTCGTGTAACTTTGTTTTGTGTAAGTTGCAACAGTTTCGTTTCGTGCAACAGAAACACTCGGTGTAGCGGAGCCTTTATGATTAATTTACCGTGACGTTTTAAAACTCGGCAAATACTGAAATCCAGTAATCGCTACATCCCTACATCCCTAAGGTGCTATATTGGATTGATGACTGTGAGGTGTGTGGTGACTGTGGAGGCCATTGGGGTACAGAGAACTCAATGTCATGTTCAATAAACCAGTTTGAGATGATTTGAGCTTTGTGACATGGTGCATTATCCTGCTAGAAGTAAGAAGATAGGGACACTTTGGTCATGAAGGGATGGATATGGTCAGCAACAATACTCAGGTAGGCTGTTGCGTTTAAACAAGGCTCAATTGGTACTAAGGAGTCCAAAGTGTGCCAAAACGTTATTCCCCACACCGCTGCGCCTGAACCGTTGATACAAGGCAGGCCGGATCCTTTCATGTTGTTTACGCCAAATTCTGACCCTACCATCTGATTGTCGCAGGAGAAATCGAGACTCATCAGACAAAGCAATATTTTTCCAATCTTCTATTGTCCAAATTTGGGGATCCTGTGCGAATTATAGCCTCAGTTCCCTGTTCTTAGCTGACAGGAGTGACACCTGGTGTGGTTTTCTGCTGCTGTAGCCCATCTGCTTCAAGGTTTGATGTGTTGTGCGTTCAGAGATGGTATTCTGCAAACCTTGGTTGTTACAAGTGGTTATTTGAGTTACTGTTGTCTTTCTGTCATCTCAAACCAGTCTGCCCATTCTCCTCTGACATCAACAAGGCATTTTCGTCCACACAACTGCCGCTCACTGGACATTTTCTCTTTCTCAGACCATTCTCTGTAAACCCTAGAGATGGTCGTGCATTAAAATCCCAGTAGATCAGCAGTTTCTGAAATATTCAGACCAGCCCGTCTGGCACCAACAACCATGCCATGTTCAAAGTCATTTAAATCCCCTTTCTTCCCCATTCTGATACTCGGCTTGAACTTCAGCAAGTTGTCTTGACCACATCTACATGCCTAAATGCACTGAGTTGCTGCCATGTGATTGGCTGATAAGCTATTTGTGTTAACAAGCAATTGAACATGTGTACCCAATAAAGTGTATAATAATAATAATAATAATAATAATATATATATTTTTAATTTTACCTTTATTTAACCAGAAAGAAAACTCATTGAGATTAAAAATCTCTTTTCCAAGAGCGTCCTGTCCAAGACAGGCAGCAGCCCAATTAGCAAGGTTGCAGACATTAAAACATTATATAAAATATAACATAAACGTAAAACATATAACAATTTATGATGGGAATAAATAGTGAGTTACGAGGTCATAAAATATCAAAAATTTCACATATGTTTACCACAAGTGATAAACAACAAGGATTGTCTGAGTAATCATTCAGAACAACTAGCTCACTGATACAGTAGTGAGAAAAGGAATGTGGCTGAAGATTAATTTTTGCACATCTTCACCGCAACGGTTGTGACACATTCATTACATATACACCTTGCAAGCCTTTAAAATGACTGACAGAAAAGATTAAGTGTTTACAGCAAACTGGAAAGCAAATATGTCCATCTCAATCTCAGCTATTCATTAATTCTCCCTCTCATTCAAATCCTTTTTCCTTAGTGATTATTCTGTCCATGTATTCATCAGTGAATTATTCCACTCAGCCTGCTCTTTCTTCATCCATTTGTTAACATATTCAATTATTTATTCATTCATTCATTTGTTCACCTGTCATGCATTTGTCCATGCATTCCTACATTTATTAATTTCCCAATTTGTCCACTCAATCAATTTCCTATTCACATGCTAAATCAGCTGAGAAGAAAGGTGGTACAGCAGTGAAGTTAAAATAGCACTGTGACTTGGTGACTTGGAAGACCAAAAAGAAGATATTAAACCGAACAAAGGCAGCCCATTAAACTACACACTGAAGCATCCCACATTATAACATCATGGTGGGCTGCACAGATTTGCAAACATAGTATTCTCAAAAATATCTATGCTGACTTCAAACCTTCATTTGGCTGAAGGCTGATGGAAAAGGAGAGCAGAACAACGTGATGCGTGCATTTGGGTCGTTTCACAAGGCTCAACTTTTGCTGCAACAAATGATCGTGTTTGATGCCAAAAAAGGCACTAAAATGTGAGTCACACAGATACAACCTGACATGACTTGACTGTTTAATGTGAGACAAGTGCTCTGCAGGTGAGCTGGGCTGTAGTGTAACTGGCTAGGGCAGACATGAATAATATAGTTTGACCATCTAATTTCACCTCACAGTCTACGTGACATGGATCAAGTATTCTGTCAAACTACTATTCCCATGGTCAAACATTAATCACTAGTAGTAGGCTATTTGTCATAATTCTAAATAAGAAGATGCAATAAAAGTGGATCACTGTGGATCATGTTTTAATAAAGACAAAATATCTATAGACAAAAAGCAGGAATGGCCAACACATAACTAAATAAAATAAATAAGCTGTTTCATATCACCCCATAAACAAGGATAATTAAATACTACCATTTTAAATATATAGTGGCTTTGATTTAAATTGTTTTAAAAATATCACAACATGCATGAAAACATGAACAAATAATAATAATAATCGCATAAAGCATCCCTGTTCAAAATTCACAAGTTGCAAATTGCACTTCCACTTTAGGCCTCACATACAAAATTATCCACTCATGTTGCTGTAAAACAGCTAGACGCAATCCTACCACCAGTAGAGTAAATGTGTGTGCCATTACTATCATTAGACAGCACATAACTGCGGCATATGTAAAAGTCACTTCATCCGATTTAACACAAGGCAGGTGAAAAGGTACGGCGCGCTAGCAAACAGCCCACTGACAAATGACAGCATCCGTTTCTGCTGATACGGAGCTAACGTTACTATCTCTTCAATAAACCAACCACATGATCGTCTCGTACACTAAATCAACAGTAGGCTGTTCCGGTGCACTACAGCTACCTAACAAAGCTAGCATGCTTCCATTGTGGATATTATGAGATTATGCCAGAATCGTCTAACATCAATCTTAAACTGTCGAGAAGTAAAACACAGCACTTCCTGCACTTTTCAAAATAAAATCCTTATGGGCGCAACAATGTTTTGGAGTAACGTTAATTCTCAATGAAGCTAATCTCAAAGTGTCAGTGTAAACCCGTAGGGCATTTCAGTAATGCTTTCCGAACAAATTGACTTTTAACAGAATACTGTAACTAACTTACACATCAACAACATTAGCTGTCTATGCCTAACCAGGTAACAATAACGTTAACTTAGGCTTGTCATTTTATGCAGAAAGCTAGCAAAACCTAATCGCACAGGAAATAGTCCAACAGAAAACGTAGAAAATATAACTTGTACGTAATCTATCTTTCATTTACTGGCGTTTATCCTTCCCCAAACCAGAGCGTAGCTCCGACAAACTTCCTGTCTATTCTTACTCATTCTCGCTACCTTAACGCACACCGGCAGATTCAACTTGCACAGTCCATTCATTAAACAGCACAAAAACCGCCGAATCGCCGAAAATGTATTCATTAAAGCGTTTGCAGCGTTACCTCCTTCTTCTTTTGTCCTCCCCCGGGCGGCAGGCATAACACCAGGAGGAAGAAAACAGACAGGACCGACAGGTTAGCAAAGGATTTAGCCCAAACAGACGCCATGACGGAAGGATGCTCTAACTGCTAGACACGTCTCCGCTGAGGGATTGGGTCCTTACTCGACCAATCAACGGAAAGAGATTTGAAGCGCGGAAGCCTCTGGGTTTTGTAGTTGTTTAAGGTGACAGCCCTTTAATAGCGTGTCTCTGGATTTTCACATTTAGAAGTCATATTTTTCAATTCAGCTTTGGAGGGGGCATGAAGCCGTTAAAATTATAGCCTGTCCTTACCAATAGGCGACTTTTCTCTGCTTCCTGATGCCTCTTTCATGGCAGCCACTGCCATCAGTGTATGGCCCAGTCCCAAGGCAATCCCCACCCAAAAGCCTAAACCCTGAACCCTCACAGATTTAGTCGATGGCACCTGGTTGATGCCAAAACATGTTACATACAATTGTATGTTTGGGATTTTTTATTTTATAATTTTTACTTCCTTCATTGCCAAGGCGCTTAAGGGACCGACTGTCTGATTTGAACTTATTCCAGGCTCTTGCCTTACAGAGTGGTTGAGAGGTCATTTTTAATTATGTTTAACACCACAACACTATGAGCAGTGGGTTATTCCCCCAGGCAAAGTCTGCAGAGATGCGGACTTACCGAAAGTATGCATAAAGGGCTCATGCACTTGATGATTTGACTGCAGGACAGCCCTAAGCCCCCGTGGACCAGGAACGCACCTCTGTGAGTCTGTGAGTGTGGAAACTGGGATTCAGCCTATGAATGTGAGTGTGAACAGGTGAATGTGACACGTAGTGTAAGCGCTTTGAGTGGTTGGAAGACAACATAGGTGCTATATAAGAGCAGTCCATATACTAAATGTAAAACTTTGGCACTTACAGTAACATGGCATCGTGACCTCAACATTGTGTTGAGAAAAAAAATAATGCAGTAATTTGAAAAATAAAGCCAATGGACGCAAAGCTCTTTGTCATGGATGATTAATTTTGCTTCTTTAAATGTATTTAAAAAAAAGTTTCGTTTGAATCCAATGCAAAAAAACCCCAAACATTTTTCAACAGTAGACAGGTTATATGATACAGCTGTCAGACAGAGAATTTAATGAATAGCTCACACCTCACTTTGTGATTAATGTAATGCAGTACATTAGCCTTACAATAAACATTTCTATCACCCGTGTAAAACTTTTCATCGTCAGCACAGTAGTGACTATGTTTTTTTGTTTGTTTTTGATACTGTAATTGATATACTATGCAGACGCTGTGCAGCTTTCAGTGTAATGCAGTCCAATGCAACACCACAAGAAACTACAGCTTCATTACCTTAACACACTCAGCAAAAAATTACCATTAGTCCTGTAAGTATCACAATGGAAACTGTCGTGGATTGCATTACATCGGACATGGGTTTCTACATTTCCGGCCACTTGGTGTAATTCCCTGGCTCCAACCCAGAGGCAAAGGAGAGGAAGTGCCTAATCCAGTTAACGTTGCTGCATTCCTTCTCTAGCAAGAAAAGCTTTCTGTCTGTCTTAGATTGCATGCCTACTCAGGTGGTACAACCTTTATTGGCTCAATTGAGTCATCTTAGCAACATAATATTACTTTCAGAAGGTAAATAGTGTTGAAAATGGTAGATAGAACTGCTCATCTTAAATAAAAAAAAACAAACAAACAAAAACAAGTTAATGATTCGTTTCCCTCTGAACTTCTCAGCCAGTATGCACAATCATACTTGATCTGTGCAGGGTAACATGCAGGTAGGCTAATGTATGTTAGTAAGGTAGTAAGTTAAGCAACAGGTATGACAGACAAACTGTAACAAACATATAACTGGACATTGAGGAAAATCATGGAAAATGGGAATGTGTGTGCTCCCTTCAGCAAGGGGGTGTGTTTGTGTGGGTATGGGGGGGGGGGGGGGGGGGGGGGGGGGGGGGTTAATGGACCAGTAATAGATGTGTAAGTGGCTTGTGCAAGGTCTAATGACCTGCTGGAACAATCCAGTGCTCTAGAATCTTCTGCTAAATGGTAGTGAGCACAATACTTTTAAGGTGAAACTGAATGGCATATTAATAAGACAAGCACATAAATAACACAAAAATCATGAGTTACCAAAAGGCTGAATGATGTGATTATTTATGTATGAAAGAAGACTGTTTCATGAAATCTCTCTCTTTCTCTCTCTCCTCTCTCTCTCTCTCTCTCTCTCTCTCTCTCTCTCTCTCTCACACACACACACACACACACACACACACACACACACACACACACACACACACACACTGCTGAAATGAAACGCATGTTGAAATATTAAAGCCAATGCACCATGAAACAATCACTGCGTGTTGCAGTCTTGTTAAACCACAGTTCATTCACTCTACAGTGGCTCAGTCATGGAAACATTCCCAGACTTGCTGGGCTTGCTTACAGGATTTGGGAACTGATTTTGTAGAAATGCCTCGCATGGTCATTATGTAGAACTGAAGTTCCTGAACCTTTTAATAGAAAGGTCACCTAAGTGAATAAGCGTACCACAGTTTGCATCTGTCGCATTTTGTCTTGGGGACAGCTATTCAGGCTACTACTAGTAAGTAAGTAAGTAAGTAAAGTTTACTTGTATAGCACCTTTCACAGACAAAAATCACAAAGTGCTTCACACTAAAATGTAATACAATACAACAAAGTAAAATACAATGTATAAGAATATTTAAATACAGACGGAAAAACATAGAAACAAAAACCACAGAAACCATAAAAAACAAAAACAAAAAAACCCCGATGAGATACAGAATATCTGATGAAAACATTATCAATGAATCTGCAGATTCTTTTTTCAATTAACTGATTAAGTATTTGGTCTGTATAAGATAATAATTAAAAATGGCCAACACTGTTTTCCAAAACTCAAGTTGACATACTGGTATTCAAATAGTTTTGATTAAAAAATACTTAAATGACTTTGTTTTTTAAATTGTTTCATTCATTTGATCATCTGATCACAAAATAGACTAATAGTTAAGGATTTTGTTGTCATGGAAAGATTTCAATATGAAGACATTAACGATGTTAACATTTATTTATTTTTTTGTAGAGGGCCAACTCGACTAAATTCAGATTAAAATAAACCTTTCTATCATTCATCAGACCACCACTTGATCACGTACATGTGGCACATCTGTTTTAAGATGGTGCTGTAGGTGGAGATACCTGTGATCAACAGTATTACTGATTAACATTAATTGCCATTACTTCTTGAATAAAGTCAGCAATTCTTTAGTTTACTGTGGAAACCTGGAACTCCCGCCATGCCCCCTTATACAAGCAAAGCAATCACTAAGTTTCTCGTCTCCGTTTTCAAATGCATCCCCTATGTTATCTGAAATTGGCTAGCTAATGCTAACCCGTAGCCTACCCTGCAAGCTGCTGTCAAACTTTGTGCTGCATGGCAATAATAATAATGTGACCCTCACATAGGCTTCTGCTCTCTCTCCAGCTAGTAAAGCAAACAGCTGCACTTTGCATTTGAGCAGAAGAATAAAGCTCCTATCTGATCACAGCCTAGAAGAGTGTTGTAAGAGAGAGAGAGAGCAAAGGGACGGAGAGGGAGACAGAGAAGCCTGTTAAAGTCAGCCGCTGCTACTGCACAGCTGCATCAAGCTTTTTTAGTGGGGCAGGTAAAATTACACGCTACATAGTCGGAATAGAGACTTCAGTATAACGTCATTAAGGAGGAGCGATGACTAGAAGAAAAGAAAGAAGAGAAGAAAGAAGAGCAATTGTGAAATGTGAAAAGCACATGTGCCTAAAAGTAGACCATGGGAAATGGTGTTTCACATGAGAAAAATTCATGTGCATTTTTTAAGGGAAATTACATTTATTATAATGCTATTATAGCTATCTTTGTCTTGTGGCAATAAAGTCACCGAATGAAGGTGAGAGGGATTCTGTACAGGAATCGAAGGAGGGAAAAACAGTTTATCGTGTTTCAGAATGCAGGGGAAAGGCAATGGGTTGGAGGCAGAGGGAGAGGGAGAGAGAGAGGGTGGGGAGAGATGGGTGATGTCATTTCCAGCTGGCACAGGACTGGGTGCCCGTATCCGATATCAGCCGCTCCCTTATAAAAAATAACAAGTCCTTGGAAAAATGATTAATTGCCCGACAGCACAAAGTTTACAGAGAAGAAAGGGAGATGGCGGTGAGGAGGTGGAGGTGGTGGGGGGTCCCTGAGTTACACAGGAGTAGATAATAGCAAAGGAGCGCAAGTGAGAGAAAGAGAGGTTGAGAGCGAGCAACATCAAAAGAGAAATGGAGAGAGAGAGAGATCTTGGGGTAAAGAGAGTTTGGAAGCAAAGCAGCAACAAAGAGACAGTGAGAGGGATGGAGAGGGGAAGTGAGAGAGGCATGAATTGAGAGAGGGGAGAAAGAAAAGCAGCAAAGAAGAGAGTCAAACAAACAGAGAGAATGACTGAGGCATTCATTAATATGATGTTCGTTATCTCTGACCGACTCCCTCAACAAATGTTCCTCTGTTTTCTCCTGTGTGCTATTCAACACCCCTATAGCTGTGTGTGTGTGTGTGTGTGTGTGTGTGTGTGTGTGTGTGTGTGTGTGTGTGTGTGTGTGTTACTCTATGTGTATGTGTTCATGAAGTACCTGAGCTCTCTACAGCACGAATGTGTGAATGCATGTGTGTGCCTACTCTCATAGGCAAATCTATTAAATCGAATACGGGCCTTTTGTGCATGAAGCCTGCAGGACGTCATAACAATATAAAGTTGAAAGGGCTTGAAATGGTCCTTGAAATAGAGGCGTTGAAGTTGCAGCAGAAATTTTCATGCACCCAAGCATGACTCCATCTCTGAGGAGTCATGGAGAAGGTAGATCAACAAAGCAATGTTGAAACCAAGGGAACAGTCTGGTATAGATTTGGCTTCAAAACCTGTTTCAGTCTAATTTCCAGACGCACACCCATATGTTTTGGACTAGCTTTTAATTATATGTTATATACCAGAAGTAAATGCTAACTGGTGATACAGCTAAACACAACTATTCAGCTTTGCAGACTTACAATATATAAATTATTAAATGGATGATAACTGTTGTGGTTTAAATCCTCTGGAGAATGTGATTGGGTGAAGTGATAATCATATCCCTTCTTGTTACAGCATGGCAAGGTGTTTTCCGCTTGGCTAGCAGGGGAGGTCTGAGTCTGTGAGAGAACATTATTCAGCATATCCTACCTGTCTTGCCTTGCCTGCAGTCATCATATCCACTTCTATGGGTTAGGAGGACAGTAGTAAAAATGTCTGAGTAAAATGCAACTGCTGAAGATAGCAAACGTCTGCAGATTTGTACACCACAGTTGGTGATTTTGGAATCTCATTTTGGATTACAAAGAATGTCATACTCAGGGTCAATAAAAATATGCCCTCCAACATTTCACTTGTTTCTAAAGCAATTCAACATATTGTTTGTTTTCTCACACAGAGGTCTGACTTTGGAGGGCGTCTCCCATTGGCCTCAAAGAGATCTGCCATAAACTGGATAAAAACTGATTGTGGTTCAGAACTTGTCACTAACAAAGAAATTACATTGTAGATATACATTACATACATTAACAGCTCTTCAACTGGACTGTCTGTATGAGATGCAGAGGGCTTTGAGAAAGCGTTGGTATTTGACGACCTGGGAATGAGACAGAGCTGCCTCTACCCTCCCAACCTTTTGTCACCTTACCATATCTCTGTTCTTCCACTCCTTTCCTCTCCTCCATGACCCTGCTTTCCCCTATTTTTCTTCTCTCTCCTCCATTTGTCTTCTTTCCTCATTTCCTTCATTTGTCACACATCCTCTCCTCTCCTCTCCAGTGCTCTGCTCCTTATTCAAAAGGTGTGTGACACATAATAAATAGTCCTGGTGGTCGGCAGGCGGCGACACCTTATTATGCAGGAGAAGGATTAGGACAATTTGCACCATAAGAAAGAAAGAAAGAAAGAAAGTGGAAGTTTTTGTCAGCCTATTCAAATAAATCTGATCTATTTATCAATTTTCCTGTCCTCACTGTCACAATATGATTGTATTTCTGTAATATTCTAATATTCATATAGAGACATGCTGTACCAGTTTTGTGCCTCTACATTCTGTTTGTGCGCACGCACGCGCGCGCACACACATACACACATACATACACAGCGGCAGTTACCCCAGACTTTCTGCAAGAGCCTTCCAACAGCGTCTGCATTTAAATCTCTTTCTTGTCTTCAGTGGCAAAGCAGCCGATTTCGATTCATCTACTTGATTAGAACGAGCCTTTCCCTCCCTCTCTCTCTTTCTCTGTCATACACACACAAACATACACACACCGGTGCGTCAGTCATTGGGATAATATACAGCATAAACCTTCCTTCCTTCTCTCCTCTAGTCTCAACTCTCGCAGCTCTTATCTCCTCTCTTTAGCATTTCTCCCACCAGGTCTCTCTCTCTCTCTCTCTCTCTCTCTCTCTCTCTCTCTCTCTCTCTCTCTCTCTCCCCTTCTTCTTTCGGGGAGAGCTGACATCTCTGGCGGTTTGCCGCATGGAAGTCGCCCAGGCAAGGCAGAATATCATCTGTCTGATCCAGACTCCTTCTCTCCAGTTGCCGAGCACCGCACGAGCAGACACAACATCAAACTCACATTTAGTGGGATTCAGCGGGATATAAAGGCATTTATCCGCTGACCGACTGGCAGGAGAGTCTTCATTCCTGCAGTGAGGGGGATTTTTTCTTACTCAGATGTAAGAACAACATAAAAGGCGTACAGGATCGTCAAGTGCGCAAAGCCGCAGCTTGAAACATTACGCACGGCTAATTCTGTTCTATTTGTATATATTTTCAATTCCCTCACTCCCCTGCGCGGAGGAACCGGGGACCTGAGGTGGGGGGACTTCCACGGTATGGAGTCCTGATTTAACCAAGCGACCCACCGGGAGAAGTGAAATTGAGAAAATCCGTCGCCGTGGTGGAATATTAATAACCTAATCCTAACAATAATCCAGGGGATGTTGCAGCAGAGTTTGGGACTCTAGAGAGCATTCCAACTTTTTGGTCCCCGTTTTAAATCTCTTTCCCTCTCATCTTCTTCGCCTGTGGGACTTCTATTTTCCTGACTGATTTGCAGTACTTCACTACTCTATCATGGACCGGTCGACGGCTTTGGATATTGAAGCGCTCAAGGTAAGACGCTCGCAGCCGGGCGGCACGCTCTTGTTCCCGCGGGGAGAGAGTTGAGATCCTCCGCTTGGTGGGTGGATTGATGGATAGATGGCTGAGTGGCTTGTTGGGTGACTGGGTATGGTTGGTGGCTTGATCTGATGAGTGTTATCACTGGGTGGCTGGTGGGATTAATTCGCAGCAGAGTGACTGATGGTGAAGGGTAAAGCTGATCTGCTGGGTGACTGGATGAACGTCAGGGTGACTGGACGGGTGACCGAGTGGCTATTCGGGCTAGTTGGGGGACCCGGTGGCTTTAGGATGCTGAAGGTCTTGAGGTGCAATAAATGGGGTTTGCCATTGTCGGTGGACCCAGCTCTGGGTTGTTGCAACACTATCCAAGAGCACATCTCTCTCTCTGTCTCTCTCCCGTGTACAAATCCACACTCTTTCTATGTTGGTTAGAGAATAAAAAGAGGGAGAGAGAAGGGGGCTGTGTGTGTGTCAGTATTCGGTGCGTGGGGCGAATATCAATATGTTTTGCTTGCACAGAGAGTTGTTAGAGAGAGCTGTTGTGGGCGTCGGTGGGACGCTGGATAGACGGGACGCATCTGCCCGGAGAGGCATCTTTTTGCAGAGGGTCTGTGTAGACATTTAAAAGGAGAGCAGAGAGAGAAGGGAGAGAAAAAATTTCCCAGCTCTGTGTATGTATATTATCTGCTTAAAAGTCTGTCAAGATAAATAAATATTATACCTGTGTGGCTTGTGCCCTTCGACTTGTGTGTAGTTCCTGTGTGTGTGTTTCATGTTTTTATAGCCTGGAGGGGACTTCAACCTGAATGCACTCTAACTGATGGGGACTCTGTCTCCATGGGGACAACAAATTGAGGTCCCACTGGTAGAGACTGTTTTTTGAGGTTAAGCCTTGGTTGTAAGGTTCAGGTTACAATTAGGTTAAGGTTAGGGTTAAGGTAAGGGCTGAGCTTAGGCATGTAGTTGTGATGGTTAAGACTAGGGTAAGGGTCTAGGGAATGCATTATGTCAATAAGGTGTCTCCACAGGGATAGGAGAACATACATGTACATGTGGAAGATGGTGGACACGGGTCACTGCTGATACAGCTCTTCTCTCTCACACAGGAAAGAGTTTTGCCCCAACCCTGACATGTTTTGTATGTGTGTCCATATGGCCAGCCTCAGTGGGGAGATGTAATTTGACCATAAATTTGTGAGGTAGGCCAAATGTTGTTCACACTGTTAATCTACACTGAACAAAATTATAAACAACACTTTCTTTTTTTGCCCCCATTCATCATGAGCTTAACTCAAAGATCTAAGACTTTCTCTATGTGCACAAAAGGCCTATTTCTCTCAAATATTGTTCACAAATCTGTCAAAATCTGTGTAAGTGAGCACTTCTCCTTTGCTGAGATAATCGACCCACCTCACAGGTGTGGCATATCAAGATGCTGATCAGACAGCATGGGTATTCCACAGGTGTGCCTTAGGCTGGCCACAATAAAAGGCCACTTGAAAATGTACAGTTTCACTGTATTGGGGGTGTTCGGGGGGATCTGGAAACCAGTCAGTATCTGGTGTGACGACCATTTTCCTCACGCAGTGCAACACATCTCCTTCGCATAGAGTTGATCAGGTTGTTGATTGTGGCCTGTGGAATGTTGGTCCACTCCTCTTCAATGGCTATGCGAAGTTGCTGGATATTGGCAGGACCTGGAACACGCTGTCGCATACACCGATCCGGAGCATCTCAAACATGCTCAATGGGTGATATGTGAGTATGCTGGCCATGCAAGAACCGGGATGATTTGCTGCAACATGAGGTGATGGTCGTGGATGAATGGCATAACAGTGGGCCTCAGGATCTCGTCACGGTATCTCTGTGCATTCAAAATGCCATCAATAAAATGCACCTGTGTTCACTGTCCATAACACACCTGAGCATAACATGACCCGACGGCTACCATGGGCCACTGAATCCCCACAGTACAGTGAAAACCGGGATTCATCCGTGAAGCGAACACCTCTCCAAAGTGCCAGATGAATGGGAGCATTTGCCCATTCATGTCAGTTATGACAACAAACTGCAGTCAGGTTGAGACCCCGATGTGGACGACGAGCATGCAGATGAGCTTCCCTGAGACGTTCCTGGCAGTTTGTGCAGAAATTCTTTGGTTATGCAAACTGATTGTTGCAGAAGCTGTCCGGGTGGCTGGTCTCAGACAATCTTGGAGGTGAAGATGCTGGATGTGGAGGTTCTGGGCTGGTGTGGTTACACGTGTTCTGCGGTTGTGAGGCCGGTTGGATGTACTGCCAAATTCTCTGAAACGCCTTTGGAGACGGCTTATGGTAGAGAAATGAACATTCAATTCACGGCAAAGGCTCTGGTGGACATTCCTGCTGTCAGCATGCCAATTGCACGCTCCCTCAAAACTTGCGACATCTATGGCATTGTGCTGTGTGATGGAACTGCACATTTTCAAGTGGCCTTTGATTGTGGCCAGCCTAAGGCACACCGTTACAATACCCATGCTGTGTGATCAGCATCTTGATATGCCACACTCATGAGGTGGATGGATTATCTTGGCAAAGGAGAAGTGCTCAATAACACAGATTTTGACAGGTTTGTGAACAATATTTGGAGAAATAGGCCTTTTGTGTACATAGAGAAAATCTTAGATCTTTGAGATCAACTCATGATGAATGGGGGCAAAAACAAAAGTGTTGCGTTTATAATTTTGTTCAGTGTATGTACTGGTGTGTGTGTGCAAGGCATGGGTTATCTTGCACTTCATACTACAGAACAAATGATGCTAAAACATAATAATATCCATTTTCCATTGGGATGCAGGTGTACCAGGGAAGCCTTCAACACTTGTTTCATCAATAGTCAAGCATTCCCTCAACATTCATTCATCACTCAAATTTTACTTCTAAATGAAATCTCCATAAGCTGTTTGGACGTTTACCAGCAGAAACCGCCAACTGCTATTCTAAAAACGCCTAGCTGGGAGCACTAGGGTGCGTTTTGGAGGCGCAGTGTTTTTTTTCGCGAGGCTGTGGTTGCTATGATACATAATTTCCGTGGAGGCGATGGGTTGTAAGTAGGCTAGCCTACTTAATTTCAGTGAATGTAAAAATGTCACCACAAAATATGTAGGTTTACTTGCTCCGGCCTTTGCTCTGCATGAAGAGAAGGCTGAAACATGAGAGCACAGACTGTCCGTTCGTGGGTTCATGAGATTTTGCGAGCAAGGACACACCTCGACAAGTAGGCACATCGCTTCGTTCTAGGTTGGATGTGCTCGGTGCTGTGTTTGGCCGCCCCTCCTGCACTGTGATTGGAAGGCTGGGTAAAAAGTGACGAGCGCAGAGTTTTTCCCAAAGTTGAACATTTTTCAACTCTCGGTGACCGGAAAAAAACACTCAGCGCTCAGCGCGGAAAAGACACTCCCATTGGAATGAATTGAAAAAAGACGCTGGCGTCAGAAAAAAACACTTTGGTGGACAAGGGGCCTTAGGTGTTTTTGTTTGGCTGTATGTGTGTGTGAGTGTGTACATACAGTATTGTCACTTGAAGCCATCCAAAAACCTGCATAGTGTTAACATTTGAGTGACATAATGAAAACGGCCTCCAATAGCAAATCCATATCCAAATCCATATCCAAATCCATGAATGCTCATGGTTAAGAATAAAGAACCGCTACTGTGAAAGTATTTGAATGATGCCATTAGCAACAATAAGCCAAAGAGTTCAGGAAGGTCACTGTTACCACAGACTTTAAATTCCACATGCGTACTGTAAGTCTAATGTCAAACGTTTCAAGTTTTCATCAGGGAATGTAAAGTAGCCAAGAATTGTGGCTGGAAATGTCCATTTTCTGTGTGGTGCTGCTCCTACTTATAACCAGTGATTGGATAAATCAGCAAATCGATGAGATTTCCCAGGGGTTTGACATTTCAAGTAACATTTTATGTGATCAAATTTCTGACAAGGGGACCTCGATACTGCGCTGATGCAGTGCTCCAAATTGACTTTGACTCAGCTGGCTGGTTGCAGATTCCAAAGATGGTGATTGACATTATGATTTAAAAATGGCCCTAACCAATGCCAATGAACCTGCACAACTGTGTGAGTATTGCTGTTATTATTACAATGTTATTATTCTATGGGCTGCCTGCTCCCTGCTGACGTTGTGTTTGGTTACTTGTTTGTGGCATTTATTGGATATCTTTCCGGTGATTGAAATTGTAATGGAAAATACGGTATCAGAGAGTCTAACATACACAGAAATGAGAGTATGCAGAAAGAGTAAATATCTTGCATTTAGTGCAATATAACATTTCTGCCCTTGAAAAATATACTGTGATCTCAGAATGAGTCTCTATCTGACGTGTTTATCAAAGCGGTTTATCCACGTATTTGTCATCTGCGGTGTAATTCAAAGAACCTTGACAGGGTATTAAAAACACACAGAATATATAGTAGTTTTGCTCGCTGGGATGTTATATCTCTGATGTTTATTATCTCAGAATAGCACTCCTAAACAATAATGTACAACTCCAAGATGACATGATATGTTAAAGGGAAATTCTGGTATTTTTCAACTTGGGTTCCTGTTCTCATAATGGTGGCCACTTTGAAGTAATGCTGACTTTGCACTGACCAGCTTCATTGTGGTGATTTGGAAAAACACCACTCGGGCATTATTCGAGGCAAGCAGCACAAACCTCTTTAAGCCTTCCAAATAAACTTTATATTTATACAAATCACTTCCAACACTTCTTCCTGAGCATGACATAAAATAAAGACAGAAATTAGGATCTATTTCCAGACAGTGGTAGCGAGTGCAAACTCATAATGGCACATAGTCAGAACAGCCAAAGTTATGAGAATAACACTCAAGTCAAAAAATGCCTGAACTGCACCTTACAGTTTGCTAAGTGCTTGTATATAGGGTATTGGTGGTGCCAGGATTGTAGCTTCAAATTCAAAGAATATTGCCATTACCATGTGCTTTAATAAGTAAGGAATTTAAATGACTGTGCAAAATCCCCTGCTGTGCTGGGTGGCCACCAATCAAATATCAACCCTGGAATTGTTAGTCCATTGCTCTGCCCATTGAGTTTAACGGATTCCCGTCCACTTCCACCAGTCCATCTATCCATCCATCTGCTGGTTGTTTTCTGCAGAGCTGGTGTCATATCCTTGGCAGTGCTGACAATCCCTGAGTCCTAGTGCACTGGTAGTTGGCACTCAGACGCACACACAAACACACTGTCTCCTGCTGTGTGTTCTATTTGTAGTGAAGGTCGCAAATGTGTGTTTGTATGCTTGTCTGTATGTCTTTGTTCATATGGGTATGGGCATGTTAATTTATACTTGTGTGGACCAATTCTTCACAACCCACCATACTTTTAAGTCAATTTGGGAATTAAAGTAAATCAATACAGTCTCCACTCAAGTATAGTACAACCGTGTGTGTGTGTGTGTGTGTGTGTGTGTGTGAGAGAGAGAGAGAAAGAGAGAGAGAGAGAGAGAGTGGTTTGCCGGTCATGTGGCTTTTAAAACTTTGAAAGTAAACTCGAGACAAACACACACACACACACACACACACACACACACACACACACACACACACCAATCCAATCTAATGAAAAGCCAGGTTCTTTTCAGTCAGTCAGTTGTGTGTGTGCCTAAAAGAGCAATCACAGGAAATGAACAACAGTCAAGGACAACATTGGGACATTGGGAAGTCACCGCATTAGATCAAATATACAAGTGGTGTGTGTACGTGTGTGTGTGTGTGTGCGTGTGCGTGTGTGTGTGTGTCTGTGCGTGTGTGTCAGGATCTGCTTATAAATCACAGCGGGTTTCAATATCAATGGAGCAGTTTAAGTGCTATTGATCTTTAGTAATAGCTGCGCCATAAATTATATGCAGTATAATAAAGACAGTCAGATTGAATTTGACCCTCTAGATCAGAGGCTCTCAACTTGTAACAGGAACAGGTATTGAAAAAGCAAAAAGTAGTTTAATTTTGGTAGTGCTAGATCAAACCCTAGTGCAACCAAGCATACCTAATTGCATCATCATGTTACGGCAGGACAGAAAAAAAAAATATGTTCGCTACTCACTGTGACTGGCAAAAATCTCACAACATACACTTTCATTATTTCTCTAGCCAACTAAAATTAAAGACCTAAAATTAGGTTAAGACCTCTATATTACAGTTGGGTAATTTACAATGTGGCTGCTAGTCTATACATATTTATTAGGCACTTTCACAAATTCACATGCCAACTAGATTTTCAGAATAAAGCAGAGCCTCCAAATAATGGTTAGTTACCTGCCAAAGTGGCTGGCAAAGTAAACCAACTTATGGTACAAGTCTCAGCCAGAATGAACCAGCATTTTGCATGTTGGCTGCTTTCCCACCCTGGTTGCACTCTTTCACACAACCCCATTTGGTAACCACCCAGTGCAGCCACAGTTTTGCATTTCTGGCCACTGAGCAGCTCAATTGGAGCAACTGGGGGTTCAGTGCCTCTTCCAAGGGCACTTCAACAGTAGCTGCTGAGGAATAGGAGAACATTACTCATTCATTTAAGCCAGCCAGCCCCAAGCCTGCCTCTCTAACCTTCAGGCAAGCACAATTCCTCATCTGTGTATTCACAAGCACCAGTTCAGTTTAAACATGGTACAAGCGCAAGCATAAACCACGCATGAACTAATGACTTAATGTTCTGTGGCGTGAAATAAATTATATTTTGGTGACAGTTAAGTTTGTTGAAGCTGCCAGTGTAACAGCTGCACAAATTGAAAAGTGGGCGCCTCACTCCGAGCCAAACAGACTTCATCCCTGTTACAGTGAAGCATTCCCAAAAATCTGCATGTGTGCTCACTCCATTTTCAAAACCCCAGCAGATAGTCTATGATGTATTCATTTTCCTGAGGGTGATCGCACATGAATGACAAAGCATCCTTGATAAAAAATGATTGTACAGCTGTGTTTTGATAGGCAGCCACATGTGACTTTATCTCGCTAGATGGGACAACACGTGGGATCACCTAATATGCAAATGAACCATAGAAAGGACTGATATATTGATATAAATCCATTCTTTATGTTATTTATGATTAGAAATTATTATATTAAATAGGTTGAAAACATGATTTATAATTCATTTGGAGGTCCCTCAGTACTCTTACAAACAGCAAAAAGAAAGATTTTTTTTATTGTTGTGGTCATGAAAATATTGGGACTTAAAAAACAAGTCAACCCCAGTGTTAACTGATTTAA
>NC_060153.1:19888579-19892623 GCF_021292245.1 Micropterus dolomieu
GTGGTGTGTGTACGTGTGTGTGTGTGTGTGCGTGTGCGTGTGTGTGTGTGTCTGTGCGTGTGTGTCAGGATCTGCTTATAAATCACAGCGGGTTTCAATATCAATGGAGCAGTTTAAGTGCTATTGATCTTTAGTAATAGCTGCGCCATAAATTATATGCAGTATAATAAAGACAGTCAGATTGAATTTGACCCTCTAGATCAGAGGCTCTCAACTTGTAACAGGAACAGGTATTGAAAAAGCAAAAAGTAGTTTAATTTTGGTAGTGCTAGATCAAACCCTAGTGCAACCAAGCATACCTAATTGCATCATCATGTTACGGCAGGACAGAAAAAAAAAATATGTTCGCTACTCACTGTGACTGGCAAAAATCTCACAACATACACTTTCATTATTTCTCTAGCCAACTAAAATTAAAGACCTAAAATTAGGTTAAGACCTCTATATTACAGTTGGGTAATTTACAATGTGGCTGCTAGTCTATACATATTTATTAGGCACTTTCACAAATTCACATGCCAACTAGATTTTCAGAATAAAGCAGAGCCTCCAAATAATGGTTAGTTACCTGCCAAAGTGGCTGGCAAAGTAAACCAACTTATGGTACAAGTCTCAGCCAGAATGAACCAGCATTTTGCATGTTGGCTGCTTTCCCACCCTGGTTGCACTCTTTCACACAACCCCATTTGGTAACCACCCAGTGCAGCCACAGTTTTGCATTTCTGGCCACTGAGCAGCTCAATTGGAGCAACTGGGGGTTCAGTGCCTCTTCCAAGGGCACTTCAACAGTAGCTGCTGAGGAATAGGAGAACATTACTCATTCATTTAAGCCAGCCAGCCCCAAGCCTGCCTCTCTAACCTTCAGGCAAGCACAATTCCTCATCTGTGTATTCACAAGCACCAGTTCAGTTTAAACATGGTACAAGCGCAAGCATAAACCACGCATGAACTAATGACTTAATGTTCTGTGGCGTGAAATAAATTATATTTTGGTGACAGTTAAGTTTGTTGAAGCTGCCAGTGTAACAGCTGCACAAATTGAAAAGTGGGCGCCTCACTCCGAGCCAAACAGACTTCATCCCTGTTACAGTGAAGCATTCCCAAAAATCTGCATGTGTGCTCACTCCATTTTCAAAACCCCAGCAGATAGTCTATGATGTATTCATTTTCCTGAGGGTGATCGCACATGAATGACAAAGCATCCTTGATAAAAAATGATTGTACAGCTGTGTTTTGATAGGCAGCCACATGTGACTTTATCTCGCTAGATGGGACAACACGTGGGATCACCTAATATGCAAATGAACCATAGAAAGGACTGATATATTGATATAAATCCATTCTTTATGTTATTTATGATTAGAAATTATTATATTAAATAGGTTGAAAACATGATTTATAATTCATTTGGAGGTCCCTCAGTACTCTTACAAACAGCAAAAAGAAAGATTTTTTTTATTGTTGTGGTCATGAAAATATTGGGACTTAAAAAACAAGTCAACCCCAGTGTTAACTGATTTAAATGTAAATGCTCCGTACTTGTATAGCGCCTTTCTAGTCTTTTTGACCACTCAAAGACATTTAATAGGCTACCTTAGACGAGCATCATGCCTTATGTCATTAATTGACATGTACTGGCGATCTGATGAAAGCCACTGGACAATGTTTAAGTTACAGCTATGTTTTAATTTCTGATGACATAACGTTATTTTGTGTAGCAGTTATAGACTGTATATAAAAAGGTAGCAGTGAAGCTGCTATAGGTAGCCAGCTAGATTTGTTAGCTAATGGTTGCAATATAAAGTTGATTTAGTTTATTATTACTATAACAATTGTATGAACTTCCACAAAGAATGAATTGAAACATTTCAACATCTGAAAGTTAGATATTTGTCATGCAGAAGTGCATTCATATAGTTCAACACTGGAATCAAGATGATTCAAAGGCAGTTGACTGAACATGCAGTATGTAAAAACATTCTATTGATTTACTGCTGAAGGAGCAGTGCAAGGAAACATTTTTTATCTTCTTGATCATATCCCCTTGACAGCTGCAGAACAGCCTGAACTTGATTTTGAAGAAGTTAAGAACTATCTGTCTGTGCAATCTTGCAATACACTGAATCTTGTACATGAAGTGGAAAGACATTATATCCTTACAGTCAAAGCAAGGTTGACTGAGGAGCCTTCTACTACCCTCTACACTTTCTTATACTTTCCCTTACTCTCTCAACTATTTGATTCAATCTATCTTACACACACACACAGACAAACACACACACACACACACACACACACACACACACACACACACTACTGCATTATGGAAGTGGCTTTTATGCAAGGAACAGCTAATTACCTGTAAAAAGGAATGGTAATGATGGAGACAAAAATGGTGACTGTGACTTGGTAACTTACCTTGAGTAATGTTTGCTTGTGCTCTAGACTCTCTTGCTCTCTCTCTCTCTCTCTCTCTCTCTCTGTGTGTGTTTGTGTTTAGGTTAGGGTTAGGCTGGGTTTGTATAGTCCTCTGAAGTGATGGAAACAGGACTGTGTGTGTGTGTGTGTGTGTGTGTGTGTGTGTGTGTGTGTGTGTACTTGATGTTTATGTGTGTGCGTGTGTGGGTGTATGTGTGCTGGATAAGTAGCATTGTTTAAAGGTCTAATAGCTAGCAGGCTACTGTTGGCCTTCTAAGGTTAACTTTCAGTATTTTAGACTGTGTGTGTGCATGCATATTCATGTGTGTGATACCAATTTTGTTCTGTTTGCCGAGCAACAGATTGAGTGTATTCACACTGTTGAACCCCTCACCTCTCCATTGCTCGCAATTGTGTGTGTCTTTGTGTGAGCTCCCCACCTCTCCACATAATGAAGTGGCTGAAGGTAAATTTAACCAGCTGCATATCACTTCATTTAAGGAATATACACCAACATTTTGGAAAAAAAACACTTATTTGCTCTCTTCCTTGGAGTTAGATGAGAAGTTTGAGATAATTTTCTTCTCTGTACCTTCCCTGAAGAAGTGTGTATGTGATGCGCTGAGCTTAGCATAGCACAAAGACTAGAAACAGAGGGAAACAGCAAGCCTTGCTCCATTAAAAGATCCCTTTAACAACTCCACTGCTGTCACAAGTATGTGTGTTTGTGTATTTATAACAGCAGAAATAGAAATGAGACAAAGTGCTTTAATGAGAGCTTATTGTAAACACATTGGATGTATTTACAGACAAACAGATAGGCCTGGTGACGCCATGCAGCATCTCAAGTCATGTTCTCCTTGTGAAATTGCCAGTTTCACACACTTTCCGATCTTTGAATAGAACCCAGATTCTTTTATGTATTTTTGGCTTGCTTGCTAACTAACAAGCTACATAATGTAACAAGACAATTGACTTGTTACATTATGTAGCTTGTTACTTGGAAAGTGTACATTTTCTCTATTGCTTATTCTCCATTTGAAATGGAGTTAAACTAAGCCTAAACATGGCTCGGACCTGCTGTACAGTCTCTTTGTCCCGACAGCACAAAGTCAATCTTTTCACCCAACTCGTGGTAAGGCAGCAAATAGGTGCATTTCCCCAAATTGTTCCAAAAAGCTTGTTAAGGCTTGTGGCACATACATGAACAACACACATAAGCAACAAATGTCTTTTTCAGATCTTTGACAAAAACATTACATTATAAAATTAGAATGACGTCATGATAAAATGTATAGCAGTTATGTGTTCGGCTGATGCATTAATTTCCCTCCATCTGTTAGTCAATAAATTACACACAATTAGTGCAATTTCACAAAAAGTACTTTCTATTATTCCTTTCTTTATCTGTCTGTAAATGTGCGTGTGTTAGGGGTACACTGAATGTTTAATTTGTGGTATCTGTGTTTTATAGTGTTTCCCACAACTGACTGTGATTGTGTTTAGTTGAGCTACTTGTTACTCTAGAAATGACTGTGGATGTTGGTGGTCTAAGATACAGCCACCTACTGGAGCTGTCATTTAATTATATTTCCATTCCGATGTTGAATACATACACCGGCTTGG
>NC_060153.1:19892723-19894645 GCF_021292245.1 Micropterus dolomieu
TGCGCTGAGCTTAGCATAGCACAAAGACTAGAAACAGAGGGAAACAGCAAGCCTTGCTCCATTAAAAGATCCCTTTAACAACTCCACTGCTGTCACAAGTATGTGTGTTTGTGTATTTATAACAGCAGAAATAGAAATGAGACAAAGTGCTTTAATGAGAGCTTATTGTAAACACATTGGATGTATTTACAGACAAACAGATAGGCCTGGTGACGCCATGCAGCATCTCAAGTCATGTTCTCCTTGTGAAATTGCCAGTTTCACACACTTTCCGATCTTTGAATAGAACCCAGATTCTTTTATGTATTTTTGGCTTGCTTGCTAACTAACAAGCTACATAATGTAACAAGACAATTGACTTGTTACATTATGTAGCTTGTTACTTGGAAAGTGTACATTTTCTCTATTGCTTATTCTCCATTTGAAATGGAGTTAAACTAAGCCTAAACATGGCTCGGACCTGCTGTACAGTCTCTTTGTCCCGACAGCACAAAGTCAATCTTTTCACCCAACTCGTGGTAAGGCAGCAAATAGGTGCATTTCCCCAAATTGTTCCAAAAAGCTTGTTAAGGCTTGTGGCACATACATGAACAACACACATAAGCAACAAATGTCTTTTTCAGATCTTTGACAAAAACATTACATTATAAAATTAGAATGACGTCATGATAAAATGTATAGCAGTTATGTGTTCGGCTGATGCATTAATTTCCCTCCATCTGTTAGTCAATAAATTACACACAATTAGTGCAATTTCACAAAAAGTACTTTCTATTATTCCTTTCTTTATCTGTCTGTAAATGTGCGTGTGTTAGGGGTACACTGAATGTTTAATTTGTGGTATCTGTGTTTTATAGTGTTTCCCACAACTGACTGTGATTGTGTTTAGTTGAGCTACTTGTTACTCTAGAAATGACTGTGGATGTTGGTGGTCTAAGATACAGCCACCTACTGGAGCTGTCATTTAATTATATTTCCATTCCGATGTTGAATACATACACCGGCTTGGAAATTTTGACACTTACATTTCATATCACCTCTTGAGGCCCCCTGGTCCTTGAAGACCTACTGTAGATGGGTGGTCATGTTGTTATTGGGGGCTGGATAGCTGTAGAGATACCTAATCTGCTATCAGCTGCTTAAGTCTTTGAAACACTATGACAACATGTATCATCCCACATCAATGCATTTAGAGCTCCTCAAATTCTGACAGTCAGAATTTAATTGGTGAAATGACTGGCACAGAATGCAAATTGCCAACTAACAGGACAACCTGGTAGAATGGATTATAGACATCAGGTTTAGGAGGGTGTGATGTTGAAAAAAAAAAACAGGCCTGTGCAGACCACCAACCTATATGCCATCTATTACCATCATCAGTATAACGTCCAACAAATCTGGGGGGTCAAACCAAAGGTTAATGAGCTGCGGAATGAACAGGGAAAATTTAATTATTTTTAAGAAATACTGGGACTGCCAAGCCAATGTTTTAAAGAAACCAGTGAGGGCTGCCAGTAAAGCTGTGTGCTCTGCAAGCAAATGGTGTTGGAAGCTAAATGCACTTTGCATGAAATTTCACAGTGAACACTCACTTCATTCCCGTAGAATTTACTCAAGCAACTAAGATGTTTCAGGGACACAGGCAGTATCCTCCGAGTCACAATTACTGATAGAGGCCTTTTCAAACCCTCAGGGAAGAAATTATAGACAGAGAAGGTGTGTGTGGGGATGCACTGTTCCACAGTAAATGTGTACCTGGGGAAGTGAAGGCAGAGTGGACTGCAGAGGTGTTTCGTAAGCGGAGAGAAAACATGATGGTGTTGAACTTGGCCCTGGGGAGGCTCCAGGGTCCACATCACTGTACAGTAATAATTACACACACACACACACACACACACACACACACACACACACACACACAC
>NC_060153.1:19894745-19915864 GCF_021292245.1 Micropterus dolomieu
ACTTGGCCCTGGGGAGGCTCCAGGGTCCACATCACTGTACAGTAATAATTACACACACACACACACACACACACACACACACACACACACACACACACACACACACACACACGCCCTGCAAACCATTACTTACTACTAATAATGGCTTGTGGGGAGAAATATGTGTAGATGTATTAATGTATAACCCTCTGCACTCACACACAGATACAGAAACGCACACAAACACATTTGCCTCAGGCGTATTTACTGTGACACCTTGGCCACAGATCACCACTTATGGCAGTAATCACACACACGCACACACACACATCCCCAGTCATAGCAGTGACTGATGCTTCACCTCGCTACCTGCCACTCAACCTTTCCTCTGTAAGCCTCAGGGTGTGTGACTGGATGTGCATGTGTTTCTATGTATGTGTGACTTTAATTTCCCATGTTAGCCAGCCCTGACGTGAGGAAATACTTTGTCCGCTTCATGTTCTGACATACTGTTTTAACTACATAGTCCCTCTTGAATTGCAATCATTTTGACTATTTTATTTGTGTGTGTGTGAGCGAGCAAGCCAGTGTCTCTGCATATATAGAGTAATTCTAGGTAATGTCATATAGCCCCATACTTTCTCTGCAGCAAATTAGAGCCTATATAATGCATCCAGTGTGTTCCTCTCCTATTAGTTATATTTTCACGTGATGATTTTTCAACTTGTTATATCTGCACCTCAGTCATCAGTTTCGACTTTCACTGCTGTCACTCAGTATGCTAGTTTTTCCAGTTTAGACAGTGTACAGTATGTGTTAATGTGGGTGGGCTCAGCAACAGCCCTTCAAGTGGCATCTCCTTAATCCCTGTCCCAGCAAAAGCAACATACAGTAACTACTGCAACAATAATAAACTGGTTGACACACTTCATGCGGATATGAGTTTTCCTCCATGGCCTGAGCGAAATGTCTGCTGGAGATCTGTGTACTATTGCTTTAATAAACCGGTTACCCAAATCTATCGTTTTAGCTTGGCATTTTGAGGAAATGTGGATATAGTTGGCCTATGGTTACAGCTGCGGTAGGCAAGATTTTGATGCACAATTACAGGCATCTTACCGTCCTAAATCACAAAGTAGTGCAGCAACAGAGAATAACTGAATGAATAAAAACATGAGAGTAAAATACAAGCTGTCAGTGAGCGAGCACTCCAAACAGAGAATGCATGGCTCAGCAACACTAGATCTGTTTCCTTTCCTGCAACCGACCCAGAATTCTTTGGTATTTTTGGTTGCGTGCATTTTACTGAGATCAACTACTGTATAGTTTCAAATAGTTACACAAGCCTTGCTGCCATTTGGAAGTTATTCTGTTGAAATCCAGATACATATACAAACAGTATTATTCCTTTGTTTGTTACTATTTCTACAACCACTTTATGATGTTACAGGAAGAAGTACTGAATCTATAGTTCAGCAATCTATAGATTCAGTCCAACAAAATAAGCGCTATTGTGGTGGACTGAATCTATAGATTGTTGAGAACATAATTACAGGGATCATACTAAATGCTAACTGAGATTCAGATGTAAATACTTCCCACCTACATTCACACTAGGCTGTATGGCACAGCTAAGCTAAATGCTAACACGAGCATGGCAACATTTGAATGTCATTAATTAATAGCAGGTATTTGGTCAATGAAGTACCGGACACTTTCATGGCAATATAATCCAATAGTTGTTGAGATATTTCATTCAAAACCAGAAATGTCATTTTCATGGTGGCACAAGAGGAGAAGTCAGGGAGTCAGTAGGGTTTGTACCCAGGGGAACATGAATGTCTGTACAAACTTTCTTGCCAGTCCATCGAATAATTGTTGACAAATTTCAGTCGGCCGACTCTGCCATACTCAGAGGCTAGACAGCTAGCATGGCTAAAAATAAACCTTCACTTCATCTGGTAGAATCAATATAGCTGTAGATGTGTGATATATGGTGATACTGATAAGCTGTAACATGAAGGAATGTCACCATAAAAAATCCTCTTTGCTCATTGATGGGTGGGATAGTTTTAATCATCAGAGTTGTCTCATAATTTTCTAAATTTGGTTACATTTTTTTCAGAGAAGCACTATTTGTGTGCTGATTCAGGCAGTCTGCGCTGGAATGCCACATAAATGAGATTTCATATTAGCATAGTGATCAAGGCTCATGGCAACACTCGTCCTTGATATGTCAAATTGGTTGATTGCTTGAGCCCAATTTAACAACAGTACAATCTATTGCTCTGATTCTGGCATTGACAGTCAACTGCGAATACCAGCTGGCCTGACACTGGCATGCTGCATAAATCATTGATATTGCAACTTCAAGCCATATTTACTAACTGTCAGTGTATACCATCTATAAGAAATTTCCTTATAGTGAAATACTGTGGAAAAAGCTGCAGACCAGGGATGTGCATAATGTATCTTTGGATTTCATCTTCGTGTGCCTTTCCTCCTGTTTTTGAGACAAGGTGATAGTTTTGTCCCTGTCCATAAGATTGAAATGCTTTGGTTCAATTTCATCTGCGGCCTAAATCCCTGCCCCGGCCACGAGCCTGTTCACTACATATGGGATATTAGACTTTGCAATGAGGAGTATCCCACTATGAAGGGACATTTACATTTGTCATTATGTCCCCCTGTCCAGCAATGACAAGTTAATAAACTGCTTTAGCACTGTGGGGCTAAACATGGACTCATATCCATTATTAATCTCGGCCATTTAAATCTCCCTAAATTGCAGTGATCATTTGGAGATTATTGCAATATGACTCAATTTGTCAACAACATTATAATTTAAAATTGAATTATGCTACAATGACAAGGCAATCATGACCTGGTAATTATTACCTGGTCCTCTTACGACAGGCTAATGATCACCTGTGTTTTTGTCAGTTACACAAATTAATGCCTCTTTATTGTTGCTTGAGTGCAAACCCAGAGGCTGATTTAGCAGTTTTTAACATGTATTATAAATGAAAGTTAATGTTGTTTAGCTACAGGGGCATGTTTGCCTTTCTGATCGTTAATGTGCACCTAAACTAAACTCTATTTAAAATAAAAGTAGTGTAATCTAGTTTTAGGAGCTTTTTTTATTGACCAAATGAAACTATCGTGCTTTTAATTTCTGTTATACAGACTATGCACAGCATTTGACTCCTTTCTAACAAGAAAAAGTCCTCCCAAAATATATGTTAATGATTGTAACATTGTAATAATAGGAGATGAACATATTTCAAAGCAGAAAAGGGGCCTGTCGTATCGTTTTCACTCCCAGTCTCCTCTACCTCAGACTCACACATGTGGCATAGCTTTTATTCCCCGATAACATTTAGTTTGTCATTTCCCTGCAGCAGGCCAGCTATCATGTGCCCCAGCCTGGCTATCATTTACAGAGACTGAGGAAGTGACACTGGAATGACTGGAATGGCTAATATTCGTCTTTTCATCTTGTATCCTGTCTGTCACTTCCCAAACCACAACCTCTGAGCTCAAGATCACAGTCAAAGGAAATATTAGGGTGAGAGGGTTGTCTTGCCTCAATGACAATTGCCCATGTTTCCACTGTCAACAACAGACATGCCAGTCCAGTCGAGTTCAGATCAGTTGTGCTCATTTTATCCCGGTGTAATCAATCTTAAGAAAATTAAGATTGATTCAGTCTACTCAAGACATGTTCAAGTTAAAATTCTTGTTTAATCTAGTGTAGTTAAATTACTCAAATCAGTTTAGTCTAGTCAAGGTTATTTCAGGCCAGGCCATTTTAGGTCAGTGTAGTAGTAGTCCAGTTTAGTTTGAAAGGTGCTTCAGCTTACATTGTGCAGTGAGTACTTTCAGCCAAGCATGATCGCTTGAGAATATACCTCTCCAGAGTGGACAGTAAAATACAGTCAGAAATACCAAAGAGACAGGAGTATGACAACATGCACTGTAACATGCAGACAATGTGTCCTAGCTCATTCTGCATCAATGGTCCTTCAAGCTGTACTGTATATGTCCCAGCAGTATAGCCTAGCATCTTTACATTATCCCAGCAGCAGCATAGTGCATTTATCTGTTCACTGTATCTGCCTTCCTGTCCCTCAGCCCCCTGACAAGAAAATCATCTCTTCTCCTGCTGTGACAGCACAATCCTGATGTCTGTCACTTCTACAGGCCAAGCTGGGCCACACACACACTGCACATACACACACCCACACGCACATATAGAGCGCCACACAGGCAACAGGCAATCACATTACACACACGTCGTCCGCACGCACACACAAACACTTTTTGTTAGAGGGGATTCTCGCCCACTCAAGGGCACAGCGGTGACACCTCATCATGAGCCAAATGAAGCAAGAGTGGCAAGGAGAAGAGGAAGAGAAGAGGAGAGATGGAGGAGTGGATGGAGCGGAACGGCAGCGCAATATGGAGGGGGATGAGTGGAGCTATATGGCAGCGAGGCTACTAGCGCCAGGCGCCAGATTTCAGGGGCATGAAATAGGCTCTGGGAAACGCGGAGGGACAGACACAGAGGGTGAGAGAAAGTGAGGTTGGGAACTAGGAGGTGGGTGAAGTATAAAATGAAGTGAAGAAAGTTTTTGCAAATTCTAAATTATAGTCGCTTAACAAATCCAACACACCCTCATACCTAAATGACAAACTAGGCCATCTACACAACGTTATTTAACTTTAAACATCTCCTGAGTGAAAGTCCTGAGTTTACTTCACTCATCCATACACCCCACCACCTCTTTACATGGACTCCTTCTACTACGCCCCATTGCTTCTTCTGCCATTACAGGTTGCAAACTAACTAAAAATGTAAATATGGGCCATAATATAAAATTTGACCTATAAAGCCATTTTTTGGTTAGCGCCGGCTGAACAAATCATTTTCTCAAATACATACTATAAGTACATTACAAGTATATTCTAAGAGTGGTGCAGGTGACTCTCTGTCTTATGTCAGATCATAAGTCAGGGGGGCAGTTAATTGAAAGCACTAGCAATGTGGAAGGTAGCAAACAATTCAAAATATGGAATTGTGTCATGATTCATATGAAATCAGCTTAATTTGCTGTTTATACGAATTTCAGAAGGATATCTAATTACTCACACACTTTCACAAAACTGTAGGTCAAAGTTCAAAGAACAAAGTATCAACACAAAAATCTTTGCTGGGTAATAATAACATAGGGAAATGGATGAAGATACAGTACATTGTCTGTGATTAAGTGATCATTTAGTCTACAGTTCTTTAACCATTTAGTTATTAATGTGACATTGCCAACGTTGCCATCTATCTGGTTTAATCATCTATTGTTTGTTTTTGTTTAATTTTTTCCTTTTGCAGTAATTTCTTACAGAGTAGGCTTAATGCCAGCAAAGCATAATAGACTTTAACTGAGAAAGAGGCAATAAAATCATTTTATTTGTGTGTGAGCCAGGCAATCAGACTGTGAGAAACAGAGCAAAATAAAGATAGGTTGGTCCTCTCACATTGACATGCTTTCCAAATCACAGTTTTCCTTTAATTCACTTGGATTACATTCACACCTGACATTAAAATATGCCTCTTGTATACACAGTAAAATTGGATTTCTCTTTCATTTGCTAAAATGCAGATGTCACTTCCTTTACAATATCCCCATCCTATAAAAGAGACTATAAACACATCTCATACTGCTTGTGGCAATATCCTGACAGGCTATTTTGACAAGGGTGAATGCATCTGAATTCCATTAGTGATTTAATTGAAAATGTGCATAAAGATTGATATTTATTCACACCATCCTAACATGGACGTGGTTTTTACTGTGACCAAATGCACCTGTGATTACCTCCAGATGTTGTTTGGATTGTTGAATCTTAAATGCCTTTTATATTTGCATTTAGCCCATGTTAATTATGAATACAAAAGGGGGACACAGAGGTGGAGGCACTGAAAATGTGAATTGTTAAAATGAAAAGCAATAGGAAAAAGAAATTCCCTAGAAAGTGAAGAAAGTGATTGTGTAAGAGAAATGATGCAGAATGGGACAAGGTCCTTGTCACCGCCTGTCCCCGTCATTTAGAAGTGAGAAAGGGAAGGATAGAGGGAGATGGAGTGATGGAGAGGAGGACAGAGGGCTCTGTTTCGCCTCAGAGAGCCACAGATGGAGAGTGATGATAATGCAGCAATAGACAGAGGACAGAGAGAGGAGGAGAAAGGGTGAGAAGAAGGGAGAAGAAGGAGAAAAAGAGGTAAGCATGGTGTTTCAGAAAGGTTTAGATAGTAGAATATACACAGTAAAAATCTAGAATAGTGAAAGCTGAATATGGACCATACAATCTGTAAAATTGCCACAGCCATTATTATCCTTAGACTGAAGCCCTGGAGATTTCTGCTGGAGTGCTTGCCAAATTAAAGCCCAATTTTATCAGGCAAATAGCCGACTAGCTGACTAGTGAAAGCATGTGTCTTGTATCTAGCTTGATGTCCTGTTTATTGCTGTTATGAAAATGCAATCTGTTTCCACATGTTATCCGGATAATGACCAGTCCGTTCATTTCCTTTGCATTCGCAGCTGGTATTCATTTGCATCTATACTGTTTGCATTCTTTCAGATTTAAAGGCACAGAGATGGGTGACTCAAGCCTGGATTAATCCTTCATTTGAAATGGACAGAGTCATGTTTAATCACTCTTTGGAAGGAGACAACAGAAATAATGAACACAGCTACACTTTCCTAACTGAGGATGAGGGAAAGGAGTGATGATTGATGTAAATAGATTGTGCAGGAGTGCTACGGTGAGTGGCTGGCAAACTTCAGAGTGAGGCTTCTACCCAGAAGTCAGTGCTCAGTCACAAATTAAAACACAAACATGTGATTTCAGACCACTGGGGTGGTAGTATTCAGTTGTCCTACTCCTGCTAATAATCCTTTGTGTCATTTGCGCCAGCAAACAATCCTTAAAAATGTGGAGGAAGAAGTATCAGATGTATTACTTAAACATACTACAATGAGTTTTTAACTGGTTTTGAAACAGTCTCGATGTTATACTGATGTAATATGTCTATTTTTATTTGGCTTTGTACAGTCAATGGAAGGTCACAGTAGACATTACTCTAATACAAGTGGCTTATAACATAAAATTTTACTGAGCAAGCTGTTATTTGTAGGCTTATATGTAACCCTGGTGTATGAACAGCAGTAAAAAGTTTACTTTGTTTCACCGTCAATCTTACATAGCCACAAATAGATACCTCATCACTGTGCATCCTGCAAACAGCTGTGTTTAAAAAAGATAAATTGTATTAAAAATTAAGTTGCGTCTTTCTTTGAATGAATTGCAGACGCTAGCCAGATCAAGATTTTTAGAAGACAAGACAGTGGAAACGCGTAAGTCCGCTGGGGCGGACTTACGCGTTGTCGGAATCAAGACAAAATTAAAGTTCCTTAGTTTCTTTAAAACTTGGGTTTTATTTAATTATTTTCAGACGCAGTTTTTGTTATATTTGTTAAAAATCATCTTCACATACCAACAGCAATGATCAATATCTGTGGCTGTTACAGGACTGTAATAAGCATGCGTGCTCTGCCTATGTCCACATACTCTGCCTGTGCACTCATTGTGCATGAAAGTACGTTTTGGGGTAGTGGCTTTGGAGGGAGGCTTGGAAAGGATTTTTTCTGTAGGATCCTATTTAAAATTTAGCAGTCTCTTGCTACTTTCTCCAAAGTTGCCTACCCCAGCTTTAAGTAACAGCAGTTCTATAACAGTGTCACACTGTTTCTACCTTTGCACCTGACGGACAGGAGCTGTAATTACTATGGCTTTGTCACTTATTCTATGCCATTTTATGCCATTACTGGGAATTACTGGTCGTTTTTCTTTAAAGAATCATCTGTATTGGCTTGTGCAACAGGACTAGGTATAATGTTTACACTTACTTTCCAAAAACACAATTCAAACTGGAATTATGTGATGAGGGAGGAGAAGCTCCGGTGTTTGACCATCCATGACCATAAAGCAGCAGTGTCCACCACAGCTCTAGGGATGCTTTCATGTTGCTCCCATTGTGTCACTGTGTACTGTGTGCGTACAGTATGAGTGTGTCTGTATTTGAGTATGTGGTGTGTAGAAAAGAGTTGGAGGATTAATCTTTCCTTCAGAGATCAAGAGAATATGATGTAAAAAAGCTTAACAAAGCAGTAACACACATGCTGAACCACCAGTGTGCTGAGATGTTTGTTAAACGTACGCAGCCTGATCCATGTGCTGTTGCTTGAGCTTATTGCTTCCTCACTTGTTTGCTCTGAAATAACTCTACATGTTGTTCGTGCCACAAAAGAACATGGGCAGCTCATGCGCCTTTCATTCTTGAAATTGAAAAGTGCATTGTGGGGAGATAACGTGTTCTCTTTTCTTCTTGACATGAAAGAAACTTATTTTGATATTATGTTGCTGATGTTATTTCTTTTTTATGTGGAGATGCTCTTGATCTCGTCCTTATACTTGCTTTTGATGCTTTGTGTGCATTTGTCTGTGCAGTGTGTATGTGTGTCGAAGTTTGTGTGTGTGTATTAGTGAATATGTGGGCATATACCTGTATCTGAATGGTTTGATGTCAGTTGTTTGTTCTGTTTGTATGGGCTGAGCTTTTTCAATCCTTTCTACCCTTTCCATCCCTTCCCAGCATGCTGCAAACAAATGTGAACTTGTAAAGGCCGCAGGCGTTCTCAAATCAAAATCTCCACCATCATCTTTGAGTGTGCAGCACTGCTGCTCTCTGTCCCAAAGTCACCACGAAGACTCTACAAACAACAAGGTGATTTTTCCCTCTTAGCAGCAAACGACAGTCACTTGGAAAAACAAGCCTCTATCAAGATTTACAATTGAATAACACTTGTTGTTGCAAGCTGAGATAGATCGAGCGGTGATTGTGCTGACAAACTGGCAAACTCAACAGAGAAAGAGGCACAAGTGTGCACATCAGACGCAATATTAGGGCTGTCCCCGACTAAGGATTTACATAGTCGAATCAGAATAATCAAGTCCTGCCTATAGTCGACTGACAGTCGAATCATGTGTGTCACTATTCATTCAACTTACATAGTAAATTTCCAGCAAAACTGAGGCTTATTGTTGACCCTTTTCTCTCTCTCTCATTCTCTCTCGCCTGCCAATCACAGGCTTGTGTAGAGTTTTCGTGCATGCCATGCCACAAACAGCTGCATGCACGTCGCGGTTCCTCGGGGATCTATTTCACGTAGCCGGCTATTTAAAAAATAAAAGAAGAAAATATTCTTTGTGTGGTTCATCAATGATGATTTATTTAGAAATTATCCGAAAGTCCCGTGACGTGCGGACAACTCGGCACAACACGGGCTCCGTCTCTACAGCAAGCGTTCCTCTTCCGCCACCACACACACACACACACACACACACACACACACACGCTACGCCTACACATGCGCACTGACGACCCAGGGTTAGGGTTACAATTTTGGATTTATTTACGCACTTTAAAAACAAAAAAGTTTTATTCTATTTACATGTTTATTTACAGCAATAAACGTTGAAATGTTTATTGTTAATAGGCTGTATAGTAGTAGTGGGAGAAAACTGGTAGTTCTATGTAAAATCAGACTTTGAGCACCCCCATATCGCCAAAATGGCATGATCCTTGTTTCGCTGCGAAGCTTCACAGTCGAATCAGGCATCGAATCTTCGACTATTGGGGGTCAGCTCTAATATATATATATATATATATATATATATTTTTTCCCCAACCATTTCATAGACTTGAAAGGATGGATGAAGATTAAGGATTTTGCGCATGAACAATGTGTCAGTTTCCATCTGCATATCATCCTCATTACATTGCATTCCAAATCTGGCTAATGATGACATTTCTTGGCATGCGGCATGGTACATTTTCCATACAGAATCTATTAGTAAACGTGGGCTCAGTCAGTCTACCAAGGTGTGCTTGTTTCAGAGAGTGACACAAAGGTCAGAAAGCCAAAAAGGCGACCATAGTAAGCATAAAACACACAAAACTGACATTACATTATTTTCATCTACAACCATATTCAGAATCTAGTTCCCATGTTTTGTAAAAGCAAAGTACATGTAAGGTGTGTGTGTGTGCATTCCTTCATGGCTACAAAGAACATGTGTTTGAGCCTATTTATGTCCATGTTAGACTTAACACAGCAGAGATGTAACCCATCAGGTTTCTAAGTACACCACCGTTTCTCTCTCTTTCTCACTGTCTGTCTGTTCCGACTCCCACCCCCTTTCATTGACAGTTTCAAATCTATTCTCTTTATTGGAGGCAAACAGAGCGGAGTGGAAAAAAAGAGAGTGAAATGGCTTTGATGTGTAATAGATACTCTACTATTCCTTTTGAGGGGCACCTCCTCAGAAATGGTGCTTTTTTATTCTTTCTTTCTTCCTTCCTTTCGTTCTTTCTTTCTTTCCTTCTCTCCTGTTGCATACTTTTTGTCTGTATTGATTTTTCCTCAGACATGAAAGAGGGTGCAGACCCCGTCAGTATTGGGTGGATTTGATGTGTGTGTTTCTATGTGTGTGTGTGTTTGACTTTCAGCATCTGTGTGTGTGCGTGTGCGTTGTGCGTTGCATCCCTGCACTTCTGCCAGATTCCTTTCAAGGGCATTATGTCTTTACCGTCTTCCATTTGAAAGTGATGCGACAAGAAAAAGTGGCTCCTTTGAAAAAGCCTAAAGAGGTTTTTTTTTTATTATTCAGCGCAGTGGCATGCTTTACTCTCAGAGGCTGAGGTCTGGGAAACAAAATAGTGCTGATGCCTAGATGTGTCTGGGAGGTTTGGGGGGGGGGGTGCTTCTCGGAACAAAATAAAAGCAGAATGCTGGACTGCTCTACCCTGCTTGTATTGGTTGAAAAGGAACTTGTGATTTTTGCTGTGTCTATCGATCTGTCTTTGTTATAGCAAAAGCCACACATGCAGGCACATGAAGATACATACACCCCAGACACACCATTCTGTACAGTATGGAGGTATTTTCCTCTCTGTTTTTTTTGTGTGTGCTAACTAGCTAACTTAGATGTGCATTAAAACCTCAAAACACACAGCATACATAGACATAAGCACATGCACATGGGAACTCCAATTCACCTCACACAGTCACATATGGGTAATTGGAATGCTACTTTGAAGCATGAGCCTTCCATATATAGTATACACATGCAATAACAGTATATGCACATGTATAAGACCCTTTAGTTTAGAATATATGACGTTGATGCAGCAAGATTCTCTGTACGCATAGTCAAAGCTTCCTACAATGCCAGGCATTCTAATCATGATAATAATATGAAGGAAATTCAAGAGGCAGGGAAGAAGCAAGGATGAAGAGATAGAGGAAATGAGGTATAGGTTAAGAGAAGAGACCGCAAACACAGAGGGAGAAACATTGATAAATTCCTGTGAGATATACAAGTATAAGTGTATGTGTCAAAGTATGCATGTATGTGTGGGCGTGTGTGTGTGGGCGTGTGTGTGTGTGTGTGTGTGTGTGTGTGTGTGTGTGTGTGGAGGTGGTCAGGCAGTCAGGAACAGTGTCATCCTGTTGCTATGAGACAGCTGGTCTCACCAGAGGGGGCGAGAGAAAGAGAAAGATAGGGAAGAGCCCCCTTAGCACGGTTTTCTTTTGAGGCCAACTTTTGGGACCGATGACCATTCAGTAAACATATATTTTAAAGCACTGTGTATGTATAATGAGAAATTTTACAAAAATAAATTCAACAGTGTAATTTGGAGGCAATATGCATTTACAAAAGCATGTGGAATAAACCTGTTCTGACACTTGAAAAATGTGGGAGACCACAGACATACTGATGACAATTTTGAATATTTTAATCGTTAAGACCGCACACAGACAATTCACTCAAGACTCAGGGCCAGACCCTTTGCATTTACTTTTCAGAACGCCAATTCCAGGGATTGATATCTTGTGTGATCAAACGTGAATTCAGAAAAATAACGACCACATTCGCGGACTGTCGGCAGCGGCTGGTTGCACTTGTGTTTTTCACTGAAAATCAAAAGAAGAGAGAATGGATGAACATGACTGGGAAGCGCTTTCCTATCAAAAGTATACATCCTATACATACCTCATGAATTCTATTCTATTCTATTATAATTATATTAATCTATCTAATGGTTTACTGATCAGTGGCTATAAACAATTATTATTTTTAAATTGGAAAATAAATTGAAAGATGCAAGCAGCTGCTATTCTGCTTTCAGAAAACAGCTGTGAAGGAAAGTAGGAGACAGAGGAGGAAGAAGAAGAGAGGAGATGGCAAGGACAAAGCAGACAGATATGGATAAAAAAGAAGCAAATCTGATAAAATTAGAGAAGCAGGTGATGGGTAAAATTATAAAATACCATGCTTTTTTCTTAAGTAGACAATATATATTAGCCACGATGTGCCAAAGGCCAAAGGTTTTTCTGGAGAGTGACACACCACAATGGGAAACAAGCATGCATCTGAGCAAATCAACCTGTGTCAAGAAGCCACTGGTGTAGTGGCTATTCATTCATTTGCCATGTGTGTTGGCCTTTAGGGCCCAAGATTTCTATAGGTGGTGGGGTCTTATTTGACACTTGATTTTCACTTATTTTGAAACTGTGTGATATGGTAAGGAAGTCCACAAAATGTTGTAAATTGGCAGTAAAGCTATTCCAAAAACAAGGATTTTATGTCAGTTTTACATAAATGTGATGCAAATTTAGAATGACTGCATACAAAAACAATGAAAAAACAGACACATGACTACATTTCATTAATGTATAAGAGGAAAAAGGGAGTCTGGAGGAAAATAATACAACGCAACCAAAACATCACAAACAAAAATGGACTAAACAATCATCAGTTACAATAAACAAACTGTGATTTGATTGGATCAACATTAGCGCTACATAGAAATATGTTGCTATGTAAAATAAGGGGAAATCAATAAATGTTTTCATGCATATATTCCAGTAAAACTTTTTTTCTTTCATTTAAGTCATTTTATATTCATTTTTAAAACATAACCAAGAAAAACAAAACAAAACAAAAGTGGGAATAATTTCCTTGTTCTTCTTACCCATGTACCACCCTTCCTCAAAGAAGCAAGTTTCTGCCAGCTCCTGCTTCTTCCAGGGCCGTCTGTCATTGGCTGTTGTTATTGTAATTCTTGCAAATGTCTGAGTGGATGGGTTGAATTTGAGTTCAAATTCTTGAAGGGACTGATAAAAAAAAAGGTTCAGATTTAAAGCGATAAAGATACGAAAGCAGAGAAAAGATGGGGAGGGAGGAGAGAGGGGAGATGGAGGGATAGATGGCAAGTAAATGGGAAGTGAACTGGAGGATTTAAGGAAGAGAGAGAGAGAGAGAGAGAGAGAAAGAGAAGATTGTGGATTGTGTGTGTGCAGTTAAACTGTTGTGTACATATCTCCCTCTCTGGAGCTGAAGGCAATAATATGATGATTGGGATATGATCTATATAGGTTTGGCCTTGAGCAGGGATTGCTGTCTGGTTAGACTGCACACACACGCGCACACACACATACACACACACCACACACACACAGAAGTTCCCGCTTTAATCTAGCATGTGTTTAGACGAGACAGACGATTTTGTCTTGTGCTGTAAATATGTTGGCCAGCGCCTCTCTCTCCTTTCTCTCCTGTTTTTCTTTCTCTCTTGTCTTCTTTCCTTTTCTTCCACCCGTTCCTCCTTGCCCATCTCATCTCTTCTTCTTCCCTTCCACCTCTCTGCCTTCCTGTCGTCCATTTATCTTCCTGCCCCAACCCTGCACACACCACACATACACACTGATGTGACGAAAAGGCCAAGTGCGTGCATGTGTGTGTGTAAGTCTAAGTGTGTGAGCCAAGATTCTGTCACAGCTTGAGTGGTCTGACTTTTCTTGCTCTGGATCAATGAACACAAAGGATGGTGTCCCTCACGGCCCCTAGGAATCTGTGTGTGTATGTGTATTTGCTTCTTGTTGGATTGAACTCCCCAAACAAGTATATCTAACATATTTCCTGTCAACAGTGCGGTAGTTAGAAGTGCTGTTGCGGTTTTTTTAGCGTGTGTACGTCCTTATATGTTTGTGTCTGTTAGTGGGCTTGAGAGTCGTGTGACCAGTGACCTATGTGGTTTGAGGCCTGTTGCAGTAATCCATGCTGGGGCTGGAGGAAAGAGTAGGAGGGTGGTCACTATATGGATCAATATGTCAGCAGTGCACAGTTGTTCGATCTCTCTCTCCCTCTCTCTCTCTCTCTCCTTCTTGCCATCATTGCTGCCTCATCCTACCTTTTCTCTCTCCGTCGCCATCTTTCCTTTTCTGTCTCCCACCTATTCCCTTGTTTGAATTCTATCTTTCTCATTTTACTTTTTCTTTCTCTCTACTCTTCCTCCGTCCCCGTTCATATTTCAACTCCTGCCCTTCATCTGTAAATCACTCCCCTCCCTCCTTTCCCTATTTCCCCCCTTTACTTATCTTTCTTCAGTGCCAACTTCGCTCCCCACATTCCTCTCCCATGGCCACTTGCCATTCTGTAAATCTATTTTTCTCGCTCTAAATCACTGTCTTCATCACCTCTCGCCATCCTCCATCTCTTTCTCTCTTTCTTCTGAGCCAGTCTCCGTCTTTCCTCCTCGCTCCCTCTCTCTCTTTCAAAGGCGGGATTCTATTTCTGTGCATTACCAATCTATCATTGCTCCTCCGACAAAAAGACATATTCTACTTTTCTCTCTCTCTTAGTTCATTAGTATTTTGTGAGAAGAGCACAACATGCTAACAAATGTGCTGTCTCTCTCCTCATCTTCGCTCTCTCTTCATTAAATGGTCCAACAGTATTACTAATGTATTCCTCTAGTGTTTCTATGGGGAATTCAGATGTGTCAGTGATATCCAAAAAAGCAAAAAATGTTTTCCTTAACCTTAACCAAAGAAAGATCAGAAAACAGTCATATGACTCATGCCTTTTGCAGGGCACTGACAAACAATGTGGTCGTTAGAGGACGCAGGACCAGAAACCTCTATTTTATTTTTGGTACCTCTATAAAATTCCTATGACATTAATGAACACAGTTGTAACCACGACAATGACGACAAATGTCCAATGACCTTAATGAAGTAGTCACTTTGACCCAAACTATGAGGTACTTTTTATAATATTATTATTTATCATTTCATTTCCAAAGCATTTTTTAAAACTTGGGCTGTGCAATTAATTGAATTTTAATCTCAGTTACTATTTTGGCTTCCACCGAATATAAAGACAAGTTAATTGAGATTGAACGATTACTGCTTCCCGTTCACAATGACATTCGTTTTTTCTTATAAATCCAGCACCCGTTTCCTTCACAGCGGTGGCTCCCGCGCCTCCCTAAAAGCCTAAAATCCCTCTCACGCGGCTGTGATGTTTAGTTCAGCTTGAGCCAAGATGACTGGGGGTTGTAACTGATATAACTTGCTAATTACCACTATTAGCTTAAGCCTATGGTATTTTACACTGCCCTATACAGGATACGCGTGTACACTGTAAATCATTATAGCCCCATTTATTTAGTTAGTTAGTTAGTACACACAGAGCCCTCACAGGGGCCCATCTCTGCCTGCCAAAGCAGTCAAGCTGGGGATACGCTTGCTAGCTGTCATCCCCTTGCTCTCTAGATGTTGTTTAAAGTAAAAAATGTTGGATATCTATTTCTTATTTCATGGGCTATTTGGGATTTTGGGGTAATGCGTAATAATAAAAAAAAAAACAAAGCATTAAATTTTAAAAGTTCATTAAATGAATGATGTTTTCTCAGTCAATCAGTAACTGTGTTAAATAATTGTGATCTAAATAATGTCCAGAATAATCGTGAAATAGTCATGATTTTTGCCTTAATCAAGAAACACTAAAACCTAAAACACTTTTTCCTGTTATTTTCACCTCATCCGCCCTCTCCGTCCCTCTTTCACTCCTCACTGTCCCCTTTATTACTGCCCTCCATTTAAATTGGTTTTGATCAGTGAAAAAAAAAACAAAAACCTTTGATCAAAGTAATTATTTTGATAAGACATGACAACCTAAATCACTGATGACTGGTGCACACGCAGTATAATGCACTTAACACACACTTTCATGTCTCTTTCCCCCCATGTTTTGTTGAAGGAAGATTCAAAGATTAGCCTGAGGTACTTTCTCTCCTTCAACAACCCCCATCCTCTAGTCATCTTTCGCTTTCTCTTCCCTGACACTATGATTGAGATAATTTAACTCCATGCTCTGAGAATCTGACAGTAACATCTCACATGCTCACAAACACATGCATATGCATATACCTTGACACCCTTTTATCTCCCCCCTCTGTTCTTTCTCTTCCATTTCCTGCTGGTCCTCTGGGAAAGAGCTGGTTATGCTTTTTGATTGCAATAAGCCCCAAGCCATGTTTTCAGAATCTGTTAGTCTTTCTGACATGCGACATGAATAAAACTGTCTAGAAGATATTTGGGCAGACAGGGTCTGATTCGCCCCTCCCAGTAATTGCAGGGGTGTTCCCGATTCGATGCTTGTCAGAACAGATTATTACAATAGTGTGAAGGGGTTTAAAGACATAATCTTAACGTGACTGACTGGTTTGGAGTCTCCCCCAGTTTGATTCCTAAATATTAAAAATGCTGGATATTTACGACTTGAAATCCTGTCGTGTGAAATGAACAATGAAACATTGGTAGAAACCCGCAGCAGCCGTTGAGAGCGCTGACCGGGAAGTGTACTTGTGTAAGTTTAACAAGCTGACGACCAGTTTGCTTCTGTGTTTTTTTTTCTGAAGTCACGTTTGATCATGCAAGTTTCTGTGAAATCAAGTCCCTGGAAATTGTCTAGTAAATGCCAAGCGTGTGGTCATTATGTCTGTGGTCATTTTTCAGTTAAGATTTGAACATCCTCTAGTGTGAACCAGGCAGACATGTTGTTCAATATCTGTTTTTGTTTTGTTTTTAATTAAAAATTGCTTAATGTTATTAGTCAATCACTGATATTCGCGAGTAGTGTTTGGCTTTTAAATGTCATATTTCTACCTCATATACAAACAGCTCCAGGCCTTTTGTGCCTCTCTTTGGCTGTGGGATCTAGATTATATGGTGTTTTTTTTTTATTTTGTTTTTTTTACAAGAACTACAGAAAACATCCAGCAGCAACATTGACATAACAAATCCAGGACTATCAGTCTTATCAGTCTTGTCTCCATTCCTCCATTCTGGTTAATATTCTGCTCACTTCAGCTAATAGACACTTTCCAAATACCAAGAAGCTCAGCAAGTTGGCTGCATAGCATACAACCTACATCAAAGCTGTGTTATTACTTCTCTGACCAGTGGTTAGCAGCTAACTAGTCAAGAAAATGCTAGAAATATGCTAGAACATTCTGGAGCTCAAGTCAGGCTCAAGCAATGTTTATCTTTCTATTTAGAAAGCCAGTCCTGACATCACTTCCTGTCTCTCAGCTAGCTAGTCTCTGTAATGCTCACAGTGAGGATTTTTTAATTGTCTTTCTAAATGGTTAAATGTTTTCTATATTCTGAAATAATCAAGTATTTATTACAGCACATGCTATTAGAAGCTGTAACCTTATTTATTTTAACTTCAAATTTGCTAGCATAAAAAAAAGGTTCCCATGAAAGAAAATTACTTGTGTGCACAATTTTTGTTTTTCACCTTTATTTAACCAGAAAGAAAACTCGTTGAGATTAAAAATCTCTTTTCCAAGAGCGTCCTGGCCAAGACAGGCAACAGCACAATTAACAAGGTTGCAGACATTAAAACACATAACATATAACATAAACGTAAAACTTATAACAACATATGATGGGAATAAAATGTCTAAAATTTCATATATATTTACCACAAGTAAACTACAAGGATCATCCGAGTAATCATTCATAACATCTACAGCCAGTGTGTACAACCTCCACGTCAGTTAAAAGTACTTTAAAAGCAACCAGTGAAACCGGCTCCTGAAGATTCAGGACATTTTGTAGCTGATTCCAAGCGCAGGGGGCCGCATACCTAAATGCCCCTTTTCCCAATTCAGTCTGGACTTGATTGACAGATAGTAGTAATAAGTCCTCAGAACAAAAACATCTTCCTGTGCCTTTCTTTTTGATGTAGGTTTGTAGGTATGGGGGAAGCAGACCAAGAATAGCCTTGTAAACAAAAATGTGCCAATGATTAAGTCTACGGGTGGACAATGCAGACCAACCAACCCGATCATACAAGAAGCAAAGATGAGTAAGGGCTCTAAAGTTTGTGATGAACCTCAGAGCTCTGTGGTAAACAGTATCCAACAGTTTTAAGCTTTGGGAGGATGCATGCATGTATATAACATCGCCATAGTCCAGTACTGACATGAAAGTGGCAGCAACAAGTCTCCTTTTGGCCTCAAAGGAAAAACGAAAAAAGAAGTAGTGATGGGTGGAAGTGTCTGTGACTTTGATTTCGCACTGGAGAACAACATAAGTTTTATTTTGTCGTCATTCAAAACAAGTTTTAAATCAAACAAGGTGCGTTGTACAGTATCAAAAGTAAGTTGATACCAGCAAACTGTTTGTTTGTCTGTTAGATAGATCAATGAAGAGAGCTGCACAACGTTGTTTTTTATCTAATGAGTCAATGAAATCATTTACTACTTTTAGGGCTTCTGTAGTTGTGCTGTGTTTTTTACGAAAGCCTGATTGAGAACGGGACAATATATTGTTAGTAGTTAGAAACTCTTTTAATTGTTCATTCCCCAGAGTTTCCATAAACTTAGCCAGGACGGACAATTTCGAGATGGGTCTGTAATTGTTTAAATATGTTGGGTCTTAAATCTATCTACATCACACAGGGTGGGAAAACTGTGTCTAATTGTTAAAAATTGTAAGTAACATACAGGTAGCCAGTTTAAAAAAGTTTCCTCAGCAACACAGGTAGATGTTATTGGACCATTTCTAGATCAACCTCGGCCTCATACTGAGAATCTGTGTCTCCCTGCTAATTCTGAAGTAGGACATGCATGTTAAAAACAAATGCTAAGAAAGATATTATTCATTTTGATGTGGTGAACTACTTTGTACTGACAGCAGAATGTGGTCCAACTTGACGTTCATTAGGGAGCATAAGTTGACGTGGCAGATGTTGCATTCTCTCTGGCCTTCACCCAATTAAGACAGCTGAGTTTGTGGTGTAAAAAGGGACACAAAGGAACAGTGTAACTCTGCTGCTGACTAAGGTCTTCAGCTATAAGGAGCTGTTTTAGAAGACACATTAATTCAGACTCCTTCAGCTGTAGCTCATGAGGAGGTGAGTACATCTATAATAAAATGTGTTCTTTTTAATTAGCTGTATGTCAGCATTCCTTTGCTTCCAATTTCTATAGCTTGTCAAACGCAGCCTGACTCTTGTCATGTTTTGTCACAGATAATGGAAGCCAAGCAACGACCCCATCACTTTTTCCCTGTTGTCAAACAAATTTCAAGCATTTAATGACAAAACAATCAATTTGTTTCGGAAAACTGGCTCAATGCTGCCAGCAGGGTGCTATTTTAAATGAAATAAAGTAAATCATTCATTAAAGGTACAATTCATAGAAGTTGGGATACCAGGGGAAGCACACAATAAAGCTTTGCTAAATTAAAATCAATTATCAAATGCACAGTGCTGTTTCTTAGCTCACGACATTGTTTCCATAATTTTAAAGCTCCCTCTGTCCCTTCATTACTATCTCCATCTTCCACCTCTCCATCCATCCCACTCTCTGGCCTGGTTTACAGTCCCTCTTGCCATCTCCCTGTGAAAATAGTAGCAAGGCCCACCGCCTACACACTCTCACACACACATATGTTTTTTTAGAGGAGGAGGAGGAGGAAGAGGAGGAGGAGGAGGAGGAGGAGGAGAAAGAGAGAAATGAAAATAAACAAAGAAAAATTACAGAAGGCAGGGCAGTTTTATGTATTTGCACAGTTTAGTATATTTTGTTATTTCCATCACTTGTCAGTAAAATAATGTTTTCACTGATGTGATGTCTTTTTATTTTATCTGTTGATGATGTCTGAGTTTCTGCGGGTGGCCTTCTTTTCTTTGTTGAGCCATGATGAGTATTGCTGCTGAATACCCAGCTCTATTATTCATTTCAGGTATATTTTTCACCTTTAAAATATCCTCAGTACAATATTTAGTTACCAAATATAAGCAAAAAATTTAATTTGATGTTTGTTATGTTGTGCTTTAATGTTACAAAATGGCCAAACACTGGTCAGGCAGTCATAGTTTTGAAACACACTTATCAGATGCCTAAACCATTATAGTTGGATCAGATATAGCCAATAAATTGTGAATGCTGACCAGTAACTACCTAGAGGTTAAATCACATTTATGGTCAGGTGAATGCCAGTGGAAATTGTCTGCAAACACTCAATCCTGTAGTGAAATAAACACAAAACACAGAAGATTTAAAGTAATTAATTTGTAATTACCAGGAGATCATTAACCTCACAACAAGAGTCAGTCAGGTGTGTGTCTCTTGAAATGTCTTGTACAGTCCACTTTTATAGCATTTCAAGACAAAGAACCCCATATGAATGGCTGTCTGCCCAAAGGTAACAACTTTCATCCAATTATAAAAAGCCAAGGGTATGACATGATCCAACATTTGTAAATGCACTGATCTAACCAGAACTAACATATATCTATTTGTCTCACATGTACAGTGGGGGAAAAAAGTATTTGACCCCTTGCTGATTTTGCAGGTTTGCCCACTTACAAAGAATGCAACAATCTACAATTTTAATCATATGTACATTCTAACAGTGAAAGACAGAATCCCAAAGAAAATTCCAGAAAATCACATCATATGAATTTATAAAAATTGATAACCATCTGATGAGGAAAAACAAGTATTTGACCCCCTGGACAAACAGCATGTTAATATTTTGTAGAAAAGCCATTATTGGCCAGCACAGATTTCAAACGGTTTTTATAGTTGGTGACAAGGTTTGTGCACATTTCTGCAGGGATGTTGGCCCACTCCTCCCTGCAGACAG
>NC_060153.1:19915964-19917418 GCF_021292245.1 Micropterus dolomieu
GAGGCAGGTGTATTTGATGTAGATAATTGGTTGGGATTGGGGCTGTGTCTTAAAGAAAGACTAACTGGCTTGTAGGAGCCAGAATACTTGCTGTTTGGTAGGGGGTCAAATACTTGTTTTTCCTCATCAGATGGTTATCAATTTTTATAAATTCATATGATGTGATTTTCTGGAATTTTCTTTGGGATTCTGTCTTTCACTGTTAGAATGTACATATGATTAAAATTGTAGATTGTTGCATTCTTTGTAAGTGGGCAAACCTGCAAAATCAGCAAGGGGTCAAATACTTTTTTCCCCCACTGTAACAGCCACACATTCCAAGACCATGGTAGTGACTAGTAAAACTAATGATTTATACTGTGTTACTTTCACAGGCACTACAGGATAGCAACATTTAAATTGTTAAAGGAGTATTTAACATTGCACTCCTACAACATTCACTTTGGACACTTCTTTAAGTATTAAAATCAATGCAGCTGAACTAGAGATAGTCTATCTTTTTATCCACACATTTTTCTTCCTTGCCAAACAGACTGTTTAAAAGAAGTGGACATCGCCTCCGGGTCTTCTTTCTGATAGCCAGCAGGGGGCGATTCCACTGGTTGCAAAAAGAAGTGAGATTGTATTTAAGTTCATGAGAATATGACCCTTCTTCTCACTTAATTTATTACCTCAGCAAACACTAATGAGTTTATGGTCTCAAATGCTAGTTTCAAGTCTTCTTCAATACAGCATGTACAGTATATGCATTTAGGAAATTATGGTCCCATTTAGAAGAAAATAGACAGTAAAGCAGGGTATACATGAGCGCATGGCTACCAGTCACTGCCAGGATAGAAGCATAGGAATGCTATTTTAATTTTTACTTGTAGTCTTCAGACCCAAAGACCTTGTCAGCTGTTCTCTCTCGTTCTAAAAAATATTGTGATGTCCACGTGTGTGAGTTCATTATGTACAGTGGGTACGGAAAGTATTCAGACCCCTTTAAATTTTTCACTCTTTGTTTCATTGCAGCCATTTTCCAAAAATCAAAAAAGTTCATTTTATTTCTCAGTAATGTACACTCAGCACCCCATCTTAACAGAAAAAAACAGAAATGTAGAAATTTTTGCAAATTTATTAAAAAAGAAAAACTGAAATATCACATGGTCATAAGTATTCAGACCCTTTGCCGTGACACTCATATTTAACTCAGGTGCTGTCTATTTCTTCTGATCATCCTTGAGATGGTTCTACACCTTCATTTGAGTCCAGCTGTGTTTGATTATACTGATTGGACTTGATTAGGAAAGCCACACACCTGTCTATATAAGACCTTACAGCTCACAGTGCATGTCAGAGCAAATGAGAATCATGAGGTCAAAGGAACTGCCTGAAGAGCTCAGAGACAGAATTGTGGCAAGGCACAGATCTGGCCAAGGTTACAAAAAAATTTCTGCTGCACTTAAGGTTCC
>NC_060153.1:19917518-19936740 GCF_021292245.1 Micropterus dolomieu
CTGGACCTCAGACTGGGCCGAAGGTTTACCTTCCAACAAGACAATGACCCTAAGCACACCGCTAAAATAACGAAGGAGTGGCTTCACAACAACTCCGTGGCTGTTCTTGAATGGCCCAGCCAGAGCCCTGACTTAAACCCAATTGAGCATCTCTGGAGAGACCTGAAAATGGCTGTCCACCAACGTTTACCATCCAACCTGACAGAACTGGAGAGGATCTGCAAGGAGGAATGGCAGAGGATACCCAAATCCAGATGTGAAAAACTTCCCAAAACGACTCATGGCTGTATTAGATCAAAAGGGTGCTTCTACTAAATACTGAGCAAAGGGTCTGAATACTTATGACCATGTGATATTTCAGTTTTTCTTTTTTAATAAATTTGCAAAAATTTCTACATTTCTGTTTTTTTCTGTCAAGATGGGGTGCTGAGTGTACATTACTGAGAAATAAAATGAACTTTTTTGATTTTTGGAAAATGGCTGCAATGAAACAAAGAGTGAAAAATTTAAAGGGGTCTGAATACTTTCCGTACCCATTGTATGTTTAAAAATGTTTTGTGCATTTTATTAATATTTTTTCTGTTTGTGAGTGCTTGTATACATGTTCCTGGGTTTGTATGATGTGTACTTTTAGTGTTTTTAGGTTCAATATTGATTGTGTGTGTGCTCAAATATTGCACACGTGGGAGTGCTCTGAAAATGGGCTCGTGTCAGTATGTGCATGTAGGAGATTATAGTCTTTCACCCATCTCTGAGCATACAGCACCCGTGGGCTAAGTTACTCGTCCTGGTTGTTTCCATAGTTTAGCAGATAACAACACATCGCGGTTGCCTGTCCTGTCAATACTTATCTTACAGTAGCAAAAGCTGCCAGTCATACACACTCATTCACATCTCATCCAAATGTTGTCACACAGAATTTCTTTATTTTCCATCCTAACACACTGCACGACTGTATCCTTATCCTGCAGTGAGTTAATCTCCAGCCTCAGATGTGTCTGCATTGCTGGATAAACAAATGTGATAGTAATCATGTCAATTCAGAAAGTGTTGCTAATTATCCAAAATAGGCTAATTATGGGAAACAGGGCTTTCCCTACCACCCCAAGTAAATCACGACTTTTAAACAGCTGTCTGAGCATATAGCCTATTTATAAGAGCAGTATTCAGTAGTTACAAAACATTGCGTTAACACCACTCTCTCCCGACGAGTCCAAGCATCAGTGACAGCAGCTGCCGAAGTTTCTTTCTGTAAGTTTAACGTTGCTGTGCTGCTTCAGCAGATGCTTCAATTAATCAGATGTTGTAGAACTGTCCGCGTGCGAGTTTACAATAGACGACAATGTTTAAGGCCCATTTATACTCCTGCGTAGGCTACACACGTAGCCATGCATTTATACTTGTGTGTCGGTGTGTCCGTCATTCTGCAATTACACCCCCAAACGCTAGTTGGCAGTAGCGCTACAGCGTCCACTGTGTTGACTTTTGCCGGGCGAGCAGGCTAACTTTCGGTTTGGAGCTCCGCTAACGTAAATGGGGGTAAAATTGTATACGTGCGGCTGGTGTAACCTTTTCAAATGTTACCAACCGAATGGATCACATTCTGATAGCAAAACGAGTCATTTCGCTCGGGTTGCGACAGTCAAATATATTGATTCACTGTGTTACAGCCGCCGTTTTGGCCGCTAGTAAATGTTACTTCAAAGTGCGTGGTACTTCTGGTCGGCTCTGGGGCATTGCGAGGCTACCCAGCTGACCAATCACAGAGCTTACGGTCCGCGTTGACTCGACGTGTAGTTACATTTTGGAGGAGGTGCACGTCAGGCGACGGCGTAGCCTCTGCGTGGCCTCTGCGTAGCCCCGTAGCCTACGCCGTCAATTTGACGCAGAAGTATAAATTGCACTTAAGAACGCCTCTCTCCCTCGTTCTCTTTTCTTCCAAAGTCCGGTGCCGCTGAGCTGCAGTCGTGGATTTACGTCAAGGATGGTGTGTTCAGTAAGGAGTAATGCAGCGTAACTAGTAATAATATTAGGCTAGTGTTTTAGAAAAGTTACACTAGGGGAGAGCTGGGACGATTGAAACGGGGGACAGTACTTAAGAGAACCGGGAAAGAACAGTACTTAAGAGAACCGGGAAAAATCAGGTGGATACCTCACACTTTCACGGAGTTATACGCAATGGCGCCGCCGGGGGGGGCAGTATACATGTAACCCCTGCGTTTGAGTTAAAAGGTGAATAGCAACATACAAGTGTTGCCATATTAGGCTCTGTCACTTTAAGAGGGTAGCCTCTGACCCTGAGCTGTCACAGACTATGATGTTTATTTTACGAGAGGCCTCTGATTCGTCCATGTAGATGGCAATCACATTTCTAAAATTGTGACTGGTTAAGGGGCGGGACTAACAGACAGAGCGGATCGGAGTACACCGGTGTTGTGCCGAATGTGTGTGTTTTCTTTGGAGGTAGCGACCAGCTGCAGAAGAAAGAAAAATGTAATTTAATTAATGTACAGAGACAGTTAGTAGCCTGGCTAGTTTATAATAAGTTTGTCGCACTGCTACACAGTTTTGTGTATTGTACTGTGTGTGAGAGCTATTAGTCTGCAGACAGCAACAGGTTAGCACCATCGCTAACAGCAATTCATTTGTTCTGAGCTTGGTTGTGTTGGCTTAAATATTGCATTCTTAATTTAGGTTTGTGACAGTGATACTGTAACTTATGTAAATAAACTCATCTCTCTTGCTGTGTTTTGTGGAGCCATGCTGTTTGTTGACATGTTAAAAAAACAAAGTAGCAAGAGAGAGTATGGTAGTTTTACTGGTATCCATGTTTTGAAATGGTTTGTGCCCCACTATTATTACATATATGGGATATTTCAAGAATAACTATCGTAGTTGTTTGTAACAAGAATAGCACCAAACTTGTGAAATAGTATGTTAATAAATAATTACACAACTCTATACAGACACACAGACAAATTTGAATTGAAAAAAATATATATATCTAAGCTCCATGATGTCTGTAATCTTGAGTAGACTTGTTCCCAGTAAATGTTTTGCTCCTTCCCGTCACTCCTACAAAAAGCTGTATTTATCTTTTTAAGGAAAAGGTCAACTAGCGTATTTAAAGAACAATTAATTTCCTAACACATAGAGATAATACATTAAACAGGATTTTTATGGAATGTTAATTAAACTGGTTTTAGTCTACGGACATTAGACAACTAGTAGGCATAACATTAAAGAGGTGGTATTATGCTATTTGGCTTTTTCCCTCTCCTTTATTGAGTTATATATCTTTTTTATGCATGTTATAGGTTTGCAAAGTGAAAAAGCACAAAGTCCAGGCCAAAGGGAGTTCCCATCTCCTACAGAAAAATCTGCTCTGAACTGCCTGAAAACAGCTCGTTTGTAATCCAGCCTTTATTTCCCTTTCTTGTGATGTCACAAGTAAATACGTGTCATAATGCTCGCCGAGCGACTAGTCTGACACGCCCTCAAAAACACAGATGGAAAAACGCTAATCTCCAGCACACACCCCTCCTCTCCCTTCCAAACACTAGCTACCCTCCAGGCAGTCAATGGATTTAAAGTTGTTCCTGTGATGTAGACACAGAGCTCAGTTAAAACATTATGGATGAAAGATACTTTTGTTACAGATTAATAACTCACCACTCTGAAACTCTTGCTCCAGTCCATATTGCTAAGCTGGTCGGTAACATGTAGCCTTTCGCTGAATCGAAGCTGTTTACCTTCTTTTTGCTGACTCGCCTTTCTCTGCTACTGATTGGCTATTACCGGCCTTTCACTGACCTGCCCTTCTCTGTTTCTGATTAGCTACTAGTCCTTAACTAGGAGCTGTGCATGTGCAATTCCCAACAAAGATCATTTAGAGACAAGATGTATCATTTCAGAGCTAAAACGAAGCCTTCAACAAAGGGTGAAAAGAAGAGCTGCAGCAATGTGCAGTATGGAAAAAAAAGGTGTTATTTAAAAATTAAACCATGTAAACCTGTTCTGGTACAACCTCTAAATAGGATTTTGAACCTGAAATACCACCTCTTCAACTGTAAAATAAGAAACCAGTCTGTGATTCCTTAACTCATATTTTCACGTAGTTTTCAACTAGTCTATATAGTGCATAATAGAATTTATGGCTTTTGGTTTAGTGTGCCAACCCAGGATTTTCAGTGGCCCCGTCTGGCCACCCCTAGGAAAATTTTCTGGGGGCGCCACTGGGTTATACGAAAGAAGCTGTTTTCAATCACGGAAAGTAAATTCACTCAAGCGATCATTTTGTTTGAATGATGAGTTGTGTTTATTGTTCCATGTGTCATGGTTATGATCATATGAATGATTAGTTAATACTTTAACACATCCTGAAGTTTTAAATGTCAAAGTTTTACAGTTTAGAAGCTAGTGAAGTTTAAACGTCAGGAGTCACTGTCGGGACGATTGAAACAGGTGTTTCAATCGTTCCGACAGTAGCCATTCTACCTTATTTAGATACGGCGGGAGGGGGGTAGAGTCCAATAGGCTGCAGGGCTGGTCCACCAGGATACTTTCAGCCAAATAATAGGGAAAAACAGGAAAACAGGCTGCAGATGTACATAAAAAGGGCAGCCAATATCTAATCCAAATGTGCATTAGCTGTTGGATTTTCTAGTTAGCTAGCTAAGTTATATTTATACTATTTTTTATTAAGAAAAAGGACATAATGAGTTTGCAATTACGTGTTAAGAAGGGCCGTGTCAAGAATAAAATAAACTATTTAAAAGGAAAATGTTGTGTTTCTTCCGTCCCACCCCTTTGTTTCATCTGTCCCGCACAGTAGGGACGAATGAAACAATGCGCACCTTTCCTTCAAAGTGAAATTATACTGAAGTCGTTCCACATTTTAACAAGATAACACCTGGTATTGATAGAATCCACACGTGAGTTGTTGATGACAACAACAAACGATTTCTGTCTGTAACATTATATTTTAAAATTGTTTTATTCGTCCTGGCTCTCCCCAACTTAGTTACTGGGAAAAGTAATATTATCACAGTAATGCGTTACTAGTAACTAGTAACGCGTTACTGCCCAACACTGCTTTAAAGAAGTTTAAAGAAATTATATTTATATATTAATATGCTTTTTGGCTTTTTTCCCTCTCCTTTGAGTTAAATATCTTTTTTGTGCATGTAATAGGTTTGCAAAGTGAAAAAGCCCAAAGTCTATCCTAAAGGGAGTTCCCATCGAAAGCACTGCCCCTGAACTGCCTGAAAACAGGTCCAGCCTTTACTTCCATAACCTCTCTGCGTCACTTTGTAACACACGTCATAATGCTCACTTAGCGGCTATTGTGGCACGCCCTAAAAAACACTGGTGGAGAAACACACTGAGCTGCAGTACACACAGTGACAATCAGCCCGCTGCCTCCCCTCAACCCCACCCTCCCTACCGAACCAGATTCCCTCCAGGCAGTCAATGGACATAAAGTTTACTGTGATGTAGAAACACACAGTTAGTGCACAGTTATAACATTACAAATAAATAAAATGTAACGCTGAACTGGAGCTGTGATTGCCGGCTTTGTTTTTGGTCACACTACCTTGCTTTTCAGGACCTGCCCTACTCTGCTTCTGATTGGATAGTAGTACTTAGCTAGGTACTGCACATGTGCAACTCCCAACAAAGATTGAATAGAAGTGAGATGCCTCACTCGGCAGCTAAAATGAAGCGTTCAAAACACATGGTGAAAAGAGGCAAAAACATGGTGTTTTTTGAAAATTAAACCATTTAGACCTATTCTGGTACAACTCCTAAATAAAATTATGAACCTGAAAATGAGCATAATATGAGCATTTTTAAACAATGAGGAACCCTAGACAACAGCCTAATTACTAAGGGAACATTTTTTTGATATTTTTGAAGTAGAAAATATATCTATATTTTCAATCATAAAGAGATGCCAAAAAAAGCGGATTGCAGATGACTCATGCATGTGAATTCAACTTAAAAAAACAATAACTTGAGCTCAAATTACTCACTTCATTATTGTAAATTATTCACACTTCAACAAATGCCAATTAAATGTGTGAATATAGTGCCTGAATCATATTCTGAATCACTTGTTCACAGTACATACAGAGAGTAATTAGCAGAAAGATTTGAGAACCTCTCACACACACATACTGTACATAATAGAATACATGCAGGATAACGTCCTAGACAAGTCAGTAAAAGTCAGGCTTAACAACAATGCGAGAAAATGAAGCACCTCTGCACATTCTGTAAACATTTACAAAGACACATTAAACCATAACAAAACAACCACACAATTGTTTGCAAAGTTTCAGCCTCATTTAACAGCCTTTCAAAGCAGATTTTCTCAGTTGTCATGGAGATAACATAATTGTTCTCATGTTACCTACTGTAAGTGTTGAATTTGGTCATATGATAACAGTTGGTCGTATACGTATGTCAGGGCAAATCCTAACCCCTTTTTCGATTCAAGGATGTTCTTTGACTTTGGATGTCACTGTCTTCCTCAATGAATGTCAACTTGAACCTCATTGTGTTCTGAAAGAAGAATTTGCCATAAATATGCTGTAGTATGTAATATCATATGTTAGATGGTTCATCTGGGAAGTCATAAAAACACTCAACAGGTTGAGTTCTGTAAATACATAAGCAGTCGATCTGAATGATAATCCCACATCCCATTCTTGTTCTTGTTGTCCTGATTATCAGCGGTTAATGCTTTGGTTTTACACTCTGTAAAGCAGTGGACTGCCATACCACCTGGTGGTTGAAACACTGCTGTATGATATTGAGTGTGAAAAACAGAAAGCAAAACACACATTTAGCAAGCTTGTGGAATCAGTCGGAAGTGATGGCTGACAGAAATCAAACACAACTTCATCATTCATACTTTTCCAACTACCCGATCCAATGGGGTATAAAGGCACACTGTTTACCAATGGAATCATTTCCTGGTTGCACTGTAAATAGTTTTTTTCATTTTCAATTGATTATATTGACCCCAGACCTGTTGGAGACTGACTTGATGATGTAAGCAGAGTCCAAATAGCAATCAGTCAGTGTCTATCTCAATCAGACCATATCCTGCCCATACGCTGACTCCTGAAACATCTCCTTTCAACTTATCTCTTTCACTTCCCCTTGTCTGCCTGCCAGACTGGAAGAAAGAGCAGTGGACTGGGCAAATGCCTCAGCCTCTACAGGGTATTATGACGTACACTACACACACACACAAAGTTTTCAGTTTTTGTTTGGAAATGGTTTCATCTTGAGCCTATTATTTACAGTCTGCTGGTGACAGCTCGCTACACTGTATACAGATCTGGAGCGTGTGTGTGTTTGTGTGTGTGATGTGGCACTCAGCACCTTGACTCTCAGTATTGATGTAGCTTACTCTCTCTTTCTACACCAGAGACTGGGGAAAGTTCTCTTGGTTAAACTTTCCTTTACAAACATGCAGAGCTGTGCGCGTGTGTGTGTGTGTGTGTGTGTGTGTGTGTATGTGTGTGTGTGTGTGTGTGTGTGTGAGTGTGTGTGTGTGTGCTTGTAAAACCTGTTGAACATCCCCAGTATTTCAAATTAGATTATGACTTATATTAGTTCATTTTAACTATGTTAGTTAAACATAAAAAACATTGTAAGCATGCTGCTTGCAAAAAAATAGCAATTACTTATTATAGCTTATATTCAGACCTGCCAAAATGACCAAATGCCCTGAGCCCAGGGCAGCTCCTCAAGATGCAGTAAAAAGGCTTGAACATGTTGCCCATAACTATCTACATATTTCAGTCACTGTTGTTTATCTTTTGCTCTGCACATGCTTTTATTGATTTCTCTACATTAGAGGATCTAATAAATATTTAAATTTCTCGCTTCTGCCTTTTGAAGGTTTTGTCACACTATGTTACATGCTTACTTTGGTGGATAAAAATGAAGCTAAACGTATACACCACTGACGATAGCAGCTCTGCATGGAGATGTTCAGGGCTAGCGACTCATTCAGAAGCCCAGTAACTAAAGCATCTTGTTTTCTTCTGAATCAAAATAAATTTCCTACTTCATTATAAATGTTAATTATGGATTTCTTCCAACTTAAATCTTTCAGATTAAGTCTGTCAGTTTCTCGGGTCATTTATTTCTTAGTGCATGTTGAGTTTATTTTGAGTTGGGTAGCCAATTTGCCCCACTATACAAACGCTCACCAAGACAGAAATGACAGAAATTTAAATGAAGAGCAGGCGCAAGTCCCTTAGTCAGTCCCTCAGCCAACAGGAGGACTGTTTAATGTTGTAAAGTTGTTACTTTCATCCCACAGTAATAAGGAAGCTCCAACAGCTGCATTTGCTGGGTTTTGTAGTTAGATGTATTTTTTGTTTATGTAGCATTACAAAATGTGCTAAAAAATGATGATGATCATCATCAAATCATAGCTCAGTATTTTGTGGTGGTACACATCGCTGTTATGAATGGCGCCAGCTGAAACATGTTGCCTATTTCACAGATCCGAATGTGCTTGTGTTGGTAGATGCCATGAAGTTGCACGTTTGAATATCACATAATTATTGAATTAACAGGGAAACGTGTGAGCTTGTTGAAGCTATGGTTGATTAAACACATTTGTTGTAGAGTAAATGACAGGCATACAGTAAATATTGTCCTTTGTCCTCAGTGCTTGAAGTGGGCTGGTACTCACCACCGGTAGGTAGTACTGGCACCTCTACATTTTACTCTTTGGTGTACCACGACTTTGTATTTTCTTCTAATCTCTGTCAGTGCAGACAGAGTGGGAATACGATCAGGTGCCATTTGTTCAGACGTTACAAAAAATCGATCGTCCCTTTTCTGAACCGGCCAATCACAGTCTGGACATTATTAAAAGGTTGATGTGCTACAGAAAAGGCTGAACTCGTTGTTATGCATGAATGATTATGATTAGTATAAATTAAAGACTAACCACAATGTAGACCATTTTTCTTGCACAAGGATTTAATGAAGGAACAAACCCCATAAAAATGAAACTGATTATTGTCCAATAATATTACACTAGCGGTAATCTATATAGTAAACAATTATCTGAAATTAAAATGAATACACTAGCGTTTGCCCTTATCAAATCTTAACCACAGCGGTGTAATATCAGAATACAGTTTTATTTGTGAAACAGCCAATACACACAAGTTAATGTGAATGGGGAGTACTTGCACCTATCAAGGAGTCCATTTTCCCCTGCCTTTAATGCATAATTATACAAGCGGTCCCTTTAAGGCTTCTGCAGGATGTCCTGCCAGGATAGGGGTTATAATGTAAAGTATCATATAATTATAAATCTGTTTAATTAGGATTATATAACATTTCTATCCATTTGATTTCTGTAACTGACCTAATGCTACAGGCCTCTGTGGTCATCTTTCAACATCGTCTCCATTAGTGCAGCATCAGAGACACATAATGAGCGCACTATATTTGCCTCTTCAGACTGTTGCAGTCAATTAGAAACTTCCATCTCGGCCTTGGTGCAGTTTTGTTGTCAGTCAGTAGTGTACTTAAATGAAACTCCAGGCAGTGCAGGCAATTAGTTATATTTAAGTTATTTTTTTCAGTTCTTCTCAGTTCACTCTATCTCCTTCTCTCCTAGTGGTCACCATCTATTGATGAGTGGAGCGAGTCTCAGTATGTCAATAACATCTCCAGTAAGAACTCTTCTATTGATTATACAGCCTGCATGAGAGAGTTGCTGAACAAGAGCAAAAATGTAGGGAAGCAGGAGACAGAGAAAAAAAGAGCCAAGAGGACTGTCTGATGTTGGCAGAGCTTATAGCTCGACTTCACTGAAGAGAGGGGCGAACAAGTAATAACTCCCCTCCTGCTCATTCTCCCTCCCTTTCCTCCCTTCCATTTTTACATTTGTGACAGAGAAGCCAGATCTGGCACAGTACATCAAAGTTCATCCAAGACTTTGCCTTTTTCAGTGTCATTTTATTAAAGTAAATGAAGAGAGAGAAGACCAAGTGATTGACAAGGGATTCATTTTGCATTTTGTTTGTTTATTTGTCTGCAGAGTTTACAGTGATAGGCAATACTTTGCAAATGAATGTAAAGTCAAATATACAGAGATTTTTGCAAAGCTTATATCAGAGGTTTTCAAACTGTGAGATGCACAGCCCCAGGGAGAGTTGAAGGGAAGACTTGGAGAGAGACAAGTGAGGCAAAGATACTGCATAAGGAGAAACTGCACAATTTGAGACAAAAATTGAAACCTTCTCTGGCTCATTATTGAGTGAAATCTAAACACACAGACATGATATGCGTATTTCTTGATTTGTATACCTTATGCTTTCTGAGGAAATCATCTGTGAATAAATGTCCATAAATGTGCTTAGAAATCACAGAAAACAGACTCTCCTTAATTTGCCAGAGAATCATCATTTCTTTAAGTTTTCTTAGGTATCAAAGTAATCTATTAGTTGTTTGTGCTCCATGGGTCCAGTCCTTGAACTGCTAATAGCTAATTAATCATACTTAGAATAGTTCCCATTTGCCAAAATATACACAAATATAGGCAAAAAACAGGTCTCAACTAAACAAATCCATGACAACATTATGCTGCCTGTTTACATTCCCCAAAGGATTACGGGAGCTGTAGTTTCAAAACCTAGAGCATGATTATCCTTGTGAGGGACCAGGCAGTTAGGCATGAGGAGTCAAGAGGAAAATTTAAAGAAAAAGGGTTTCATTTACCAAAAAAATCATTACAACAAAAGATAAAGTTTTGAACACAAGAGACTCAAAAATACAACTGACCTACTACACAAGAAACAAAGGGGACTTATATATTGGCTGATCAGACCAGTTTTGACACACAGGGGAAGACTAACAGCAACAACACTACATCATAACTACAAACACAACAAAACTTATGTAAAAACTTATTCCAAAAGAAATGTACATTTACTTAACCTTAACTCAAAAATACTCAAATATAATATAAATCTAAACCCCAAAATATTTAAGGAGAGAATAAAGCCACCCCCCAGACATAGCAAGCAGTGGTAGTGTCCAATTAGGCCACCTCTCCTATAAAGCTGCTCCTGCTCCGAGCACCAACCCTTTAAGCCAGCAGACTTCCTGGATCTCTCCTGGGTGTGGCATCCAACACGCTCTTCATCTGGTTGTGATGGCCACGGCTGTGGCCATCACAATCGTCCAAATAGAAGCAAGAAAGTTAGACAAAGAAATAAAATGCCCTTCAAAACTTCATCCCACAAAGGGCTTGCGCGTCCCTGCGAGAACCTTGACAAAACTCCCTCTTGCCACACGGGTTGTCCTTTCATAGACAGCCGTACAGTGCTTTGCAGGCCCAGGGCCTTAAAAACTAAAGGTGATCTGGCCTTTTCTGTTGCCGCCCCCAGGCTTTGGAATAGTCTTCCGTCTAACATTGAGTCCTGCCCCACCATTGAGAACTTCAAATCTAATTTAAAGATCTACCTTTTATTCTCTGGCTTTTACCTGACTCTGTCCCTTTTTAATTGTTCTCTCTCACCATTTTAATCTGATGTTGTTCTTATTTATTTCTTTGAATTTTATTTTTACCTAGTACTCCATATTCCTTTCATTGATGTGTATTCGTGTACTAGTGTTTTATTGTGTATTTTGACACACAATGGTATATACTCTTAGTTCTTTTGTTCGTTTAATATAGTGACAGTTTTAGCAAACATGACTATGAGATATGAGAATATTGACAGTTCAACACAAGAGAACATTTATAGGCTCAGAATGTCAATCAACATGGTCCTTAAATTCCTCAAAGCAGACACTCACCTCTATCCATTGATATAACGATATTTGCAGTGTGTTGAAAAGCTTTGGACATAGAGAGCAAAAAACCCTTAACTGCAGCGGTAGGGTACGAGAGGGCGCAGCTGTCTCAATTTTGTCTGAGGGGCCATAGTAGCAGATTTTTAAAAAACCTAGCTAAGACCATGACTCTTCAAATGGAAATAAGTAAATGCTTGCTCTCGTTATTAATTGTATTGCATTGAATTGTAAAATTTTTATATGAAAACACAATTATTGTAACTTTTATCCAATATTATAGTTAAATGGTATAGATGCTGCTGTATAGACTTTACTTGAAAATGTGTGACTAATATAACCAAAATTATTTTAAGAAAATTTGCACTTAGAAAAGTATATATACTAAATGTGGGTCTTTTAAGTCCTGTGTGAACTGGACACTTTTCAGTAAAGACATTCAACAGTGCAGTTCTTGTTCAGTGTCTCTCTGTCTGCTCCTGGTTTCTTTGTCCATGCCCCAGTTTTTTCAGCTCCATTGTGGCTTCTTCTTTTTCTGTGGTCTTTATACCGCCGTGGCTGCTAAAATAACTGACATCATCTCTCATGTCTGCAGATTGCCTCCGCACCCCGGGAGACTGAGGCAAATCATCAGTAACGTATTGTGGATGCCAGAAATTTAGCATCACAGGGCGCATTCACCAGATTTTCAAAAGCATTTCTGAACATCGCATTGTCTGATTAACTGTGATACTTTGGTATAATTACTCACACAAATGAGACCATGGTGAAGACAGTTTGCAGCTTATTTCAAAAGTTTTCATGTTGCTACAGCAAGACAACTGACGAATTGTTAACATCTGCTAGTTTTCTCAAAATGAACACTGAACACCAGTCACAGAGTGCCTTTCCTCAGATGCTTTCTCCGACAGGCCAATGTTTAAAAGGTTTTGGATACATCTAAAAAATCAGTGTCACAGTAAAACCTTTTTCCATTTTCACACGCTCATCCATTGTAATGAAAAGCTGGAGAAGCTTTGTCTATTCTTGACCCGTAAAATGTGTTAGGAGCACATCTTGCAGACGTAAGCCCAGCTAGGTTAAAGCAACAGTGCACATGAAACAACACACAAATTATATATACACACAATTCTGTGATCTAATGTAATTGGTGTATATTTCGAAGACTGAAGTATCTGGAGCAAAAACGTCAAAACCAGACTTTCCCAGCCAATAGAGACATATTAAGGTAATCAGCATGTTTTCTTACTACACCTTGACAGATTTAAAGAAGAACAAGAAATGGGAGGAATATAATTATGTAGGCTGCCCAAAACTGTTACAAATCTTGTTACAAAATTTAAAAATAAATCCAGCTTGGGTAGCTTTAGGCACAAAACCGACTTCGTTAGGTTTGGGAAAAGACAGTGGTTTGGTTTCAAATGAGTACTTTGTAAAAGCTTATTTTCTTATATTGGTTGAAATTGTCTTTACATACCGATAGCAATCAATAAATCAAATGCTGACAGAAGCAACAGAAGAAAAGAAATACGGTATCTGTGGCTGTCGCAGGACTGTAATAAGCCCATCCAATCATTTAATTTGGGCCGCATGAAATGATTGGCTGGTCTATCTGCCTACCTGCTCGTACTCTGCCCGTGATCTCATTGCGTAACTGGGGTCTTCCACAAGGCTAGGCAGACATATTGCTAAAGCTAGCGAGGAAGTGCAGCCAAAATGTCCAGTTCCACCTTTCACGTGTTTTGGGGGAGTGGCTTTAGAGGGAGGCCTGAAGGGAGGGGCTGTGATTTTTTCGGTTGGATACTTTCAAAATCTAGCTTACTCTTGCTTTTGTGCTGTTCAGTATTCAGTTCAAAGTGCTCCTTTTGACATACAGAGCCCTGCATGGTCAGACACACCTGTGACTTGCCAAGTGAAAAGTGCTATATTTAATTTATTTACAGTAATAAAACACTTGGTTATGTTTAGGAAATGAGCGTCATGCTTTTAAAAACATAAAATTTCACAATTGGAAATGAGGAATAAACACCGGTCTCCTGTGTTACAGTCTGATGTTTTGTTGACCGCCCCAACCTCCTCCATACGCAGACACACATGATACCGTCACCTGACTTCCTCTTTTGCTCCCATCATAATTACTACAGCCCCTAAACGGGGTTTGTTCCTTTGACCATAAACATAAGTCTGTTTTCTTGGTAGGACATTCTCTGGTAGCTGTGTTGAAGTCCATCAATAAAGCAAATAGTTAGGTTTATGGCAATAGCAGGTGGCCCTGAACTGTGAGTTCTCCACATTCACATTTTATTTGGGCCATTAGTAGGCTTTGTTGTAGGCACACAGTGAATGGTCAAGAAATGGATCAATCATTATTAGAAGTTTAATTAGAACAAGACTCTGTTTGACCCACTCTTATAAATAATAAATACAAAGTTTTCAATGTGCATTTGGGCAAGTTGTCAGATGATGTACATGTGACACCAGCAGCTGCCTGTATTCACCCGTCTATGTTTCATCAAAATAAATCCAGCTTGGGTAGCTTTAGGTACAAAACCGACTTGGTTAGGTTTAGGAAAAGACAATGGTTTGGGTTAAAATGAGTACTTTGTAAAAGCCATATTTGAAAAACAGAATCCCCAACAAAGTCTAATCAGGCTGCAGGACCATGAAGTTCTAAATTACTTTTTCTGCTTAGTTGCACTTTACTGTTCATCAAGCATGATAGCAATCTTGCTTTGTGTGACTAATAGACGTTTGAAACACCAGTTAATACATCAGCTCAAAAAAATGATGATGTATAAGAAAGAAAGCTGATTGCTTTTCATTTTTGCGTAATTGTGCACTATTGTCGCACAACTACAGAAGCACTTTTGTTGATGAAATGTTTTTTTTTTCCATATGTGCAAATAAGATATTCAGCAAAGCCATCGTTTCTGTATTGCTGCTTTAATTTGTATAAAGGGACAGATTTTTTTGATTTTATCTAATATTTATTCTATTTGATTGTTCACAGAGTGTGACACTGCCTTTAGTTAAAGACAAACACAAGCCTCGCTAACTGCTTGAATTCCTAGATATGTCGCTGTGACGTCGACATGAGAGAGACATTTAATTTCTGCCTAATCGCTTGGTATTTATTTTTCATGATGCCTGATGGGGCTCCTACTAATCTAATAACACTTGTTTGACACATCAATAAACAAATTTGTCTTTCCAGTGTGACTATGGGGATGCTTCAGAGTCAACAATAAAGATCTGATTCTATTTAGTTTTATGTAATCAAGTATTCTTCATGGTTCACAAAGCCTGGTAGCACACAAGCTGGTTGATTGTTTGATACACAAAAGGTACATTCCAATGAGCACAACAGTCATGATGATCTTTTTCCTGGAGTTTTCTTATTCTACTTCTTCATATGTGTGTACTAGAATGACATCGTATTACATTCTTTATGAACAATTACTGTAATTAATAATCTGTGTAAAGGAAAAAAATATGTAGAAAACAAAACTGAAAGAAATGATTTATTTACGAATGTGATAGAAATACCAACCAACAACTTCCTTTGTTTTTTTTCTACAGCATTTTTGCTGTTCATCTAATTGTTTGCTACATGGTTAAATGCGTAATTCAGCAGACATACTCATCATAATTACTTATATCATTACTGCGCATCTGTTAGCAACAGAAGAGCTGATTCCATCAAATGGCCGATATATTTTAATTATTAATGCCACTCTATGACATTCTTGCAATTAGAGACGGTTGAGTTGCTGAACGGGTGCTTTAAGTAGCATTACATTGAGCAACAATAGCACAGGTTTTTATTACAAGAAAAACTGCAGGATCAGATTTTTTCAAGGTATCTGGCAACACCAAGTTCACTCTTTACATCTGCCAATTAAATATTCTGGGTTTTTTTTTTACCGCGCCGCAAATATTATGGTTTGATTTCTCAGCACAGTAAGATGCTTAAAGTAAAGTCCTCTATATCAGACATAAAGTAAATATCACTCTTTGAGCTCACATCACATGAATAATGTAGGATTTTTTCATTTGTACTTCTGTACATGACAGAATGAGAATTAGAGAATGAGATGAGAAGTATTACCAGGCTGTGTCTTCTGAGAATGCACTTAAAGCATTTGTAAATGTAGAGAGACTTATTCTTTAGGGGCAGAACATCATCAATGAAATCACATAACTAACAATGATTTCCATTGAGTTTGACTGCATGTCCTTTTGACCTGATTATAACAGTAATAATGTTTGCTTTTTGGAATGGAGTAGTAATAATGGAAGCTCTTGCGGAAGCACTGCATCAAAATACTAATAAGGTAGTAGCCATTCTGGCAGCCATTTTTGGTTTCATTTGTCTAAAATGTTGAAAGTTTTGGGCTACATCCAGTTTCATCCACTTTACTTTTACGATTTATTGGGATGGTCTTAGCCCGCGGACTTAAAACAGCTTAAAGACTCCTTTTTTCTGGACAATGATAAACATGACTGAAATAAAGGACAAAGCTTACTTTAAATATATGCAGGTTAATTAAAACGCCACATGGCTAGTCCACCTTCCTGTTAATAAGCAATTTAAAGTTTAGTAACCTTTTTTTGCCTTCATAATTCCACATCATCATTTAAAAAAAAATATAAGTTAAATAGAATATATGTGCTTTCTAAGAAAAAGAAAGATAACTTGCTTTTCTGTAACTATAATTGATCTGTCTTTCATGCCAGTGCATGTTTTCCTTAGGATTTTACAACCTTTCTTATTAAGTGTGATGTGACTTCACAGACTTTGTCAAATTTAAGTCCTAATGCGAGTTAAGAGCAAGTACAGCAAATGCTAGTTTTCACCCCAGCGAGGAGGAAGCAGCCAGCTTTGAAGTAATGCTGGACTTCACCCATGATGTGTTTTTTTCCCCCCATGGATTTCTGCACTTTTTTTCTCTCATTTTCAAAGTGGAGGAATGTATGACAGACACACCCCACAAAAAAACACACACACACACACACACATAGTGGAGTCCTAGAGGGTGTGGAGCGATGACAGTCAGAGGATGAATGACCCAGTAGAGTATCACTGAGCTGACACTCTGATAATTACATGCCAATCTCACACACTCTCATTTCCGCCATCGACACACACAAACATGCACAAACACTCCGTGTAGGCTGGGGTTCATAGATGAAGTACATGCATACACACACAGATCACAGACAGCCATGAATGCTCGTGCTCGGACGCACATAACACACGTGCTCTCATTCCACACTAACAAGTGTGGAACACTAACAGTGTGGTTTTGGTAGGAGCAAATTTTGACAGCATGGCACACACACACACACACACACACACACACACACATATACAGGCTTGATGTATTTTCCGCAATGCGTCTCTCCAAATTCCTAACTGTGTTCATTTACTAGCAGAGGTCTCATCAAACTTTAACCAGGCAGCATAAACAGCTTCAAATGGAATAAAACACCACAGCCAGTTACAGTGGGACCACAGACAGGCACACACACACACACACACACACACACAACACAAACAGACACACCAACTGTATGTACACTAAACACATAAATTGGAGGCGTTTAGACTTACTTGAATCGAAACCTGCACACACAAATACATACAGACTGCACATATGAGCTCAATGGATCTCTTTCAAAAAAGATCGTACACATAGTTTCAACAAACATACACGCACACATGCAATCAGAAAGATTGAGTAGGGGAGATAAAGAGAACAAAACTGAGGCTTTTTGAGAGAAAATAAGAGGAAAGAGGAAGAGACGGAAACAATAAGAACTTGAGCTATAAGTGTGGCACCAAATTATAGAGAGAAATGTAGGAAATAAAACCAGTCAAATGCACGCAAGCTGATAGGAGACGTCCTCTTAGCTGCATCACTTTGTCTCTCAGTCACACATACACACACACACACACACACACACACACACATACACACACACACACACACACACACACAGGCTTCTGCAGCATAGTGAGAGGTGAGAAAGAAAAACAGGCAGAAGAATGCAGATGTTGATATTCAGAGTAGTCTGTCTCTCTGTCACACACACACACTTACACAAACACACAGCAATAATGACAACTGGTATGAGACTAAGTGAAGCAGCTAAGAGGACGTCTCCCATTAGCTTGCGTGCATTTGAATTGTTTTATTTCCTGCTTTGCTCTGGCAATTTGGTGCCACACTTATAGCTCAAGCTCTTATTGTTTCTGTCTCTTCCTATTTCCTCTTATTTTCTCTCAAAGCCTCAGTTTTATTCTCTCTATCTCTCCCACTCTATCTTTGTGACTCACCCGCGTCTTATCAGGGACGGAGATGATTGGTGAGTCCCTGCTTGACGTTCAGCCAGTAGAACGTAGGTGTCCTATTAAGAGGCCATCTCATTAATCACCACTAAACTCATTTACCTAGAGGCACCCCCTCCTGACTTTATTGATGCCTGGCTCTTTAGAAGCCCATTGCCCCCCCTTTGTGACTCAGGTGAGAACATATGATTGGTTGTCCCAGAGGTGAAGGTGGACATCTATTGGCTGTCATGATCAATGCAGGATGTCTGAGAAAATGAATGACTGCCCTCACCTGTCAAATCACTTGTTTCAAGGTGCCTGGTTTACACCTGACACACTGGTTGGGTAGGGATTGCAGTCATTTTAATGCTGTTTTCAGTTTTTCAAGCAGTACATTTGTCTACCCATAATCAGACCAGCAGGTACTCCCCTCAGTAATGTAAAAAAAATATATTGATAGTACATAGTATGTTATGGGATTGCGTGGTGTATGGACAGAGAGGACCCAAATGCAGCACTCTGAGGGAATGAGGTTTATTGAGGGAAAAAGGGTGAGAGGGACTGGAATGGAGGGAGAGGAGGACGCCGGGGAAACACAGGCACGGGGAACCAAGGAGCCTGGGGGCCAGGGAGCTGGGGAACACTGGGGCCGAGGTAGCGAGGAACGGTGGGAGGACAGGGAGGACGCCGTGGGGGAGGTCCGAGGAGGAGAGGGCCGGTGGATGAGCCCAGCCGACTGAACGGAGGATGAGGGTGAGTGTACCTGGGAGGGAAAGAGACAGGGTTAGGGATGGCAGCGACAAGACACAAGTAAAATGTGGAAAAACATGAAAGCCTGAACACGGAGGTGGCACCGGGTGTGGAGCAACGACAATCAAGCGAGGATGGTGTGGAGAACCGGGGTTGAAATACAGGCAGTCATGAGGTGATTACTGGCAGGTGTGGGAGGCTGACGAGGTGGCTGATGAGATGCAGGTGCAGGTAGTTGGCTGGGCTCAGGAGCAGAGGGAGAGAGAGCACACAGGGGAGAAAACACAGGGAGGC
>NC_060153.1:19936760-19946961 GCF_021292245.1 Micropterus dolomieu
GAGGATGGTGTGGAGAACCGGGGTTGAAATACAGGCAGTCATGAGGTGATTACTGGCAGGTGTGGGAGGCTGACGAGGTGGCTGATGAGATGCAGGTGCAGGTAGTTGGCTGGGCTCAGGAGCAGAGGGAGAGAGAGCACACAGGGGAGAAAACACAGGGAGGCAGGCAGAGAACAGAAAACCAAGGAAAAAAACTGATGAAAAGGAGAAAAAACCAGGACACTCACCGTCAGCCGGGCTGCCACCACAACATAGTACATAGATACTTAAGAAAACTTAAAAATGTTATGATTCTCAGGCAAGTTCTGGAGGTGTAAGTATGTGATTTGAGATTTCTTATGGGCATTTTACACTGAACAAAAATTATAAACACAACACTTTTGTATTTTCCCTTATTCATCATGAGCTGAACTGAAGACTTTCTCTTACTACACAAAAGGTCAAAATCTGCTTTAGCTAGCACTTCTTCTTTGCCGAGATAATCCATCCACCTCACAGGTGTGGCATATCAAGATGCTGATCAGACAGCATGGGTATTGAACAGGTCTGCCTTAGGCTGGCCACAATAAAAGGCAACTTGAAGTTCCATCACACAGCACAATGCCATAGATGTTGCAAGTTTTGAGGGAGCGTGCAATTGGCATGCTGACTGCAGTAATGTCCCCCAGTGCTGTTGGCCGTAAACTGAATATTCATTTCTCTACCATTAGCCGTCTCCAAAGGCGTTTCAGAGAATTTGGCAGTACATCCAACCGGCCTCACAACTGCAGACCACGTGTAACCACACCAGCCCAGGACCTCCACATCCAGCATCTTCACCTCCAAGATCGTCTGAGACCAGCCACCCAGACAACTGCTGCAACAATCGGTTTGCATAACCAAAGAATTTCTGCACAAACTGTATTGAACCGTCTCAGGGAAGCTCATCTGCATGTTTGTCATCCTCATCGGGGTCTCGACCTGACTGCAACTTCACACAGCTATTGAACAGGAGTGGACCAACACTCCACAGGTCACAATCAACAACCTGATGAACTTTATGCGAAGGAGATGTGTTGCACTGAGTGAGGCAGTTTTTTTGAGTGGCCTTTTATTGTGGCCAACCTAAGGCACACCTCTGCAATACCCATGCTGTCTGATCAGCATCTCGATATACAACACCTGTGAGGTGGATGGATTATCTCGGCAAAGGAGAAGTGCTCACTAACACAGATTTTGACAGATTTGTGAACAATATTTGAGAGAAATAGGCCTTTTGTGCACATAGAGAAAGTCATAGATCTTTGAGTTCAGCTCATGATGAATGGGGGCAAAAAGAAAAAAGTGTTGCGTTAATTGCATAATTTTGTTCAGTACATGACTCCGGGAAGGAGTAGGAATTTCCTATGCCCTGGTTTGAAATAGTTTGGGAACTTGTGGTCTACAGTAGATGCACACACAGTACATAAACAGACTTTTTAACACACTGATTACTAAATTCATTCTATGCTCACTGAGCTGGTTTATTAAATGATTATGAGTGAGTGTGTTATTATTTTAAGCTGACAAAAATTCCTTTTTACCATCTTTTTGAATGATTAAAATGGCTAATGACTACCAGCTGCTGGCAGCTCCCCTTCAGTTTAGCATGTTGTCTTTAATGTTATATTATTACAGTTGCTTCCCTTTTTATCATTTGTCATGTTTAAAAGTGGCCTCATATTGCAAGTTTATCAGACTGTATTACTGCCATTGCTATAGTCAGGCCAATCATCTAACAGGGACAGCTGCACTCTTTCTGCAGTGTGACGGGACAAGTAAAGGTTACTGGAAAATGTCCTACAATGTACTAGAAGAGATGGAGGAGATGGGAAAAGCTGAGTGGCTTGATCTACTGAGGGAATTTAGCCAGGTCAGGTGTTGAAAAGAAAATAGATATCATTATGGAACCATGCCGAGGAATATTAGGAAAGGACATTGAAAAGGCAGTGAATCACTTTAGGGGCTTGATAAGGTCACTATATAGAATTTGGGTTTGAAAATAGGCTGAGTACATAGCTTTTTCTTTTATGCCCCTGTTTTGAGACTCAGGTGTGGAAGGACCAAATGACATGTCAAAGTGAGACAACAACAGTGAAACACTCATTTGCCTTTCTAACCCATATCTTCAGATCACTGATGTTTCTTACTCCCCATCTGCTACCATTACACACCTGTGTTGAAATATGCCAAACTTGATTCAACAGGGACTAACAATAAACTCAGGACTGCACTGATACTTATTCATGTTGGTCTATATCCTATACAACGCTAATATTTCAAAACATGACCAAGCATAGTTTGAATGACTCTGCTGCTTCTTGAATGGTGGCTTTTCAATCCATTCAACTCCTGGGTTGAAATTACTTGTGGCCAAACGATAAACTGAATTATACAACAAGTACCACAATATGAAGTCGGTATTTGTTTTCAGTCCAGCTGGCTCAGTGGTTTGGCTTACCTGTCTGATGTAACTCACTGTAACCGACGACTTCACTGTGCCACCATATGGCACTCAGGTGTGTGTGTGTGAGCGATGCAATGAAATTTCACCTATGCCAAAACCAAATGTGCAGATGACAAAATATGGCTAATTTTGTAATTATGTAAGTATGTTTTATTTCTTTGTCTTTTAGCAGTTATGACACATGTAAAGTGACTAACCGTGTTTGTTTGAAAGAATGTTCAGAGTAAAGTCTAAAGAAAAGGTCAGGGGAGTGCGATTGCTTGTGAAAAAATGTGTTCACATGAATACATTTCTACACTGTCACATCTCTGCATGTGAGGTAAAGAGGAAGCCTTGCCCTTAGAGAGGAGGTAAGCTGCAGTGTTTTGTCAAGCAGCAGATTTGTTGAAATCTCAGGGTTAGTACTGTGTGACTCAGCTGGGCCCTGAGGAGCAAAGCTTGAGGTCCAGTACATCCATGCAGATTTTTATCTTCTGTCTCCAGCAATTTGGAAAAAACACTACTCTGAAGCAAAGGTTGTATTCGTTCATTGTTGGTCTTCTTTGTGTGTGTCATCTCCTAAGCAGATCAAAAGGTCTAGGATGCTGCGTAAATATGGTTGACACAATGTGAGAACATGCTGACCCATTGAATTGACTTTTTTTTTCTCAAAATCTCTTGATGATGTACAGTTTATCCTTAATTTAAATTTTATTCAGTAACATTTCCCACTGTATGATTTCTGAGTGGTGATAATGGTAAATGGACTGAATTTATAGAGCGCTTATCTATTTTAATGAAGCAGCTTGGGTTTCAGTGTCTTGCTCAAGGACACGTTGTCACATGGGCAAGAGGAGTCAGAGAAACACCAACCCTGTAATTACTGGACAACCTGCTTTTACCTCCTGAGCCTAAAGAAACGTTGCACAATCTCAATCTTGTCCCTCCCTGGAAATGCCTTGTTTTACACATGAAAAAACTCAACTTAACCTCACAAATTCTGGGCGTATTCTCGTGAAAAGCAATGAACACGCTCTGCATTTGAATTATTTACCAGCCCATTATAAAGAAACCTCACATGTCTAAGCACATCACAACTGTGGAAAGTGATGGATGAATTTGCAGCTCTCTTTGACTGCTTAAGGTAATGCTTTTGTTTCTTCTTTTTTTAAACATCCAAAAATAGACCCTAATCTATTGAAAAGCTGTATTGTGTGGCAGTTATTTTTGTGCTACCTTTGTGGAGGAATGTTTCACTTGTAGTTTAGAACTGTTTCCATTTATTCTTCAACCTCAGCTCAAATATCACATTTGTAAATGCGCAAATACTCCTGTCTGCAGGATGTGTTGCTGTAAGCTTGCAAGTGTGTGTCTGTTTGCCTACTTGTATCCCCCACCACACACCACCACCACCACCCCCGTATCAAATGTCACATCTGCCTGTTTAAATGGCACTGACTTCACTTAACACAGAGACACTGCTGGGTCCCACTTCTGCTTTAATACAATTGTCACTGTGTGTCGAAAAGAAAAGTACACTCACACACAGAAAAAACAGAAGCCACTGATAGCCTCATTTTCTCCTTTTCATGATGCGTACACACACACACACACACACACACACACACAAACTTACATAGCCTGGCTCGGCATGTCTCTCTGTGTTAAAGCTTAGGTCCACTTGGTCTAAAGTGAGTCTTTCTCAGCAGCTGCTCAGGTCTCCATCAAAATCAATACCGAGAATTGGTCTACTGAATCCTCAGGGAAAGTTACATTATGGGAATGTGTGTGTGTGTGTGTGTGTGTGTGTGTCAGGGGACATGGTATTGAGTCCAGGAGGCAGAAGTGAAGAGAGTAAGCTTACTGGATGCCATAATGGATTCCTGTTCACACTCCTCCTCCCCCTTACTCTCTCTCTTTCACTTTTTTTTCTGGCTCTCTTCTCTTCTCTTGCCTTTCAACTCTTGAGACAACCTTACCTCCTTAGACTCCAGTCTTAAGACCTTAAGCCGTCTAATCTCCTCCTCTCCTCAGTCTCATCTCCTCCTCTCCTCCTGTCCCCGACCCCCTCGGTCTACTCCCAGTGCTCCCTCCTTCCGTCTCTTTTCTCCTTGTTTGACCTGCAGATGTCAAATGCAAAGTACCAGAGATGGCTTTCTCCGGTGTTGAGAGAGGTATGTCCTCCTTAGAGGCTCCTTTTGTGTCTGGATAGGCAATTCGAGTACATCACAAGTGGTTCATTTATTAAGGACTACCATAGGTGTTCCCAGGACAAAGAGTGAAGTATTCCATTATGGGCCTCTTCGAAGAAAATAACGGCCCTGTAATTTATCATTCCATATGGACCCTTTTAGGTGTTCTGCAGACTGAGTGTGCTCCTCAATTTAATAAGGTCATACTTTACTGCACTGTGAGTGAATGTAAGCAAAAGCTCAACTCGAACAGACTTCAGTATCTCCACACTCAGACAGACAGCAGAGTTATCTGTTATAAAGAAATATTTTGTTGGTAATAAGCCTGATACCATTGAAAGGAAATGTTCAGATGTTCATAACATATCCTTGTGGGATGGTATCGATTGTGTGAGCCAGTATACTTGAGATAAACCAATATAAGCTTAATTATTTCTGCCAGACGTTATGATTTCTGTTTATTTTTCTGTCTGTCAGTATGATGTACCAATAAAATATTAATAGATTTCCAAACAGTCTGCTGGACAGACCACCAATGGACCAAAAAAAACAACTGATTAGATTTGATGACATGGATTTGGGATTTTAACCATCATCAACTTTTTGCGATAATTATAAATCTAATGGAGATAGTAGCTTTATACTTAATCTTGTAGGGGAAATATTCAATTAATGTTAAAAATATACATTTCTTGAATAATGTCTTTAGGTGTGACACCAACTTAGAGAATTGCTCAGTGTTTACTGAGGTTTGTGTTCTCTATGCACCTTCTAATTTCACCCTAATTAAATGCACTACATGAGGAAGACCTTTTGTGTCAACCACTGGGAATTTAAACCTGGCAACATTTGAGCTTGGAAGCTTCCATCGGACATGGTGCAATGGGCGGTGCAACAGTTTTTATGGATTTCACAGTGTGCATTTCCTCAGTGGCTGTAGTGGAATTTGGGAGTAATACTGTGACTGTCCTCCAGGTTTGCCTTCCAGGAAGTGTTCATGTCGGTTTCAATGCATCAAGACTTACTGGAAGAGAGCTTAAGATATAGCTTCCCAGAAGTGAGTTCAGATGTCTTAATGTGGCGCCTAAAGTATGTGTGGTAAGGTGTAAATGGTGGATGGGCCATTTGTGGGCAGTAAATGTACAGTTCCTCTCTGCAGTAGGTGTTGTAAATTGGTCTTTATCATTCTCTGTCTCTTCTGGTGCTTATTCTCTCCCTTGCACATCTCCCTTGTTTCTGTCTCTTCCTAAAACACACCCGAAGGATACTATCCACTTATTAAAATACATGAGCACCAATTAGCTTCACTCAGCTAAAGTGATGTTTTGATGAACACACTAATCAGCATTCTCCACATACTGGACCTCTGGTATTGACCTTATGTTCTGGTACTGGGTATTTATGGTCAGGCAGTGGTGGTGAATGGAGAGGGTGGCATCATCACACTTGCCAAACACACACCGCCTTCTGAAGGCTTTTGCCCCAGCAATCCTGACCCACGCTGCCATGTTGCCCTAGTGACCCAGCTCCAGATGTCTGTCTCTGTTGGACTCCATAGAAACCAGACATTGTAGTTGGCAACAAACATAGCACATGGAAGCTGTAGGGTAGCTACACTGCCAGCAGGGTGGGCCGTAAAGGTCTATAAGCTACTGAACTGAGTCTTCATCTGTAGACGCAACTTGTTGGTTAAAATGGGAAGTGGCATGTTGGAGTTCTGGCATCATTTAGGAATGTTGCCAAATCAGATTTTTACCACGAGGGCACATTCAGGCCAGTCAGATTGAAAATTCATTGATTGTCACTACACTGATTTTGACTCCCTGAGGATAAGTGCATTTAGGCAGATATATTGTATAAATGTATAGTATATCAATATGAAGTGAATCAAGAAAGATAACCACCCTTTTAAATGAGTTCTTTTTAATTCTATTTTTAATATCTCAAAGAGAATCAAACGAAAATTCCACACTTTGCCTTCTTCCAATGTTTTCAGCATAGTAACAGGTCTGGTAATGGGGATTCTAGGTGTTTGGTCACTTTTCACACACTCCTTTGTAAAGCATTTTAAAGGCTCAAGGTCAAAATAGTTTCTCTGTCAGGCAGCATTTTTAAGCCAGTGTCGTTGAGCTTGCAATCTTCTACTATCTTTTATTTCTGCCACTTAATAAGCTACATCTTGAAAATAGCTTTCATAACTGTCTCGAGCCTTGGTTAAGTTGGACCACATCGGAGCCACTGTGTACAGAGTCAGTGATAATAGCTTGATCAAGCTAGCAGTATTATATTATTGTTGGCTTCATTTCTTATGGCAAGCGTGAAAAGGTTATGTTTTATTAATAGTGTTATATTTCAAGCAGTCATTTTTGTATGCATGCATGTGTTTATTTTTCAAAAATGAATACACAGCTGAATGCAATACTGAACAACTTGGCGGCAGCTGTTCACATAACTCTCTGCTTTCTCTGCTCAGATTCAGAAATACTGTGTATCATGAAACTTAAGAAATGTGCTGTATTTATCAAATAACCATGACCACTTGATGGCCATTTACTTTATGGGAAACAGATCACGTCCTTTTGAAAATTGTATCATTTGTCATTCGTTTCAACCCTGATTGTTAAAGTGTCCGCGCGTAACCTTGAAAAGTTTAAAAAGAGGCCATTAACAATAAAATAAAAATCGTCTGATGCTGCCTAAATTTACTGCTGCGTGCAATGGGTGCAGTAAAAAGTTGCACCTGTGAAATGGCAACACCTGTGCATGGATATGATAATGTGTGTGTACTCTTTATTGTTCCTTAATTTGCTTATGGGGGTTATGAAGATTTTCACCTTTGGTTAAGGGTTTATTCTGCACTGACGCCATTCAACATTTAAATTATGTAATGAATGTGATTATTTATTATACCCTGCAGGTAATTTATTGAGATTATTCCGTTTTCTTTTGCACTCCTCTGCTAGGTGGTCAAAGGTCAAGATCAACTACAGAGCAGCACCCAGGAGCTGTGTTTTGCTCAAGGACAGTTTATCATGCTGGATTCTTGCCAAAACATGAGCTTGAATCTGGACCCCCTTGAACCTGCATGCTACACACACACACACACACACACACACACACACACACACACACACACACACACACACACAAACACACACACACACAACACACACACAGTGGGGTTGATGCTAAAATAACATTCAAGCTCATTGTGGAAAAAATGTAACAAATCCAGATGATTTGGTGGCAGGAGCCCCTGACAGGGTGGTCTAACCCTATCATTCAGTTTAAGTACAATTATTGTCTTCCACACAAAGAGCACAGGTTGCACACTGAGATGAGCACTGATAGCTGTTGTGGTAGCCATGAAAACAGTTCAAGCAGTAGCGAGCAGCAAACACACACACATTCACACGCTATGAGGCAGCTTGAGGCCTTTCTGTGGTTTTGACATGGGTTCTTGTGATGTGTAACAGTATGCTAGCTGGGTGGGAGGATAGAGATGTGTTTTTTTACGCCTGTAATCCATGACTCACACTGTGTGTTCGCCTGTTTCATGAGATAAACAACAAAGTGGCAGCTTGTGTTAAGGTAAACTTATCTCAAGCAAGGGTCTAGGTATGCATGTGTGTGCCTAAATGCTCATTGGAGGGTAACATAATGTGCAGTATTGACGACAACAATGAAGCATTTCTCGACACACTTGATTTCCATCTTTATCCATCTGGCAGAAATCTCTTATATTTTGCTTCATGTCTATCCATCATGTTCGTTATGGACTGATGGGACTGCAGTGTGTATCTTTCCGACCAAATCAACATGTTTTGATTTGGTAAAGCTGGGCATGAACTGGTCAGAAATTTTGGTCGGCAGTTTTTCAGGTTCTCGCCCAGCTGAAACTGAGCCACGAGTCAATTTCCCAAGACCAGTGCCTTTTTTTCTCACCGGGCCTGGGCGAAGTGGCAAACAGAGCGTCTGAAAGTGCCATGGCGACAAAATGCTAGCTATCAAGTTAACAATCTATGCAGTAAATTGTAGCAGTTTAAGTGATGTAAAACACAAGAGAGAGAATGGTGAAAATACATCATTATCCCCGCCAGTCGAAAGCCTGGGGGAATAATTCTTATATGCAAAAACACTTTGGAATTCATCTCGATAAGAAAACATTATGCTATACAAAAAACGTTCTCCCCTTTCTTCTACTCTCATGCAGAAACGTTGGACACAGTCTGCCCTGCATTGCCTCCCACCCACATGCCTCCAGGTTAAGTGTCTTGCTCAAGGGCACCCACACAGATTTTGATAACTGAGAACTGAGTTCCTTGTTTCTCTGTTTTGAATTTGAGTTGGATATCTTCCAATCACATGTTTACTCATTCTACTGTCAATTATCTGTCTTCATCACCATTAATGAGTACTTTTTGTGCTTTGTTTTACTTATGCATTAACACAGTACAATACAGTATGTGGGCTGCTGAATGTTACCATCACACATGCATAAAAGGTCAGAAATAAACAGTGTTTTTCATCTCGCCAGCAAAAAATAAACGCTGTGAACAAAGAGTCTTGACTTCCACCTCCGTATAAACAGACAAAACAGAAGTTACAAAGACGATGAAGTAAGAGAATAGGGTTGAAGGAGGAAGAGAAGGATTGGTGGAAACTTCATGGTTTGCCGAAGCAAAATATTACCAGTTGACATCTTTCCTCAGTAAAATCCAAAGACAAATAAGTGCATGACTGAATGAAATGGAAGTGATGAAGTGAACCGTAACAAACATTAGAACCCCGACCCTAGAAATATTTCTCACATAATCAAAAATGGAAAGATGAAGTGATGAGACAGGTAAAGGGATTAATGGAAGCTTTTTTAAACAGTATTGCTCCACCTGTATGTTGAAGTACAGACTTGACTGTATCAAAAGTATTAAGGTCAAAAATCGAGGAAGGATGGTTGATAGTGTTAAAGCTATGACTTAGAGGAACAAAAGGAGAGAGAAAGTAATACAGGTAAGAAAAGAGAAGGAAAAAAAATTATGAAGTAGAAAGGAATTGCTGCAGAACGATCAGAAGCATGCAGAAGCATCTGGGTGTGAGATGTATAGTAATAATCCCAGAGACAAGAAGCAGAGTGAAGGGACAGAGGGGTGAGCGTAGTGTGACTCTGGCCCTTAATAACAACAAACAGAGGCCTCTCTTCCTGCATGGTATGAGTTGTATTGCCTTATGATGAGGTAGAATCTAATGCAGTGAATATAACTGCACTTCTGCTAGCTGCTGAGAATATTACAGTGTCACTTCTGTGCGTTAATCACATACTGTAACTGCATTTCCAGTGTTGTTTAGACTTAAATGTTGTACTGTCCTGGCAAAAGGAGCTGAGATTGCGCACATTCAGAAAATGAATGAATTCCACCAAACGTAATACAATGCAAATGCAAATTGGGCAGCGAAGCGGCTGCCATTAATTTCAACTAAAACATTCCCTATGGGGAGGTAGACAGAGACAGAAAGAGAGACAGAGATGTACACACACACACACACA
>NC_060153.1:19947061-19975666 GCF_021292245.1 Micropterus dolomieu
AAGTGCTTAGCCTCAGCTGACTCCAGGGGTTTGAAGGGGGCCTCAGCCACCGCCCCAAGAACCACTGCCAGATCCCAAGTGGGAACCTTGGACCGAGTCGCAGGTCTCATCCTCCGGGCACCACGGAGGAAACGTACAACCAAGGGAAGTTTCCCCAAGGACCCCTCCCTCAGAGGGGTGTGGAAATAGCTGCCACGTACACCTTGAGGGTGGAAGGGGAAAGACCAGCAGAGAACCGGTCCTGGAGGAACTCAAGTACCTGAACCACCGGGCAGGTAACAGGGTCCACCGACCGCTCCCTACACCAAGTGGAGAAAACACTCCACTTCAGGCCGTACATCCTCCGTGTGGACGGGGCCCTGGAGCTCAGGTGGGTCTCGACTGCTCCGGCTGTTAGACCCGCCTCTAGGTACTGTGCCCCCTCAGGGGCCAGACCCACAGTCGCCATATGGCGGGGCAAGGGTGAAGAACCCGGCCCTGCGACTGGGACAGCAGGTCTCTCCTCAGAGGGACCCGCCCTGGCGGGCCGTCCAGGAGCGACATGATGTCCGAGAACCACACCCGGGTTGGCCAGAACGGGGGTACGAGCAGTAGGCCGACATTGTCCTGGCGGACCCGCTCCAGAACCCCGGGAGCAGAGCGACTGGGGGAAAAGCGTACAGACGTAGCCTCGGCCACGAATGTATCATGGCGTCCAGACCCAACGGGGCTGGAGGAACGAGAGAAACCATAGCGGGCAGTGCGTAGTCTCTTGAGACGCAAACAGATCCACGTCTATGGGGCCGAACTCTTCGCACAAGAGCTCCACCACTTCGGGGTGAAGTCTCCATTCCCCGGGCCTCAGCCCCTGCCTCGACAGCAGGTCTGCTCCCTGATTCTGCATCCCCGGGAGATACATCGCCCTGAGCGATAGTAACCTCTGCTGGGACCGCAGGAGGATCTGACGCGCCAGTCTGTCCAGAGGGCGCGAGCGCAGACCGCCCTGGTGATTCAGATAGGCCACCACCGCTCTGTTATTCTCTTCGGAACGAACCAGGACGTGGTGGCCTTGGAGATCGGGCAGGAAACTCCTTAGAGCCTGGAACACCGCCAACATCTCGAGACAGTTGATATGCCACTCGGATTGATGCACCTGCCAGGATCCCCTTGCAAAGCGGCCGTCCATGACCGCGCCCCAGCCCGTGAGTGAGGCGTCTGTCGAAATGACCAGCCGGCGACAAGACCCTCCCAGCACGGGCCCCTGGGACAGGAACCAAGTTTCCTTCCAAACTGATAGGGAACGAATACACTTGCGCGTAACCCAAATCAGACGGAGAGGATTTCCCCTCGGGGAAAAACCCTTGTTCCTTAGCCACCACTGCAGGGGTCTCATGTGCAGCAGTCCAGATGGTATTACGCTGGACGCAGCCGCCAGGAGACCCAACACTCGTTGAAAGTGTTTTATAGTGATGGCGTGGCCTAACTTCACCCCTTTCACGGCAGCCAATATGGTGTCGACACGTGCCGGAGACAATTGTGCCCGCATCGTTGTCGAATCCCATACTACCCCTAGGAACGTAGTCCGTTGGGTGGGCGCCAGCACACTCTTCTTTGTGTTGAGCCTCAGCCCTAAACGCCGCAGATGAGCCAGAACGACATCTCGATGCCGAAACCGCCAACTCTCGAGACTGGGCTAGGATGAGCCAGTCGTTGATGTAGTTGAAAATCCGGATGCCCTGGAGCCTCAGCGGGGCCAGTGCTGCATCTATACACTTGGTGAAAGTGCGAGGGGAAGTGCCAGGCCGAATGGAAGAACCCGATACTGGTAAGCCACACCCCTGAAGGCGAACCTCAGGAACTTCCTGTGAGAAGGACGGATGGAGACGTGGAAATAGGCGTCCTTTAGATCTATCGTGACGAACCAATCCTCAGATTGGATGTGCGTCACGATGGCGGGGATGATGAGCATCTTGAACCTGAATCTCCTCAGAGACCGGTTCAGAACCCGCAGATCCAAAATAGGGCGCAGCCGTCCGTCCTTCTTGGGAACTATGAAGTACTGACTGTAGAACTGGCGTCTCTGTCTGGGGGGGAGACACGTTCCACGGCCCCTTTCCTCAGCAGAGTAAGAACTTCCTGTCCCAACACCTTTGCCACAGTCCAAACCACCCCGCTGAATTTTGGAGGGCGGGTTTTGAACTGTAGTCGAAACCCATCTATGGCAGTGCACAGGACCCACGGAGAAATGTTCGTCAGGCTCCGCCAAGCCTCTGCAGTCTGCCAACGGAACCAGCCCCTCGTGCGTCCCGAACGTGTAAACGGCGGGATAACATCACCTGTTGCCACGGCGGAGGGGACCTCGATCGGCCTCCGGGGGGGTGGGGGGGTGACCCCGGTCTTCCCTGAGCTTCGTCGGGACTGGATGACGGTCCTCAGATCGCGTCTCTCAGAAGGCTGAGGGTGAGAGCGCCGTCTCGCTGCCCCAGTTCCTCGGGGGGGCCCCCGAGAAGCGACACTCCGCTTCCTCTCCTCTCCGTAGGAGCTCGTAGAGGGAAGGGACCTACGCCTGGCAGCCTCAGCTGCCTTGGGTCCAGACCGGCGAGGGAGGTACTGGCGGAATGCTTCGCCCTGCGTCTAACGCTCCGTGGTTCTTCCTCAGAGGGACCCCCCTCTGAACCATCTCCTGTAGCAGGTCGGCTTGGTAGGCTTGAAGCACTGCCATGGTGTGCAAGCTCGCACCTACCTGGCCCGCTGCCATGTACGCCTTACCCACGAGCGTAGATGTGGTGCGACATGGCTTGGAGGGTAACGCCGGCTTCTCCAGGGAGGACGCAAGTCAAGGGGAGAGATAGCTCGCAAGCGCATCCTCCACCTCCACCGCCTGATGACGCCGCCCCGACACACGGAAGTCATCGTCCACTACGCTGAGCAAGTCCGCCTCCTCGGAGTCGGATTGCTGCAGCGTCTCCGGATCCAAACCGCGAGCGGGAGAAACCGAGAAATGGGCTCCCGAACGAGGAAAGGAAGCGTCGGAGCCAGCGGATGAAGGTCGGGAAAAAGCCTCAGCTGTCCCGAAATCCTCCGACAGATCACGCTGTGAACCCCATGAGTGAAGCCGCCGGGCTGCCTCAGCGGCCGCGGGGCCCACGCCACGGGGAGAACACATCCGGCCATCCTCGGAAAAGAGAGCCATGCTGTACCTCAGTACCCGCATGGAAAGGGCTTCGCAAGGGGCATGCTCCATCTCCAAACATGACACACACATCTCATGAGAATCTCCATCCGTGATGTACCGAGGGCAAGGAAAAACACACCTTCTGTACATCTGGTTGCCGGACATGCTGGTAGACTTCTTCTTCAGGTAAGACACACTGCTTGTAGGACTGGAGCTTTCTTCAAACAACATACAGAGCGCCTGCTGAATAGAAAAAAGCTAATGATGAGTGTGTACAGGTGTGCTTTATACTCCTCCGGTTATTCCGTCACACCTTACCATTCTAGCAACAAACCAATAGGATTGGAGTGATTTCATTTACGTTCAGACCTGCTACGCCTAGAGGCGTTCCCATAGTGTCGTAACCGACGCAGTTCGAGTTCCCTCGAAGGGGAACCTCTTGTGTTCTCACCCAGTGTGCTTTTAATTCTCCTTTTTCTTTTCAAAAAACTCTCAATTTAACAGAAGTATTGTCAGGGCAGAACTCGGCTGATTCATACATCAATGCCTTTTACAGGGTCACTTCTTGTCATGTGTTTAGGAATTTAAGATTATTGTGTTTTACTTACTTTACAGCCGCTGTCAAGCAAACATAAGGCAGCATTTATGAAGAAATTGGCTTTTCTTTAGGTCAAATAGTTAAATAAGCACACAAAATAATTATCTGTAGACCAAAGTGTTGTTTAAGTTCTCGCTATTTCTGGGCCATTTGCCATGTTTTCCTCAGTTCACAAAAATTAGAAGCAGGACTTTTGGTTTTTGGCTGCTGTAGCAACCCCTGCAGCATATGAAGATAAACTACAAAGGCTGAAGCGTAATTCTCTGTCCTGGCTTGTTTAAAGATGTACTGGCCTTTGTGCTCCTCATCATTAATTGCTTATAAAACTGCTCCACAAGCACTTCCCGGTGTTTCATGTTTCTTTCCATTCCGCTCTAAAATAAAACGCTCACCTTGACCTTTGTGCTCTGATGCATCTTTTATCTTACTCTCAGCTGATGTGGGCCAACATACTGAAGTAAAGATTTCAGCCAAAGAGCGTAGTCGTCATTAAAGACTGTATGTATCAGATTTATTTGAGTCTTTTTTAATCTCTCTGCGGGGAGTGTAGAGCACTGTGGTTTTACTCAAGGGCTTCATATCTTAATGTGCAGCACTCATCATTATTTCATTATCTCCATTTTAGGAGAGAACCCTAAAATGAGTTATCCACGTGCAGGCAAAAACACCCCAAACCATGCTTTTAGAGAGACAGAAGACAGAAATTCCCTAATTCCTATGTTTTTTTTTATGAACAATTCAACATAGTTACTCAATTCACAACAGTCAACTTTGGAGAGTCCTAGACGGTCCCTACAACTGATTTACTACAAAACAAAAATTAAGCTTTGACAAATGAATATAGATACGTAAATAGTTACATAAATGATGGGCTAAAATATACATTTACATAGTTTTACAACACTTATATTTAGGTAAATTAATACTCAATACTCAACATTCTCTCAAAGTTAGAAATCAATTTAAAAACTTGAATGCTTCAGAAAACGGTTGGCAACAATTTTGTACAGAATATTCCATTTGTAATGAAAAGGCTAAAAATGCCAAACCAGCAGCATGGTGCTTTAAATGACATCAAATGCCAGTTGACACATATTACTTTTTTTTGTTTTGTTTTTAATTCTTGTGCACTTGGGCATACACAAGTAGAACCGTCCAAACATATGCACACACATACACAAAACACAATAATTTTTTCATCGATGTTGCCAAGAGGAATAATTTGCAAGCTGTGCTGTTCTTTCTCTCTCCACCACTTTGGTTTTGTGCAATTAACATTTTGAGATGGCCCTGTTCCACGCTCTGGTTCATCCCAGTCGACTGTGCAGGAGACAGGTTGCTATTCCCTTGGACCTCATGTTAGATGAAATTCTCCTGTCACCTAAAACTAAGCTTTCCCAGTAATTCCATTTTCCAATCCACCCACATGATTTTTTTCCTTCTTTTTTTTTTATGGCTGTATGTACGGTAAAATGTATTCCACAGAGTTATACTGTTCACTCAATAACTTGATAAACTTTCAATCTCCCACAATGGAAAACACACGATTTGGGTTTTTACACCTCTTTCACTCCCTCCTTATTAACTCATGCTCGGTCGACGCTAACCTCCTACCCCCCCATCGTCTGTATTAATTAAGCTCCTGTGAGGATCGGGGAGGATTTATTAGATAGAGGAAGGCTTAGGGTTCCTGGCATTTTGCTTATTAATGATGATCATGATAATCCCCTTTTCTACTAGACTGAGATTTAGTGTCTTATGACATCAGGCCTGTTTTCACCCTGTTTGAGGTAAATTTGTGTTTGTGTTTTCACTGTGTTTGTGTTTTCACTGTTTACGTCTTTCTTTCCCTCCCTTGTTACATTACTTAGTTCAGACACTGTTGGCTGAGCTCCTGTTTTGCTTATTTTACTCAGTCTCTACATCCTAAAGGTGTGTGTTCACACTTTGGATTTTACTTCTCTCTTTCCTTTTCTGTCCTTCGCTTCCCTCCTTCCCTTGTCGCTGTAGCCCTCTTTTCTCCACATTAACTTTGACAGGTGATGTTTTACAGCTCATTCCTTCCTTGTTTCCTTCCTTCCCTCCATACACGTATTTTATCATTCGTAATTTGGTCTAACTTGTACATACAAATAGTCAAATGCTTCATGCCCCTTGCTTTCTCCGATTTCTCCATCCTTCCATCTCTGTCTTTCTTAACTTCACTCTCTCTTTGCCAGTGCTTTGTCTGCTTGTTTCACAATGTCAGTCTCTCGCCTTCTCTTCTTCCTTCCCTTCCCCCTACCTATGCCCTCACTCATCCTCTCTCACATTTGCTCTCACCTTCCCTTCTTTCTGCCATCCCTCCTTTCCTTCATTGATTTCTTCATTCTCTCAATGTCAGCCCTTCTGTCTCCCCCTCCCCTTGTCAGCCACACATCTCTCTATCATCTCCTCTTCTTCTTCTCCTTCATCTTCTTCTTGTTGGAGAAAATCTTCCCTTCATTTACCACCCTCCTTCTCTTCCTCCATTCTCCCTCCTCCCCCTTTTTTCCTTCTTACCAGAAGTCCTTGCCACTGGGCCAAGCCTGCCTATTTACATTGGAATAAATCTACCTCATCACACAGCCACTTCTCAGTAGTTTCTTTTTTTTTCTCAACCACTGCAATCCTTTTAGTCACTAGCCTCAAGAATTAATAAAACACAGCTATAAACTTTCTCCCCCTCACTCTCTCAATGTCAAATGATGGATGGCTGCTAGGAGTGGGTGCCAGCTGTGATGTAATGGCACTATAGCTATGCCCTTATTTTAACTCTGGCCTCCATCAGAGTATTTGTCAACATGGGGCCCCTTCAAAGGCATAATGCAAATGAAAGCTAATAAAGGGAGGCAAAAATAGCTAAATTTTACAGTGATTGTAATAAGTAATCAAAAATGACAGTAATTGGATGCAGCTCTACAGTCTCTTACAGGGACAAAAAGGGGTCTAATGATGTGAATGAAGTCTAAAGATAGGTGAACAATATATCTAAACAGGCAGGGAGTGTTCTTGCCTTGATTTTCATGAGCACTGGCTGCAGAGTTTTAAAAAATAAACAACATAACAAAAAATATAAAATACGTAAGTATTAAACCCATTTAATAGGACACAGGTTTAAAGGACATGTCATTAGTTAAATAGAGGACACCTGTGTGTAATTTCAAATGTTTACCTCTATCTGGCATGTCCAATTTTTTGTGAGTTTGTATCTGCACCACACTAAATGTGCATCTGGAAAATGAATATATATATATATATATATATATATATATATATTCAAATCAGAACGGTCTTCTTCTTCTTCTTCTTAGGAAAACAGTGTCCAATTTCAGTATCAATGGAGGAAACTGGCAGCAGAAAGTGTGTGGAGGGTTTGTGTCCCGTCTCCTGCAGGCAATAGACCTTTTCCACAGGAGACATTTTGGCTTGTCAGAGCCGGAAAAGCACAGGTGAAACAAATTTAGTTAACAATGGCTCAGTTCCATCAAGTGCCCCAGTAAGCCATGACAGTGAGCCAGCATGCACAACACCATGGCCCTAAAACTAGCTCACATAAATTGAATGCAGTCATTTGTAATGGTATCAATACACCTGTGCTTTTCCTGCTGCGACAAGCCAAAATGTCTGCTGTGAAAAAAAGATGTCGACTTTGGCATCTACTCTATACTATTTTGCAGTCACAAATATGCATGCTAATACAGAAAATGACATGGATGGACTGAATGAAATGAAATACTGCAACGTTGTAGTGATGGGAAAATGCGTATTTGCAGGCATTTTATTTTGCGTAAAAACCATTTGGCTTTACTGTTGCTTTACTCCAAGGTGAGTAAGTGTAACACAGACATTCCACACAGATCTAGAATCAAAGGTCAAAACAACCTGCTGATGATTTGAACAAATGAGTCAGCGGCATCCAGAGCTTTCATCTAAAGCCTTTGCAGGATTATGCAAAGAGTTGGCCTTGTTCAGAGTGAAAGACACGGTAAGTGTGGACGTCTGGCGCAGACATTATAGGAGAAAGTGGGGGCTTTGGTATTCAAATGACAGATGATAGAGAATTCACAAGCAGCAGACAAGCAGAGCAGCCCTGTACTTGAAGTAGAAGAGATGGAGCGACCTTTTCAAACCTCCGTGACTGCGATGCCATTGAATGCTCATTTGTCATACTTTGCTGACTCTACTTTCAAATGACATGGATCAGCATCAGCCTGAGAAAGGGTACTGCTGAGTTTCACATTTGCAATGTCTTACTCTTCTGCACTCAGGACAATTTGTTTCCGTAGGACTTTTTTTATTTTTATTTTTTTTTATCAGCTTGTTACTCAACTTTAAACGGTCTGTCCACCCATATTACCAAAAATACATAGTTTATACATACAGTACCTCTAGTGGTATGTAGCGATAGTTTTGGTTTTAGTCCTCCATATTTTGAATTTTATGTCAATAGTCCTGCCTTCCACCCTATACAATAGAGGTGAACGGAATTTAATTTGTGTCACACACAGCGCTATCAATAGCATGTAAGTGTCCGTGTTACTCTGGATAATCTACAGAAGACGCTGTTTTTTTTAGGGTCTATTTCTTCGGAAGAAAGTAGTTCCAATGGAAACTTCTTACTGTAAAATGGGTGCAAAATTATTTGATGAAATGGTACTTAGTCACACCGCACCCATATCAGAGGAAAAGATAAAGTCTAAATTCTGCACCTCTTGTCTGCCATATTTCTCTCTCTGTGTTAGCAGAGAGGGCAAATTATATATGCCAAATGAGTTTGCTTGACCCGAATGACACAAATGGAAGATGTATATTGAGGGTGTGTGTGTGTGTGTGTGTGTGTGTTACCATATTAGGCAAATTTATTTACATTGCAATTTCCAAGCACTACAGTCATTCAAAGTGCTTTACAGACACAACGATACAAAAACAGATACAAAGGTACTATATAATATAAAGCTAGATAATTTATGAGCAATAGAAAATAAAATCAAGATTAAAAAAGTAAACCTCTCTCTGTCAAAGTGCATTACTTTGACAGTGAATACAAAAATTGCAAAGAAAAAGAGATATATAAATATAATTAAAACAATGAGATTAAAAGAGAAATGTACTGGACTGAGCTAAAACACTTTGTCAGATAAATAGTGATAAATACGATTGTAAAGGTTTTAAAGGCCTCAGAGAACGTTTGAGAATGTTTCAAGACCTGACTTAAAGGATTGTAAGGTGCTAGCCAGTCTCAGGTGTTTTGGGAGTTTATTCCAGGCATGAGGAGCATAAAAACAGAAAGCTCCATGTCTTGTTCTTGTGAAGGGAACTGCAAGCAGCTGAGGACCTGAGGGGTCTAGCAGGTTCATGCCTTTGAAGGAGGTCATTGATGGAAATTGGTCGTAGCTCATTGATTGCCTTATAAATACTCGAGTTGTGGTCGTTAATGAAAGGGATTCGAGGTGAGCAATAACTTTAAGTCTCTCCTCTTTGGCACTGAAGACAATAAGTTCTGTTTTATTGGTATTGGGTTGCAGAAAATTGCAGTGTATCCAGTTGTTAATTTCTTCAATGTATTTGGTTAGTGAATCAATTGGACCATATTTATCAGCTGATAATGCTATGTTATCTGCATAATTACTCTAGGGGATGTTGTTCTTTTGGAAAATTTGTACAATTGGCAACATTTACAAATTAAACAGGAGAGGCCCGAGGATTGACCCCTGGGGAACTCCACATCATTTTTATTCTCTTAGATTTACAGTTGCCTCTGTCTTTTACGTAGGACATTTTTCCAGTCTATCCACAAGTACATGATGGTTATGGTATCGAATGCAGCACTCAAGTCCAGTAGAAAAAGAATTGTTGTTTTTCCACAGTCATGGTTAAAACGAATATCATTTAAAACCTTTTAGTAAAACAGTCTTGTGCTGTGATGGGAACAAAATCCAGACTGGAAGATATCTAAAATATTATTACAGGTTAAAAAACTATTTAGTTGTAGGAAAACAACCTTTTCAATTATTTTGGACATAAACAGTAGATTTGAAATGGGCCTATAATTACTGATTACTGAAAGATTGGTCTTTTTTAGCAGCGGCTTAATATATGCAGTTTTCATGGCCTTCAGGAAATCACATGAAAGGAAGGACATGTTAAAAATGTGAAGAAAATCTGGGGCAATACAATCAAAGAAACTTTTGAAAAAGACTATCAAGACAACATGTAGTGGGTTTTAGATTGACCACCACTTCTTCTAGTGTTTTGTGGTTGACTGGATTAAATTTTGACTTTTTGCTGGGTTTGTTTTGTGTAAATGTACCGGTGTCACTGAGACTAGACTTGGAGTGGAGGAGCTGATTTTTTTTCTGATTGTCATTATCTTTTCTGAGAAAAAGTAGGCAGTTATTGCATGACTGAGTGGAGAGCAATTGAGCGGCTATAATAATAATAATAATAATAATAATAATAATAATAATATTTATTTGTAGAGCACTTTTCAAAAACAAGTTACAAAGTGCTTCAACAAGTGCAAAGACAACAATACAATACCCAAAAGACAACAATACAAGCAAGAAAACATTGAAATATACTCACTCTGGGGTTAGTTAATCAACAGTGGAAAAAAAATATTTTGGTTGATAAGCTGAGAAAAAATGACTCTCTGGCTTTTTTCAGTGCTAGCCTGTAATTGGATAGTTTCCCCTTGTAAGTGTCTAGATGGACTATGAGTTTTGTTTTCCTTCACCTGCGTTCAGCTTTCCAGCATTCTGTTTTATGAAGGTTTACTAAAGGAGAGTCTCTCCACAGGGCTTTCCTTAAATAAAGGAGCTATGTTCTCTTTGACATACCTTCATGAAGTGACCTCTGATCTAGTGTGTATCAGGGCATCGACAGACATTTAAACTAAAATACAGTAATGGTCAGGGAGCGCAACATCAGTGACTGACATGTTGGAAATATCAGGACCTTTGGATATAAGTCCAGCATGTGGCACTTACAGTGTGTAGGTCTAGAATTGTCTAGAGTATGGAGTAGTTCTATAGCACTGCTGTCCTTGATGGATGTTGAAGTCACCGACAATAACTAACGAGTCAAAGTCGATGCATATGGTAGACAGGAGCTATGTGAAATCATCCTGACAGTTTGCTGAAAATCCTGGGGGCCTATATACTGTGAGTAATAAGACACCTGAGAATGATTTTAATACAATTGCAAGATATTCAAAGGTGGCAAACTTTCCAAATGATATATATTTGCATTGTAGAGTGTCATTATACAGAGCAGCCACTGCACCACCTTTTAGTTGATTCTGACCTCACTCATAAAGCAGAAATTGGGGGAGCTGACTCAATAAGAACCATAGCACTATTATTTGCATTGAGCCAAGTTTCGGTTAAAAACACAATGTCTAATTGACGTTCTATTATAAAATCATTAATTAAATATGAGTTGCCTGTGAAGGACCTAATATTTAGTAAGGCCAAACTTAATTTGTTTAAAACAAGGGGGAGTAACAGGGCAGTGTCTCCAGAAATGGTGATAGAAAGTTGTTGCAGGTGAGAAGTGTTTTGTGGCAGCCTGCAGTCCAACCGTCACTGTTTTTTTTAGGTCTGTGAATTACAATGACAGCGATAGGGAATTGAATGGGGTTTGTTGACAGGTGAAGGGGCCAGAATGGTAGTTATGGATGGAGAGGGGGAAATAGTAGGGTCTGGGCATCAGTCTGCATGACTGAAAAGATTTGGGAAACGTTGGCAGGAAACGTTGGCAGCCAGGATTGTTTGTCGTTGAGGTGAAGATTGTCATGTTTGCATAGGTGGTCTTTGTTCTAAAATGAGTCAAAATGAATAATGTATCCAAAACCACATGGCAAGCAGAAATTTGATAGCCACTGATCAGCACTGCAGAGGCGGCTGAACATTTCAGAGTTCCGTCAGATAGTGGGGATTAGACCAGACATTACACAAGTTTTGCCAAGACTCTCAATAGTTTCCACGAGAAGCTTGTAATCCCTCTGGAGTTTAATTGATTGTTTGCATCTAAGATTGTTAAAACCACAACAACAACAACAAATACAGTGTGCACAGATGGGTGATGTTCAATGATTGCTGGAATATGTGCATGTGAGTCAAGCAATTTAGCACCCGAAAGTGAATACATAATGCAGTTTGGAATAGCTACTGATCTGACCATGGAATCGCCAACAAGGATATATTTGTGAGACGGGAAGAAGAGACAGAGAGTTTGCATTAGCATACTTTGTGTTAATATAGCTACATTAACAATGGTTGTTGTGGCAGGAGGCGGGAAAGGGAGGCCAGGTAAGGCGGATGAAGACAGCGGTGGGTCCACACTGGGGTGCTTACCAGAGGGAGAGCCTCTGAACTTCTGTCGGGAGATGTGCACTTCCTGCGGGAGGACTGTCCAGCACCAGCACAGCCATCCCGGACAACTGATGCCCAGGAGGATGATCCAGGTCGGTACTGTGTATGGTTTATCGCAGGGTAAGAGGGCGGCAGCCCATACTCATTCTCCAGTCCCTGGAGTGGTTTGAAGAAGTTAAAGAGCAGTGATGATTCATTGTCCATTTCTCCAAGTGGATCTGGAAAAAGAGGCGTAGACTGCCTGCTCTTTTTCTGCGGCACTGTGGGCCAGGAAGTGGATGGAGCAGCAGAATCGTCACCGATTCAAACGCAGGAGTCCACTTACTAGCCATTTCTGTAGCCTTCCTATAGATAAATTTTCTCCTGAATTCAACCAAAGCTCATAAGCACAGAAGAAGCCTTGTAGTCTTGAAAGAACTTGGTTTGGAAGATGATATTAGAGGAATCTGTCGGTGCTCTCTGTGCTGCAGTCAGTCAGACTGAATCTGGTACAATAGTATAACATCACTGTATGTTGATGTGCAGAGTCAGATTAAAACGGATGATAGGGGCTCAAATATTGCACCCCATCATCCCTCCTGTCCCGCGGCCATTCCTGTGTGTGATCTTGCCCAGTGGAGGTTGTGTGGTGATGAGCAAGTCTATATTCCAGACATTCAACAAACAAGGGAGGGTTATATTTAGGAAACAATCCAGATATGATTGACTCATCAAATTAAGTAGGCGGGTGACATTCACTTAAAAAAAGCCTTTGGGTAAAATCAAGCAGCAGGATGGGCGGGTTACATTCACTAAATGAGACAAGTGTGCTACATTTATTTAAAAGGATGGTTGTATTGTATTTAACAAACAAGACTGCTGCATGATGTTCATGAAGCGGTTGTTAAAAACAGAAGGCCACACACCAGCAAAACCCTTAGACTCCATTTGCACTTTCAAGTGTCCAATATCCGTATGAAATGCAGCTGTGATTTAATACACTTTCATTCACACTTTGCCACATACTGTATATGTGTCTCCACATCATAAATCTGATATCAATCTGTCTTGGTGTTCCTGAGCTATATGCAAATTAGGGTAAACTACACTCTATTAGATCTGAAGCTGTATGGTAACTGCCAAAAACTCAAGAAGCATTGACTTTGGTCATCCAGTATCCTGCCTTTTGTTTTTTGAAAAACTGACTGATTGAAATATTTTTGTATTGTAAAAATAATTGGTATAGTGGTTTGTATTTTAAAATTTACATTGGAGTGGATCAAATTTATTGGCTACCTTTCTAAAGGTTACAGTAGTTAATGTCGTTGTGACCTTGTTTTAGGTCCCAGTGCAGACTGCTAGTAGATACATACATTTAAAGAAAACACTGCTGATGCTGTGCTGTTTAGTTGCTCTGAACTGCTGGTGATTAATTACTCCAAAGACAACATGGATGGCATTAGACTGTGTGTAAATTACACACGTTCATACACATGCACACGTGCATACATACGCATACAAACATGCTGGCACATGCACATATTTGCTCTCAAGTGGACCTACACATGTTCAATCATTATTCCCTTCCTGTGGGTGTTTATATGTCCATCTGTGCTTACGTTCACTGTGTATGTGTGTGTGTGTGTGTGTGTGTGTCTGGGGAGGGGTGACATTTCCTGTATCACGTACCACAGTTTGTTTGATCTTCCCTCTTTCATCTTCTCAGCAAAGAAACCTGACATTACGGGGTCTCTCCACTCTCCTCTCGCTCCATTTTAAGTCTTAAGTGTAGCTACCCGTGTGTGTTTGTGTGTTTGTGTGTATGTGTGCGTACGAGTAAGCCAAGCGAAGGGATAAATAACTGTGTCCTCTCCACCTTAGGGCGAACGGGAGTAAAGTGTACATTCCCTCCCTCCTCACACCTCCTGCATTAGTAAAGGTAGGGGATATAGCAGTGTGTGGCATGTGTGTCAGTTACTGGAAGTGTAGTGCATTTGCATTTGTGTATATGTGTTAGCAGTAGCTATATTATTCCATCAGATTTTATCTTTGATTGTCTAACCACGCCTCCTAACCTTGAGAGTTTGTGAGCATGGAACAGCTACAATATAAAACTGTAACCTTGAAATTCCTTAACAATAGAGTGAAACAGACATTTGTAAACAGCTCCTCATTATTTTAGTAATTGCTCAGTGCACTGGGGCTTTTGCTTCAGTTGGACAAGATAAATACAAGATAGCATATGCAACAGAAGAGAGAATTGTTCTGCAGAGCAGAATATGCAGCCACACTGATGCTTCATCAGCAGTAGCCGAGGAGGATATTTGTTTTCCTTCATAAATCAAAGGTCCTTGTAATGAAACCTTGAGCGAAACATCACAGACTTCTCGCCCGGTGTTGTGATTCAGAAATTGCCCTTCTATCAAAGAAGACAGCTTTAAGTCCCAATGTCAGCAACAATCCACCTTTCTTAAATGTCCTTAATTGTGACATTGAATCTCTGCCAGCTGCAGAGGTGCTGTTCTGGAAATGACACTGACCTCCAATGCGGATGAGGCAGAGAAAAAAAAGAATTTCCCTACAAGGAGCAATCCAGGTATCATATCACATTCAGGAGGAGGTGGGTGTAGGTTAAACATTGACCTCAGTATAAACACAACCGTGGACTTCATAAAAGCACGTATGCTTAGTAGAAAATACAAGCTTGATAAAGTACTTCATCACTTCAGTCACACACTGATTATAGCAAATACTTCAAATTGTTCGCCCCTGACTAATTTTAGACTCGGGCTGAATTTCTGCCAGATTGGTGTCTTTTGATGTGCCATTTAAGTGGGGTCACGATGCCAGATTAATTGCCTATATTAACTGACTAATCGGACGGATTTGCAGCATGTCTGAAAATTTGGTCGACTGTTAAAAGATACTAATAATAAATAGTAATTTACTGTATCTGATGCTTTTCCAAAGTGGCTTAAAATTGCTATATATGTCATAGGTCGCAAGCCTCTGATCTGTCTTCCTCAGCGACTCATTGCTGGATGTCACAGTGGGAACTGAACCTGGGTCTCCCACACTAGAAACGTGTGTCTTATCTACAGTGCCACTGATCCATTACAAACTAAAGTAAGCGTGTATTTAATATTATTGAAGTACTTTTTTACATGTTGTAGCTAAACCTGTAGTCTCGAGGCTGCTGTGATATAAAACTGAACTTTACTGCAGAACAGACACCCATCTGAGGCTCCATATTTTTATTTTATTTATTTGTTTTTTCTTAATTTCTGGTCACAGTAAAATGCACAAAGTAACACTGCCTTTCTCTCTTTTAAGCCAACATTGCTGAGGGAGCAGCTTGTTTGAATAAATAATTAATTGAAATTGTTACTGGACAACACTGACTGGTTCTGTGAATGAATGAATCCGTCCAGAGCAAGCAGAAAAGTCACAGGTTCTGGCTGTTCAGACAGGTTGATAAAAATGTATTGTGTGAGTTAACACAACATACAAGATCAATAAAAACACAGACTGTCTACCCGGCTTTATGTGAGCTGGTTAATGTGTTACTGTTTGGGAAGTCTCAGGTCTGGTAAGAAAAACATAAGAAATTCACACAAATAACCAGCCCTTTGTCACTTGACTGGGGTGAGTCAAATACTGGAGATGTTCAGACCCTGTTTCACTTGTAAAAAAGGGCCAGGGAGCGACTGTAGACTGAGTATTAAAATATTTTAAATATTGAGTAATGCTGATGATAAGTCCCAATCCAAAATGTATACATTTCAACTTTATGAAGCACTTTGTAAAATAAATTAAAGTTGGTGAACCAGGTCTAATTTAGGTAAGATATGCTTTATAATTCAATAACCCTGTAGAAAAGAAATACCCTGCATCTCTGCTGTTTTAATAGCCTTTATTTATTCATTTAACAAACTACCTAAGTATCAGGCAATAAGAATCTAAAAAACAACTCTTACAAATATTAAAAAGTTAGAGCACTCAAAGAAATTTTAAATCACAATGCAGTGCCTTTCAGTAATTCGGTTGTATGCAAAACCAGCTGTTAGTGCCGGTGTTCTGTCGATTTATGCTACCTATTGAGATGTGCTACTTAGCGGTTCTGCGCATGCGTATGACCCACAAGCATGGTCTGTTACCACGCACATAAATCTGTGCAACCTTGATGCTGGACATGCCGTTGAGACAGTGACTGATCGTCAGCAATATCAAAAAGAAAATAATTATTAGTCTATCAGAACACCATCTCAACATTGACATGGCAGATATTATAGGTGGCTGTTTGGACTGCTTTAATTTTGCCGTTTAAACTATTTCCACCCTGCTGAGACCAGTGTAGCAACTTGTTAACTTTCAGTCTCAGTGCTGCAAGTTATGGATAATATCAGTTTGTGACATATGCAAAAAGGTGTAATTACACATGGGTAAAATACATATAAAACAGGATCATAACTTTATCAGGCTCACACACATCAATTGAAATATGGTTTCATTTTTTGACTCTGAAACCAGTGTTTCATGGCATTGCTGTAGCTAGTTCCAGATGTCTCCTTTAACAATATCCAGTTACTTAACATTGAAACACAGGGCTCTAGCATTCACAGGACAATATAACAATCATATATAACCACCAGTTTTAATTATTTCAACTTTGTTTCTGAGAAATCTTAATGCTAATATACCCATTAACCTTAGTTGCCATGGAGAAAAGCCAGTCAGAGCTGGGAATCAGAATGGCAATGAACTGAAAATGCTTATTTGTTGCAGTAGTTAATAAAATGCGTTGCCATAGTTGCTGAATTCAACAACAATTGACCTGCAGTTGATGCTGCAGTTAAAAAAAAGAGTTTTGTAGATTCCAGTGTTAGTATGTATGTAGTATACCCACCTCTTTTTCCAGGTACAATGATATAGACCCATTGAAAAGGAGAAATAATGGAACACATGATAACAGTAAGGGTTTCTGGATTAGTAATTACAACTGCAGTTTCTTTACATGGACTGTATTTCATAATTTCTCCTCCCTCAAAATATACTGTGGCAAAGAGAGACATTATGAAGCACACACGGACACGTGAAAAAAGCAGCACTGCAGGTTAGCATCTTCCATAAAACCTGATGATAGTAAAATGTCTATTCAGAAATGACTGGGAATGGGAGAGAGAGACAGAGAGAAAGAGGGAGCGAGCCAGGTGGTGCTGCATGAATATATACTCCTCAAAAAGGAATTGTTGGGCATCTGTAAATAACATCATAGAGTATGGTCTAGACCTGCTCTTTTATGAAAAGCGCTGTGAGATAACTGTTGTTGTGATTGGGCGCTATATAAATAAAATTTAATTGAATACAGTTCCTTAATCAAAAATGATTTTAAATACAACCAGTAAAAATTTGGAAAATCAATATGTGGTGGTCCGAGTTGATAATTATCCAAATTATAGGCTTATTATGGGAAACACTGCTTTCCCTACCACCTTCACCCCCAAACAAAGCAGTCTCCCCCGACTTATTAACTAACATCATCTTCATAACAGCAGCAGGAGTGTGGTTTTTACAAAGCATATAGCCTAGGCCTAATGTTTCTTAACGCCACCGGCTGAAATAAAAAAATAAAGAAAGTAAATCCCGACTTTTAAACAGCTGTTTTACTGCACATGTAGCCTATTTATAAGAGCAGTATTCAGTAGTTACAAAACGTTGCGTTAACACCACTCTCTCCCGATGAGTCCAAGCATCAGTGACAGCAGCTGCCGGAGTTTCTTTCTGTAAGTTTCATGTTGCTGTGCTGCTTCAGCAGATGCTTCAATTAATCAGATGTAGAACTGTCCGCGGTTGAAAGCTTTTTGCTGGTCGCACAGTTTACAATAGACGACAATGTTCTTTGCATCTTTGCATGGCAGCAGCTACTTACAGCTGTGGAAAGAACGCCTCTCCCCCTCGCTCTCCTTTCTTCCTTTAGTGTTTGTCTATCAGCGGACATGAACAACAAAGTCCGGTGCCGCTGAGCTGCCGCACAGTCGTGGATTTACATCAAGGATGGTGCCTTCAGTAACGCAGCCTTACTTGCCTTAGTAACTAGTAAAAATATTACTGTTTTTGGAAAAGTAAATAGTTACACTACTTAGTTACTGGGAAACACTGGAGAAGAATGCATACACACAGTCATCTTGCTGTGGAAGGCCTGTGTCAGGGTGTTGTACTATGTCGTAATGCTGTTTGTGTCCCTGCATAGGCAGCAAAATAAAAACATTACTTAGGTGACAAGGCTCTGCCTGTTCCTTTATCGCTCTCCCCCTTTCTCTCTACCCTTCACTGTTTTACCCAATATTCTTCTCCTCCTTTGGTGCCCTGTCAATCTCTTATTACACAATGCCTGTCGTTCTCTATACTCACCTCAATCCCCACCTCTATCTCTCTCTCCCTTTGTCTGTGGTGAATGTCATTTTGTCAGCCACTTGTCATTTCGCCTGCTGCCTCTCTCTCACCCTCTTTCTCTTTTTGCTTCCCTGCTGAAAGACTAATGACTGACTGCATGCAGAGGGATAGAAGGTTAAAACGAGAGAAAGAGGGTAAACAGAGGTAAGCTGTGAGTAGGGATGGGAGGAGGAAATTTGCTGAAAGAGAAATTTTGTTAAATGAAAGCAAAAATGAGTGAGGAATACCACAAAGCAAAACAAAGTTTCCTGCAGAGGTTATTGTGGAAGAACAGAATCATCTTTGCTAGTAAGTAATGTTATTTTTGGGCATATTAGCATTAGTTCAAACCACATCACAGATCAATTAAGTTAAATAAATTTAACAGGAGTCAGCAGAAGCCCAGAAAAAAATCAAGAAGGCCGTTCTTGTCCAACTCCAACCTGGAACAAAGACAGAAGTTGTGATCTCCCTTCATAAAACCACTTGTTACCCCGTGACCATGTTCCATAGTTTCCATACTTTGCTCATGTGATTGCAACTCCATGATAACTGAGCCAACTTCAGTTTACTGATGAATACCATGGGATACAGTCAAAAGCTTTAAGATTGATTTGTCAAGATACAACTCAAAGAGTGAACATTCGCACTCAAGTTAAAAAATATAAAATTGCATAGCATGTTTTACAGGTGAATACCTATTGCTACTGCTTATCTGTAATTATAACAAATAAGAAACAGTTCATGATTTATAAATAATTAAACACACATATACACAAGCAAAAGACCAGTTCAGTCTACTTTAATAGATTTTTTTGAGGCCGTGGAAACTTTTAAATTGTTATGACGAACTTGTTAGCAAACAGTTACACATCCAGCAGACATGTAGCGACACTAGCATTAATTTGGAGATGAAGATGAATGTAAATCCAAAATTAACTCTTCATTTAGCTCTGGTCTACAGCCACTGAGAAAAAATATCTGGCTCTTCAGCTGCAAAATTCTCCACTATATTTACAAGGTAGCCACTAACCGCGTCTGTCTACTGGGCACTACGTACAGTGGTTTTTCAGTGAAAACAGCTGCCTGCTTATCACTGAAAACGAGCAACCCTTTTATATACAAGTAGTCATGGATAATATAAAAAGAAACATTATACCCACTCTAAGATATGACGAATACTTACCAATAATGGTTTGCTTGTTTTCCAAATGCAAGCACCTTCCCAAAGCATAATCGGGAAGCCATCTTCTTTTTTATAACCAGCCTGTATAGTACCGAGTGTGTGTGTGTATATGACAGGAAGTACAATTGCTGTCATCTGGAGCTTAGCTACCTCATTTTATTCAACTCTATTGTTTATTGGCAGCCAAAATATTGCTTTTCTATGCATTGCTAATGCCATAACATTGGCATTAAAACCCCATCTTACAGACACACAGGTATTGTCACACAATAAGCACTTGCCCTCTTACTCACACAGCTATCTCTGTCTCAGACTCGTAAACAAACACACACACACACACACACACACACACACACACACACACACACACACACAGATAGAGCACACTCCAGGGAGTGTGTTGGCATTTCACTACAGCTCATTCTGTCATGACGGCATTACGGAGCCTTCCAGACACCTCTCAGACAGATTGGCTTCTCATCTTTAAGACAGCTGATAATGAATTTAAAGCACGGCCCTTGGCTTTGGCATACCTGTGGAAAGCACAATCCCAGACGATGAAAGAGGCAGACTGACACTATGTGCTTTGGCAAGACATCGTAACGGAAATGAAAATAACTTGCTGGTGTGAGGGTAAATTGGCAGATTTCATAAAAGGCAGCCTTTGTACGCTGAAAGGTGCTCCAAGGAATGAATGAGATTTGCTTTTCATCATTGTCCTGCAAGACACCTGGAATCTCTAAAATGACAGCTTGGTGAAAATGCACAATACAGGATCTGGTTGACTTTTCCATCCACCGTGTGTGTTTTCACAATTTCCAATGAGATTCAGTTATTTTGTTTGGTCTCAGCACTTTTCATGTGTGAGACAGTTTCAGGTGTGAGTTACACTACTGTAGACTGTAGACACAGTATGTAGCTTCTTTTTTTATATTTGACTGACGCAGAGGAATGTTGACAAGGCAGGATCTCAATGAAGTGGGAATGAAATACAACAGATTAATCAAAATGTACTTATGTGGAAAGATGTACATGTACAATTTATTGTCAGTTTCTAAAAACTGTCAATGAAGAGATTAACAGTTCATTTAATGTGCTCTCATGATTATTGTGGTTACATGGGGTTTGTGACACTGTGCAGCATTTTAATGGACAAGAAAGAAATACCTTTCAGTTGGTGTGTATATTTGGTGAGTGAGTGGCACATCTAAGAGCTCTCTTGAACTAATTAAAATCATATCACCAGTCAGCCATTGGTCAGTCAGAGTGCCTGAATCAATGAGTCTCTTGTCATCCCAATTTCTAAGATGAGCATCAGATCACCTAATTGGAGCTAACTTCAGTCAAATCAGAGGTTTTACAAGGAAGTAGCTTCAATTAAGCTGTCCAGTGCTACTTCAAGAAGTCAGCATTAATGGTAAAACACATAATTTTTCTTTCCGTAGCAAATGCAATAGGGATAGGCATAGGTCGACATTGAAATGCAGGTTCAGATAGGCAGATTCTTTTACCATAGGACAGAGCCGGGCTTGCTGTTTCTCCTGTTTCTTTATACTTAGCTAAGCTAACCATTTCCTAGCTCTAGGTTCATAACAAGCAAATAGATATGGGAGTGGTATATGTGACGGAGTAGCCCTGTCAGGTCCCGCAGGTAACTCAGTGCAACCACTATAACCACACGCACACGCACTCACACGCTCACACATACACACTCACTACTCACCCATTTCTCCCATTCACTCCGTTTACCCATTGACTCCCCTCTTGACAGCCATCACAGTAGTCATGGGTGCACACTTGGCCACTGCTAAACCAATGTCCACGCCATAACCTCGACGTCCAACAAACATTTCCCAGTATTCACTCCACAATCACCACACACCACTGTCAAACCAAGCGCCTGTTACACTTCCTGATTATATTGCATCAGACGCAGTACGCCAGCGTGTGACGTCACAATGACTTCATGTCTCTGCAAAAGTAAACGTCTTTCCCAAAATATTCTGTCAAGCTGCACCAAAAATACAAATAAAAATAGGTCTGCTTTTTTCTCATTAGTAGCAAGAATGTGAAAATATATATATTATCAACAACCCTCTCTTGTGAATCCCCCCCCCCCCCCCCCCCCCCCCCCCCCCCCCCCCCCCATTTTGGTAAGTAAGTTAGGCAGAAACAAAGATGCTTTGTTTGGTTCCACCCATTGAGATTTAACTCATATAATGCCACTGACATTAATTCACTGTCCAACAAATGGTTGTGTAGCAAAAACTCTGCTTATAGTACATTAGCGTTGAAAGTTTATAGTTCTTTCTAAATAAATTACACAAGAGGACTGTGGGAGAGGGTAAATTCTCTGTTAAGATTTAAAAATGTTAAAATTAAGTATCCTCAATAGCTCAACTTTTACTACCTTTAATTAGTTTGATTCAGCTCTGTAAAGAATAGACATTATTTGTAGATAAGTGCTCCAAGTAATGTAAGGTTTGTCTATAGAGAAGTGAATTGTCTCAAATCGGGCTCAACTCTGACTGACCTGAAAGTTCTGGAAAAATGTCTGAATAATAACTTTATGCTTAATTAGCTCAACCAAAGTTCAATAACTTGTTGCATTCCCCCCCGCTAAATCATATAGTCTGTGTGTTCAGTTCATATTAGAGAGACTAAGGGGAGATCAGAAATGGGTTGAGTGAGAACCATAGAAAGAGAAAATGCGACAGTTACTCAGTGACAAAACATCGATATAGTGGAGGAGAGAGATTCAAAGAGAGATTTAAATGAGATTTCCATGGGATGAAAGGCAGCCTGCAGATAATGAAGTGCCTTCTTTGACCAGTGGCCAAAATAAAAAGGGACACAAAAGCTCTCTGACATACACACACTGTAAGAAGACTAGAACCATAAACAAGCATACACCATTATCAAGTGGATACTGGCTTTTACACACTAATCCCAGTCAAATCCCTTTGGAAAGCAATGAGACTGGCACCGCCACACAGCCACACAGTGTGCGTCTGTGTGTGTCTGTGTGGGATAAAGTGGCAAAGTGATCATGCAGAGTGTAAATCCCGGAGTGGAGTGTTAACCATCCCCGAGGTTGTGTTAGTCTGTTGGAACAGCATTTCACAAACTCCTGGGAACCAAAAGCAGTAAATTTAGTCTGTCCCCAGGGGTGTTGAGGGAGGGAAGTGAGGAAGGGGGAGCATGTGGTGGGGGTTGGTGAGCCTCTGAAAGCATACAGCTCAATTGTGAAGTGAGGAGACACTACAAAATAGGCTGCCACCCACACAATGTAGTCCACACTGCGCCATTCTAGAACAGGGGGTCCCTTTCAGTCTTAGACCAAAGTGGAGCAAAATACGGGTAATTTAATCCAGTCTGGGGATTCATGAAAAAATGCAGTATATGTCATGTGACATGTTTTAAATTTAAACATTGAAGTTGCTATCCCTGAAAATACTGCCATAGCCCCAAATGATCAAAAGCAAAGCATACTTGGAGGAATGCCAAATGGCCGACAATGACAATAAAAGTGATTATAGCAACTAGTCAGGTAAAATAATACAGCACATACTCTAAGTGAAGAATCTGTACTTAGACTATTATATACAATTATATGAAAATTAAAAGAGAGGCACTTGGGGAGGGGGGGGAAGATAGCAAAGTTACTACAAATGGACAAAGTAAGTGAAAAAGACAGAAAAGTTAAGTAAAATAAAATAAGTTTTCAGGTCAAAGAGGACTAACAGTGCCCTGGAAACACGCAGAGGAAAGGGGAATGAGAAGGAGGGGAGGAACAAGGGAGGAGATATATGTATAAAAAGCCAGTCCTGTCTGCTTGTGCCGCCCCCCTCGCCCTCCCCCACAGGATGGTGTGATGGGGTAGAGATGAAAGAGAGACTTTGAAGGAGTGATCCTTCCCTTGCTCCCTGGAAGGAGGTGGAGAGTGATCAGAGCAGAGGCCCCTGACACAGCAAGAGATGTCAAGATACACATACACACAGTACTTTTCACATTATGCACTTGACTTCTTTTAGAAGTACTTTCGAAGGTGACTTTACAGTCCATTTTATTTTGTGAAACTGACCATATGGGCTACCTTTTTTCTACACTTTCTCAGTGCTGACAGCACTTAAGTGCTCACAAAAGTCATCTCCACTTGCTGCTAGATGGCAACTAAATATATTTTGCTAAAGTTGCAATAATCTTTTTATCTCTCTCTGTGTGCAAAAATACTTGTGCTACTCTTGTCTCCAGCATTGTCACGATTCTCCAGTGGTGACGAGATAGGATAGGTCATCAGATGACACACTGTCTACATTGTGTTTGAACTGGGGTTACAGATTCATTGGTCATGTTTACTGTATCTTCCCTAACTCAGCTCTCGGAAATGAGGAGAGATCGAAGGATGACAGTGGAGGAGAGTACTGTGGACAGCAGAGTGTTTCATCTCTAGCATAAGCACAATTTCTGGAATCTGTTTTCATCTTTGAAATCATTGCTGTATATATTCAGAAAAGTTTGGTTGATTATAGTCCCTCTTTGTCATAAATATCCTGCTCCATACTAGATGAACAGTCACACTCCAGAGCTACAATGTGCAACCACAGTCTTTGAACACTGACTACCTGGGACTTCCTTCACTGCCTAGTGCCTAGAAATGCAGAAGGTATCGAACAAAAGAAAATAATAAGTAGCCTTGTGCTTTTTACACAGTTTGTGGCAGCTTTTGGGGCAAGTGTAAAAAGTTGACAAGATAAGAAAATTTGGCTAAGTGCGAGAAAAAGGCCTAAATGTAGTTATTTGGGGTGCCAAATCAGTAGGCTCAACTGGTTTTAGCAATACTGGATTTTTATATGTTTCTCCCCAATGTGATTGAGTATTTTGACATGTGAAGGATTCAATTTGCTGGTTTAGACAAGACCAACATTCTTGTTTTGTTATTTCCTATATCAACAAATTTTCAGTTGATCAGAAATCAAAAAAGTGCTAGATTGACATATTGTGATAGAGCATTTAATCCATATTGCCCAACCCTAGCATAAAGGTTTGGGAGTCCATTTGCATCAATGCAGACAATAGAGGACCACAACAGTTGAACAAGAACCTCAGTTGAGTAGCCCTAAAGCAGGGTATCAGGTTGAGGCTGCAGTACAGTCCTCCAAATCCCTGTTGGTGTCATATACTGTATGTGTCTCATATTATCGCACATATTCTCTAAATAGCTCAGATTTATGTTTCCTACATCAGAAATGTCCCTTTCAATCTTTCAGTCAGTTTGTCAGCTTGTAAATTCCTCCAATCACCCAGTCACACATCCAAAAATCTAACCATTGATTTCATTTATGCCTGGCTCTCTTAATGTCTCTGTCATTTTGTGCTGCCAGTATGTGGTGTCATTTAATCTAACTCTCTTTTATTGATTTGGCTACAGACACTCTATTATGTGTAGCCTTTTTTATGGTGCGTTGTCACTGATTGAGACCATTCCAAACTTATGCATCCATGATTTCATCTTTTAAATTACAGTCTAAGTCAGTCTGATACTCCATCCCCATCTTTTTATAAACATATTGTCCTTTCATGAGATGCAGTGATTTCAGTCTAGCCTGAATTGCTTAGCCTTTGCACTTTTGAGTTGACAGCCTTAGCATTCACACTATTCTCAGTGGCACTCCACCTTTTTGATGTGCTTACAGCAGTGAATATGGGGTAAGTTGTAAAATTCTAAGGTAAGCCGAAATTTTAATTGCTCTGAAATGTCACAGAAAAAGAAACTTAAGTCCCGTGGGATCACCCCAGAGGCAAACACAAATGGTGGATGGATAAAGCTGGATAAAGCTGGAATTAAGGAAAATATGATTTTAAGCACATTTAATTAAATCAGAATTAAATAAAATTTGATCTTTAGTGCTAAATGGGATTATATGTCCTCGTTCCTGTTACAAGAGGCTGGGTGGCTCAGTGATTAGAGCGATTGTCTTGGATCCATGCGGACATCACCCCTTCGGTAGTGTTCTTCAGTTCTTCAAGACTCTGACCTGACATTTCAATTAAGGAATGCCAAACAATTATTTTATGGCAGTAATGAGCGTTGGAGGTGTTCAATGTAAAGAAAACAACCCAATCAATCATCAATTGCTATATCATTGACACAGAATAGAGAGACACAAATACATTTACAATAAATGACTAAAATCATTGCTTAAGCCTGGCAACCTGTACCACATTGTTCTATACAAGCTCAGACTTGCAAATGAAGTTAATTGCTTCACAACACAAAGGTATATTGCTACATGTTACACAGGAGAAACAGTTTTGCTATGGATTTGCATTTTATTGAGAGTTTTGAGATACACAATCCATACATCCATTTTCGGATAGCACATGATCAATTTTGTTATGTTAATGTGACAAAATATTAGTGTGCGTTTATTTGTTGATTACAGATTGTCGATCTATTCACACACTTAATATTGAGACAAATCTATTTCCATATATGTCAGATGTCCACAAATGCTAAGCTGAAAGAACAGATTTGTGGAATCTCTGAAAAAAGTTAGTTGAATCTCTTAAAGGACTGTGTTGAATGTCTACAAAGCAAGTTTGAAATCTTATTTTTCAGTTTCAAAAACTTACTTTCAACCATTCAAATTTTATTTTTATATTATGAGCTGCAACGGGGGGCGGCATGGTGCTGCAGTGGTTAGCACTGTCGCCTCACAGCAAGAAGGTCATGGGTTCAAACCCCGGTTGCCCCAGCCTTTCTGTGTGGAGTTTGCATGTTCTCCCCATGTCTGCGTGGGTTCTCTCCGGGTGCTCCGGCTTCCTCCCACCATCCAAAGACATGCAGGCAAGGTTAATTGGTGTCTCTAAAATTGTCCTTAGGTTGTTTGTCTATGTGTGGCCCTGCAATGGACTGGTGACCTGTCCAGGGTGTACCCTGCCTTTCGCCCATTGTCAGCTGGGATAGGCTCCAGCCCCCCACGACCCTGTACGCAGGATAAGCGGTTGACGATGGATGGATGGAGTTGTGACAGGAATCTCTTTTAATTTGCCATTGGTGGAGAGTCTTATGAAGGATGTGTTATCTTGGTGCATGGACTGGAGATGGGTGGAGGAGGTGGGTTGGCAGCTGGTCCCAGCCAAGCAGGGAGCAGGGATACGTATTCCAGTAAGCATTGTTTGCATGTTGTGTTTGGATTGCCAACGCAACATTAGCCACTGCTAATCGTACATTCAGGAATAATCTGGGTTCTGTTCAAAATTGGTTTGCTGCTTGTTAAAACACAGTGTCTCATATTTGTATTTCAAGACATGTTAAATACAGAAGCGACTTAATATGTAATTAATGAGTGATTACATTTTGTTAGTAACTTGCCCAAAACTGATCATTGTACACAATTGATTCCAGTTCCAATTCAGTGGTCACACAAACACGAACATCCTTGTTGTGACAGGAAGGAGATACAGTCTACAGAATAAACGCAACCTTGTTGTTGTCTTGGTGAGAAGATGAGGTGGATGGGAACCAGTGTTCTATACCACTGGAACCTGAGATGACTGGTTGAACACGTCAGTATTTTCACGCTAATGCTCGTTCAGCACTTAAACTCATGATTAGCCTCACAACACCATTATCTCACCCAATAATTATTGTCTGATGCTGCTTTTCCTGACATTTAAGCAGCAATTGATGTCACACTTCCAGCTCCCTCCATGTTAAGTGTCCCACTGCATATTGATTGAGAACCTGTTTTCCTGCAAAGCCTTTGGATTCCAATCAAAGGTTCTTTTACTCAGCGCGCACACACACACACACACAATTAAGTAGGTTCTATTGATATATGACCACGCCATTTGTATCTTTCATGACCTGAATAGGTCTGTGTGTGTGTGTGTGTGGGTGTGTGTGTGAGAGTTCAAGTAAATGTGATTAGATGGCCACTGAGTAGTCCATATTAATAAATCACCATGAAAACTATCACCAACAGACTCGTGGAAGAGAGAGAGGGTGGGGTGCTCTACTTGTTGACCTTCGTTGCAGTAGGCATTGATTCATAAGAACATGATGAAGATTTGGGACGTCGTCAATGGTGAGAGTCTACATACACAGCAGGTAGTGAGGACAGATAAGTGCCTTACAAGCAATTTGGGGTTTCAGTAACAGAGGGTCGATAAATCTACAGACAATCACAGCTCAGCTGAGGTTGTTATGTATTGGTGTGTGGAGTGGATTGTGATTACAGAGGACTATGGATGATTGCATTTTGGGAAAAAGATTATGTTTTCCACCATTTGGCATGTTATATGTCAGTGTGTGGAGAGTGTGTGTGTGCCACTGTGTCCCATGGGAAGGCAGGTAGAAAGAATGAATGCAGGGGAGCAAAGATGCTGTAGATTAAAAAGCCTGAACATTTACTCCCTCTCCCATTGTCTCTTTCTTCAGAGAGAAGTTTTTAGAAAACTAAAAGCTTAAAATTATTATATTTGTTGAAATCCATCAACAAATCAGATGCTCTGACACAAGAATTTTATTTAATATCTTCATGTGACTTTGATTCTATTATGAGTTATACTGGAAATGCCAGTTTACCTGAGTTTACATATTTGTCGGGGCGGCATGGTGGTGGAGTGGTTAGCAGGGTCGTGGGTTCAAACCCCGGTTGCCCCGGTCTTTCTGTGTGGAGTTTGCATGTGTCTGTTTGGGTGCTCCTCCCACCGTCCAAAGACATGCGGAGGATGATTGGTGACCCTAAATTGTCCTTAGGCGTGAGTGGTTGTTCGTCTATGTGTGGGTTTGGCTCCAGCTCCCCGCGACCCTGTATGCAGCGGATGACGGAGGTTTTTGTCTTTTTGTACT